>NC_087168.1:16817149-16882149 GCF_035594125.1 Scylla paramamosain
TTTTTTCGTAACTTTCCGTCTTTTTTCCTTTCTTGCTTCCTTCTTCCCTTCCTTCCTTCCTTCCTTACTTCCTTTTCCTTCTTTCCCTCCTCCCTTTCTTAATTACTTAACCTACTTCCCCTTTTCACTCTTTCTTCTCCCTTTCCTTCTCACTTCACATTAGTCAGTCTGTCTATCTATCATCCATCTGTCTATCTATCTATCTATCTATTTATCTATCTCTATCTGTTTGTCTATTTATCTACCTATCTATCTATCTATCTATCTATCTATTTATCTATCTCCATCTGTCTATCTATCTATCTATCTATCTATCTATCTATCTATCTATTTACTCTTATTTATCTGTCTATTTATCATCTATCTATCTACCTAGTTATCTATCTATTTCTCTATCTCACAGACGTGGATCCTTATCGCCATCACTGTGGCTATCATGGGTCCTATCCTGTTCTTCATTAACCGCAGCTCGCCGTACTACACTTACTACGACCTATACGACGGCAAGGGTCTGTTCAAGCTGCACAACTGCTCTTGGTACGTCTACGGCGCCATCCTGCAGCAGGGTGAGTACTGGAGGTGTGGCGTCAGGTAAGGAAGAAGAAGGAAGGGTTTGGAGTGAAATGGGTGGTATGAAAGGGAGGAGAATGAAGGAAAGAGGAATGAAGAAATATTGAAGTTTTAGTGCAAGTTGTGAAGAAAGGGTTGGAGTAAATACAAAGAGGGTGGACTAAAAGAGAATGGGGTGAAGAAAGGGGTATTGATGCCTTGTGAGTCGCGAAAGAAGAAAGGACTGGAGTAAATTATAAAGAGATTGCATTAGGAGAGGTGAATAAGATGAAGGAAGCTTGTCCTAGTGTTTTGAAGGGTGAAAGATTGGGATTGATCGAGTATTTCAATCTTGTTTTCGTTTCCTGTCTTTCTTCTTTCTTTTTCTTTTTGCATAATCTCGTTTTCTTTATTTTCTTTCTTTCTTCATTCTTTTCTTTGTACAGTCTCGCTTTTTTTTTTCTTCTTTCTTTCGTTTCTTTCACTTCCTACATAATCTGTCTATCACAATCTATCTTTCTTTTTACATAATCATCTTTTTCCTCTCTTTCTTCCTTCATAATCTCGTTTTCTCTCTTACCTTCTCTATAATCTCGTTTTCTATCTTCCAACATAATCTCGTTTTTTGTCTTTCTTTCCACATAATCTCGTTTTCTATCTCTTCCCACATAATCCCATTTTCTCTCTCCCACACAGGCGGCACCAAACTTCCCCTCAGCAACTCGGGTCGTCTCGTGGTCGGGTTCTGGTGGATCTTTGTGTTGATCGTCGTGACCACGTACTCGGGGAACCTCGTGGCCTTCCTCACCTTCCCTCAGATCGAGAACCCGGTCAACACCCTGGACGACCTGCTCAAGCTGAAGGACACCATGAGCTGGGGCTATATCGGGGGCACCATTCTCGACGAGTACTTCGGGGTAAGGAGGGGAAAAGAAGGGGTAACATTGTAGTTTTGAGGTTTTTCACGGTTGAGAGGACAGGAAAGATAGTGTTGTAGTTTTTATTTATTTATTTATTATTTTTTTCACGGTAAAGAGAGGAAAGGGGGGTAGTAGTGTAGTTTGCATTTTTTTTTTTTTTCACGGTAAGGATAGGAAAGGAAAGAGTAGTGGTGCAGTTTTGATTTTTTTTTCACCCAAATCTCTCTTTCTGTTTTTTTTTTTTTGTGGTGTGTTGTGTGTTAATTAGTATTGCCAGCCAAGCAGTTATAGTTTCATAGTTTCTATCTCATCCTTCTCTTTCTCCTCGTGGAGGTGTTGTGATCTGAATGGTGCTGTTTGTTACGTGCTAAGTTTGTCAGTCAAGCAATTAGTTTTATTTTTTTTTTCCAGCCTCCTCTTTCTTTTCTTTCAATAACGTGTGACTTGTCTCTCTTTCAGTCTGTCTTATATTATCTGTGCATGCAAGAGACAAAAACCCGCTCATTTGCAATTATGTACCTGTCTGTCTGCCTGTCCTATTACTTTCACTGTTGTCGTGTGGTTGTCTATCTGTCTGCTTATAACTACCTATCCATCTATTCGCCACCTGTTCTTCTGCCACCTGTTCACTTTCCTCTACCTTCCACGGACAAGTCACACAGTACAAGGAAGTCTCACTGCGCCTCCATCAGTAACTGCAGGGTGATGAAAGTTGCAGGGGCGTCTGTTACTAAAGGACCAGTGATTTAGTGGTGGCGCGGTGATTGCGTGATGACCTTGTAACGAAATGCTGTGGTGGTGGTGATGGTTGCCCTGTTGTTGTTGTTGTTG
The DNA here is from genome assembly GCF_035594125.1 of Scylla paramamosain. Classification (NCBI taxonomy): domain Eukaryota; kingdom Metazoa; phylum Arthropoda; class Malacostraca; order Decapoda; family Portunidae; genus Scylla; species Scylla paramamosain. Next base: position 16,819,450 of record NC_087168.1, read on the forward strand.
TTGTTGTTGTTGTTGTTGCTTTTGTTGTCGTTGATGGTGGTGGCGTTGGTGGTGGTAATACAGTGGTAGTAATGGGGATTATATAAGTCCTTTTATAGGAGGGCCCTTCAAACACACACACACACACATACACACACACTAATGGTCTAATTGCTTAGCGTGTTGTACCATAATAAAGTCAACCTCTATTCAATTTCTTTCACATCTTTTTTCAACTTTCTTTCTAATATATCAAACAGCCCTGAGTTAATTTTCTAAGTAACAAAAACTCTAATATTTATCTTTCCTTCCTCTTTTCTCCTCCTCTTCTTCCGCGTTGTCATTGTTAGTTTAACTTTTGATCCTCTTCCTCTTCTTCGTGCTCTTGTTGTTTGTCCTCTTCCTCCTCGTTCTCGTCTTCCACTTCTTCCTTCTCTTCCTTCTCCTCCTCCTCCTCCTCCTCCTCCTCCTCCTCCGTTCTCTTTTTCCTCCGAGGAGTAAGGAAATAATGAAAAGAAGAAGAAAGAGATATGACCTTACTTAAAAGCTGAGAACAATTGGAAAAGAAGAAGAAGAAGAAGAAGGAGCGGGTGGAGGAGGAGGAGGAGGAGAAAGGACAAGAAATGGATAAAATAAAATGCAGCAGCAGCAGTAGTAGTAGTAGTAGTAGTAGTAGTAGTAGTAGTAGTAGTAGTAGCAGTAGTAGTAGTAGTAGCAGTAGTGATATCAGTACCAACAAAACTGAAATCCCTTACACTTCCCCTACCCTCAAAAAAAAAAAAACGAAAACGAAAACACTTCAAAACTCAAAAAGAAAAAGAAAATTTACATTTCTTAAAACAAACTCGAGGCAGGTAAAATATCACGATGTTAAGGTGTTTTTGTGGGAATGCTGGAACGGAATCTTACGGGAGAGAAAGGTCACTGGAGGAAAGGAAGAGTCGGAGGAGTCAGAGTCAGAGTCAGAGGAGTCGGAGTCGGAGGAGTAGGAGGAGAAGGAGGAGGAGGAGGAGGAAGAGGAAGGCTTCAGGTGTGGTTGAGAAGGCAGGCCACACGTGTATATTTCAGGCTTGGAAAGGTCAACAGCGGCGTCTAGGTGGCAGGAGGAGGAATTCTGAACGCTAGCGACCTTTTGTGTTTCTAGCCAACATAGGAATGAGGCTCTGATGCGGAGTCTCCCGGAAACATAAGGGAACTCAAAGGAAGGGCAGGGTTTAGGAGAGCGTGGGAGGCTGTGATGAGTGAGATTATAACACTGATAACCTATAACAGTTAAAAATCCATCTCTCTCTCTCTCTCTCTCTCTCTCTCTCTCTCTCTCTCTCTCTCTCTCTCTCTCTCTCTCTCTCTCTCTCTCTCTCTCTCTCTCTCTCTCTCTCTCTCTCCAGGAAGCAGAGGGCAAGTTCCTGCAGGTGGGTGAGGATGCAGAGAAACACGAGGACTCCAAGAGGGCCGAGCTGTACAACCGGGTGCGTTACACAGACCACGCCTTCTTAGAGTGGAAGACCAACCTTCTCTTCATCATGCAGGACGAGCTGTTTGCCACCGACACCTGCGACTTCTCCTTGGGTGAGTTAGAGAGGAAGAAGAACAGAAATGTAAAGGAAGACAAACAGCAACAGACCTTGAAATCCCTACCTAACCTACACGAACTGCTAGTAAGAGAGACAGGATAGCAGAGCAGAAGAGAGGAGGAGGGATATATAGGAAATGCATATACTAAGAAAAACATGAGGAATTAGGATTAAAAGAAAAAAAAAACAGATGCTAGATGGAAAAGATATATAGGAAGAAGATAAAAGGGAATACATAGCAGGAAAAGGTACTAGGAGGAGGAGGAGGAGGAGGAATATCAAGGAAGTGCAGATACCAGGAGGAAGAAGAGAATGAGAACGATAACATGAGAAGAACAAAGAGAAAAGTTAGTAAGAAACCCATAAACACAAGGGATCGCAGATACATTAATAACCACAGCAATAATCCCTATGCAATGTTACCACCGTCCTTGTCTCTCATCGCCTTGCAGGACGTGAGGAGTTCTACTTCGAGAGTGTAGCCATGACGGTGCCCAAGGACAGCCCTTACCTGGACCACTTCAACGCAGAGTAAGTAAATAGATACACCTGTTTGACTAACCTCCTCGACTTTTTTTTAACAGAGGGGCGTGACAAAACCAGAGTCCTTAGTTAATGGGCACCAACCTAACCATTATAGACTATGAGAACCTGATGTAAAAACAGAAAAAAAGACATCCGTTAGAAAAGATGATAGAGATTAAGTGTCTGTTAGTTTATTTCGGTACATTCTTTCGTTATGAAAAATCAATTTGAGATAAGGAAAACTATCCTAGATTAACTATTTTTAACAAATTTGTTGCTAGATAGAAAGGAACGTAAATTCTGGTTATCTTTTTAGCATTGATGTTTCACTCTGCTCTCTGTGGTGTTAATGTTGCCTCTGACCCGGGCTGCCTTTATTCCCTTCGTGCAGGCTGAAGAAGATGAAGCTGGGAGGACTGATACAGAAGTGGAAGCAGGACTACTGGCCCAAGAAGAACAAGTGCTCCACCACAGCCTACGGCGGAGGGGACGCCACCAGGACTGTCTCCCTGTCTGACATGCAGGGCTCCTTCTTCCTGCTGTTTATAGGTACGTGGAGAGAGAGAGAGAGACAGAGAGAGAGAGAGAGAGAGAGAGAGAGAGAGAGAGAGAGAGAGAGAGAGAGAGAGAGAGAGAGAGAGAGAGAGAATGTACAAGTAATCTTTTTGAAATATGCGAGTCAATCACTGGCGCACAAACCTCCAGTCGTCGGCACGTCACCTTCCTGTCCTCGCCCTTCCTCCGCTAAGTGTCTCGTCTGTCTCCAGGGTTCATGCTCGCCGCCGTCATCATCACCGGAGAGTGCATTATGCGGAGCCTCTTCGGTAAAAGCCAGCCCGGCTCCCGCTCCAGCACGGGGACGCTGGTCAAGCCGTTCATGGCTTAGAGACCTCGAATTCCTGCAGAACATGTTGTCCTTCACCCTGCGCTCTTCCTCCCCCAAGCCGTCCTCCCCAGACTCCAAATCCCACCTCGCCCCGCACTTCCGCCCCATCTCTTGGCGCAGCACCCGCCGCCCCAGCCTTTCCCTGCCCACCGTGCCGCCGCCTGATCTACCGCACTTCACCAACCCGCCAGTTATTCACGAGTACCTGGTGCCAGCCCTCGTCACCACCCAGCGCCGCTCACTTTCCACGCCCCCCAGCTCACGCCATTCGCCACGCCGCTCATCCTCCATTCACATCAGCATTCCTCACGACTACCCCACCACGCCGCCCCCCACCCCCCTCACCTGAGTCCAGCTTGATGCTTTTCGAATGAGCCTCCTGCTGACCACTACCACCACCAGTGCCTCCGTCTGTAACTGATCCCGTGACACTTACGCTGCTTGTGTGATGCTGCTACTGTACTGCACGCTGGTCCCAGCACCTTGCCACGCCATGTCCCTGCACCCTGCCACGCTAAGCCACTGTATTTTGCGGCACCACGCCCTTACATTTCACACTGGACACCCTATTAAGAGTGACAGGAGTTTGTTATGAGGAGCCCAATATTTTAAGACTCTACCTGCCTTGATGTGTTTGTGCCTTTGAAATGCCTTTGGTTGTTGGTGACTCATTCGCTTTCAGAATATTGATATTAGAATAAACACGCATCGGAATAACAAAAGCTAAAACATGCCTAGATATACCAGAACTCATAAAGTAATGCACATAATACAGTTCCAGCCTACCAGTTGCTTCATTACTCGTCATGGTCATGGACTGTGTTAGTGAAGCTGCTTACGTCAGCCATGTTATCCATCAAGCAAAGCCATCCACTGACTTGAGGGTGCGAGTAGTAAGTGATGTCAGGAACACAGCACTGCCAGGTGGTGACGCTTCACGCCGCGACGTCAAGACAGGCAGCCAGCAGCCCTTTGAGTGCATGGATATAAGTAACATAACATTAGGGAAGATACAAGAAGGCCTACAGTAGGATACAATAGCCTACACGAGGCAGTCTCAGCCAGTGTGTAGTCACTTTACGTAGGGTGTTTGCTTCGTTCCTCGCTTTCCCTCTGCACGCCTTCCATCGCTCCCTACACGCACCTGTTACCACATCACACACACACACACACACACACGCTTCGTGATACCCACTCGCCTGCCTCAAAGCACACCCAACGCTCATGCACCTGATTTTCTACCCACAGCCTCGACCCACACCTCGACCAAATTAACCGACCTTTCCCTGCCAGCCAGCCCACCCCGTGTATACTGCTCCCCTCAGCTGGCTCAATCTCTGTGTACTGTTACCTCTACCCCTCCCTGGTCTACCCATGGTCAGCTGGTCACAAGAGTCTCGGGGCAGTGGACGGCCCTTCCCTGTGTGGGCGCGGCGCCACTTAGTGCTGTAGTTGCCGCCTCACTGTAATCTTGCAATATAGGAAATAATAGATAGTAAATGTAACCATATTTTACTACAGTACCTATTATATATAGAAATTATATGCCATGTATAGAACGTAGACTAATGTGATAGTGAAGGGAGAGGCAATACTGTGCACTGTGTCTAGTCAAGAGTGAGTCGTATAAAATACTACGTAAGGAAACCTGTCATTGTTTGTTTGATCGTCTCATGTGTTCGGGGGAAGGTTGTGCTCAACCCTTCCCTCACTTTCTGGACGGGAAGGCTCCTGCTGGACGCGTGCCTGGCTGCCAGCCACGAGGCTCTTACATTTCTCTTTCTCAGTTCATGGAATACATTATTACATGAAGAGCTAAACATAACTTTTATATGCATGTACAAACTGTCGAGTTTTTAATTTTCTTTTAATTACAATTTTGTAAGTCCCTCGTCCTCGTGTTCATCCCGTCCTGAGCCTCCCCTGGGGCGCCACGCGCCACCAGTGCATGGCGGCGTGAAGACAGTAGAGGCAGTAGTGTGTTCACACCTAGACATAGATTGTATAACGCTCATGTTGATGTTCATGTTTGGGTAAACTGTCCAGAGTGTCCGGCAACACCCGCTAGCCCTCCGCCACACACGGGCTGCTCGGACTGCACCCTTCGAAATAGTCTTTTTTCTGGAATTTGCTCACTATATATAAATAATAGATCAATAAATAAATATCACACACACATACACACACACACACACACACACACACACACACACACACACACACACACACACACACACATACACACACTTACACACACACACACACACACACACATATATATATATATATATATATATATATATATATATATATATATATATATATATATATATATATATATATATATATATATATATATATATACACTTCAAATTTAATGGATGGTTGTGTGGGGCATCACATCGTAGTGGTGACTTGGATGGTCCCCACAAAGGCTGTCACAACACTCAGGGCCAAGATGCCGTCCAGGGCAGCACCAGTGCCTGCCGGGATGGGAGTTATAACACTACTCACAGTTACAAGATGGCCTAGGGGCCGCTTTCAGTCTTGGCTGTGGCGTGGCCGCATTGCCGCTGTTGTCCAGGTAACTCGAAGTGCATGAGTCAATCAATAAGTCAGTCAGTCAATTGTCTTCAGACTAAATGTCATTCCCACGAGACACCAACACGTCATCATCATCACTATCAGCACCTCCACAGCAGTGATGATGCTTATTGGGTATTGAACCTTGTTGTGACGATCAGCGGTCACGCCCACCAGCCCGTGACCCGAGGGGCTGCAGTGAGCCATCAGTGGACAGTCCACAATAATACTGTGAAGCAGTCGTCACCGCCAGGCTGGCCGCGGGTCACTGCTGAAGCATAAAGCACGCTGTCTTCAAGGGATGAAAATATTTTGAGATAAATCGGAACAAGTTAAATTTAGGGAAAAAAATATAGAGAAAATGTAATTTGGGAATAAACTAAAAGATCTTTATATTTGATTTTGATTTCTGCCTATGAAATTAATAGTTCATTGTGTTTATCTTATGTTTACAGTATTTTTTTGGTTTGTAAAGTTGATTTACTTGAAACACTCCTCAAAACATCAGGTTTTCTCTAAAGCAACATTGCAGTTTTCTATGGAGAAAGCTCTACGTAGAAGGGCAAACTTAGCTTTACCACCCTTGCAGCTCCAGACGCATCTCTATATCCATCCCCTGACCTCCCCTGACAGGAGTGATTGGCAGTCATCCCTGGGAAAGTCGGTCAAATCGTGATGTAATGGTAGTGAAATTTTACCTTTAGGCTGCTGAGAGAGAGAGAGAGAGAGAGAGGGGCAAATTTTTTACGTATTAGGGAGACGCGAAAAAAAAAACGAAAAAAAAATTACAAAAAAAGCCCTTACATAATACCGTTTCAGAGAGAGAGAGAGAGAGAGAGAGAGAGAGTCAGTCAAAAATTTATTTCCATATTACTATGGCTATTAAGCATACATCACGTAGTAGGACAAAAGCCTTATCATCAGGATACAAGTAAAATATTAAAATAATTCAGGACAATAAACAATAAAACTAATATACAAAGAAATTAGTCTTATAATAAAAGGCTCTAAAATTGAGAGAGAGAGAGAGAGAGAGAGAGAGAGAGAGAGAGAGAGAGAGAGAGAGAGAGAGAGAGAGAGAGAGATCCGGCCCTTTGACTCGAACTTTCACCCAAAACCTGAGAGAGTTCAGTGTTCCAGGGATAGGTGGCGCTGGGGGGCTCGGAGTGTCTATCGGAGGTCAGAAATTACGTGATCAGAATAAGGAAGTCGAATAAAAGGTCACCATGACGTAAGAAGTGGCACAACCTAATCTTAAGAGGCCGCAGGAGGAGGGTTGGATGAAATGAGATGAGATGAGAGGAGGGGATAACACTGGGGTGAGGAGAAATGAGATAAGAGGCGATGAAGTAAGATCAGAGAAGAGGTGAGGAAAGAGAAGAGATGAGATGAGATGAAAGATGAGATTGAGATGAGGATAAATGAAATGAAAGGAGGTGAGAAAAGATGAGACGAGAGGAGGTGAGGAAAAATACGACCAGACAAGGCAAACTGCAACGAGAGAGGGCGAGACGAAACATCACTAAACGAAACGAGGTGAGACAATTTGACGAGACTAGACAAAGCGAAATGAGGTGAAACTAGGGGAGATTAGGTGAAACTAGACGAGACTAAGCGAGACTAGGCGAGAAAAGACGAGACAGTATTAGATAAGGCAAGATGGAAACAGGACGACAGAAATAAAAATAAAAAATAAAAAAAAAATCAATATGTAAACCACACTGCTTAACTCTTTAACTGTCTAATCAAAATTTATTCGTCTCAGTTTCAACTTTACGCGTCTAATCTTATACTTTATGTCTAATTTCCAGCTCAAAGTCAACGCAATGAGTCTATGTCGCTTTGCATTAACACCTGTGACATACTTTAGGGGGGGGGATGGTGGAGCAGGATGTTGAGGGGGGGACTTGTTGAGTATTGTAGCATTTCCTTCTGGAATGTTACACCCACAAGAGCTCCATCGCTATGCCTGGATTTCTAAACGGCGGTTACCCTTCAACACTCACACTCCTGCGTATTTCATGAATGTCAGAGAGAGAGAGAGAGAGAGAGAGAGAGAGAGAGAGAGAGAGAGAGAGAGAGAGAGAGAGAGAGAGAGAGAGAGAGAGAGAGAGAGAGAATGTCAGGTCCTCTAGCTTGATAAAAAGATGGACAGACAGACAGACAGAAAGACAAGAGGAGGTAGTAAAACATTAGAAACAAACAGTCAACTTTTTTCCACATCTTGCTGCGCAAAAAAACACAAAACTCAGATCAAGTTGGTTCAAATGATTTAGCGTTGCTGGTGTTCATCTCTGACTCGTACTTCGTAACTTTCTTTTTTTCTCATATCCAAATTCATATAATAATAATACAGTTACAATTCCATAGTCTGGTCTGTGTGACTGACTTGAGTGTGACGTCAAGGGTCTACTAAGGCGCTGATTGTCTGATAAATATAAGATGGCAAATTTCAGAGCAGTTAAATATGCATCCCTGTTTTTAAGATTTACAGGTTATAGTTTCTTATTTGTTCGAAATAATGAATACTGTTAATTTTCCTGAGGTAACGCCTCTCAAACCAACAAATAATGAAACACAAGTTTTCAAATAGTAATGAAACCAGATGACAGGTTAAAAATTTGAGAAATGTAAACGAGAATAAAAAAATAAAAGAAACGAAAAAATTTTCCATCGTTCTGTTGCAGAAACTGCGTCTGCTGTTGCTTCTGCTGCTGTTATCTATCTGTCTATCCACCAAAGGGGTACCCGAGACAAGTGTAATTTTGATAATCTTTTAAGATACTTTAGGAAAATTATTACAACTCGGCTCCAAAAGTTCGTGGCCAGGTCAATTATTTCATGTTTCAATTTTGACTGGTCAGCACTCCATAAAACCAATCGTGCCTACTGTCTTGAGCCGCTGCGAGACGTATTAGTAATGCATCTGAAATTCCTGGAAACGTTGTGGGATTCCCAGCCTTGCTTCCAGGTAGCCCCTCATCCCTTCCTTCTTGACAACTATTACGCTTCCTCGTTCAATTCCGGGAACTGGCTGACTTCCTGGACGCCGCCCACCTTTTGCTAAACCTACGAAACTCTTGGTAAGCGTTCTTACAGTAGTGGCTCGATCCCCGCCCCGCTGCTCCTCCCCTCAGGCCTCATAGCCTCTCTAGCAGCTATCGCTCAGGCCAAAGTACGTGGTTTCAAAGGCACGTGTGTCATTAGGAATTCAACAGCAGCCCATCCAAGAAAATGTTAGTAGGGTAAAGGGAAAGAAAACTGGGTGACTCTCAAATGATGCATTGCAAGCTTACGTTCTTGGTGACCTCCGTGGTGTGTCGGGAGGAGTAGCAGATAAGAGTGTTGCAGGAGGTGGTCATGCTGAAACCTGTTATTGGGATGGAAGTTATGAAATAGTGCTGTATGAAGAGAAGAAACCTCGACCAGTAATTACGTTAGGTACAAGTAAAACCAGTTGACTTTTTTATTGAATTGCGGAAAAGAAGTTAAAAAGAAAATAAGGAAAAGGAGATCAGGGAAAGAAAGAGTCTGCCCATTCCTTCAATAAGTAATAGTTTATACAGTGACTCCTCTACTAGAAAGTGTGTCAAAGATTACGTTTCTTAAAGCAGCTCTTACATATTTCCAGGAACTTTTTTTGTATAAGTTTTCAAAAGAACCAACTATTTCTACTCTTCTGTACTTTGCCACCTTTCATTGCGTAGCACCAGGGAAAATGTGATGTTTCTTATTCCAGTCATCACCCCTAAAGACATTTCCTGAAAGAATTCGAAATAAACTAATTCGATCCCTTTCTGTCTCGCCATCTTCCATTCTGCAGCAGTATCGAAGATGTCTCTTACTCAAACACTTATTTCCAGACTTATTTTCTGAAAGACTTCGATATCCTGACTGGTTCGATCCCTTCCGTGTATCGCCTTCTTCCATACTGCAACAAGTACTATCGAAAATCATATCTCTCATTCAAACGCACATTTTTCGGATATTTTCTGAATGAATCTGGGATTTCAACTGATTTCCATAATTCCTTGTCCCGCCATCTTTTACTGTGTTGGAGTATCGAAGGTGATGTTTGTTATTCCAACGATTATCTCCAAAGGCACATTTTCTTTATTAGTGTTTAAAGCCTCAACTATTTCTTCCCATTCATGTCTTGCAGTCTTCCATTGTGAAATTTTATCAAAGATTACTTCACATTCCAATGTATGTTTCCAGTGACTTTTCTGAAAAATATCAGAAGCCTTACTGACGATCTGTTTTATGTCTCCACCTCCTATGGTGCCATTAGTAGCATCGAATATTATGTTTATTATTCCAGTGGCTATTTGTAAAGATATTTTCTAGAGGTCCATGAGATTGCAAGCTCTTCCACCCCCTCCGTGTCTTGCTGTCTTGTATTGTTCTTTCTCACTGAAACGCAGATTCACAAAGATATTTTCTGAAAGTATCCGAAACCGCAACCTATTCTTTCTTCACGTATCTCGCCACCCTCCGCTCTGCAGTCAGTGTTATCGAAAATTATGTGTATTATTGCAATTATTATTTCCAAAGACACGCTTAATCTATGTGTTCAAAATCCCGATTAATGCCATTCCTTTGTATCTCGTTTTGTGAAGAGGATCGAAAATGTTGTATAATAGTTATTATTTCCAAATGTTGTATTATAGTTATTATTTCTTGAAGTCCTCGAAATCCTGACTGATGCAACTCCTTAGTATCTCGCAGCCATCCATTGTGAAATAGTATCGAAGATGATGTTTTTTTATTCAAACACATTCCCAAAGACATTCTTTTCGTGAAATGTTCAAAATTCCAACCATTTTGTCTATTTCTCTGCCACATTCCTTTGCGAAAGTTTCAGAAGCCCCTTTTGAAACTACGAAAGAAAGATCAAACAACTTCCTTTACGCAATCTTAACACACGGCCATTTATTTATATCTATTGGTGACATCACAGGTGCGAGGAGGAAGAGTGAAGAGTACAAGACAAGATGGGGCGGGGCCAACACCTAGTCTCTCGCAGGGCCCCGGGAAGTGACTGGCGGGACGGCGCGGAGTCACGTTGCGGTGTGTAGGTCACTAAGACTCGATATAAATGACTAAACACATCCCCGCCTCACAGAACACCCTTCCCCTCCTTTCCCCCGTCACGCCAGAAGGTCACTGTGCAAATTTGATAAGCATTCCAGAACTGGGCAAGAAGGAAGACTGATCAATGAGGATTGAAACTGAGGGTGACTACGGGCCAATCAGCAAGTGCCGCGTTTGTTAAGTAGCCAATAAGAGCTAGGATTAGGTTTGAAATTTATCTCCCGTAATTAAAAAGGATCTTTGGTTCCCTTAGGTAATGATGTGGCAAAAAGTGAAGGGTGGAAGTGATGCTGATGGCTGCTAGGGGAGAGAGAAGGAGAAGGAGGAGGAGGAGGAGAAGGAGAAGAAGAAGGAGGAGGAGGAGGTGGAGGAGGAGAAGAAGGAAGAGGATGAAGAGGTAACAGGAAGGAAAGAAAAATTATTGCTATTTTTTAGGATGAATAACAGGAAGAATTGGGGAGAGAGAGAGAGAGAGAGAGAGAGAGAGAGAGAGAGAGAGAGAGAGAGAGAGAGAGAGAGCAAACATTGTCAATTCATTGCTACATAACTTTTTTCAGTATTCCGGATTAGTTTAGACGTTGTCACTCACTCACTTCCTCCCTCTCACTCACTCTCCCACTCACTTCCTCTCTCTCACTCACTCACAAAATAATCAAACCTCCAGACAGAGTGAGAGTCCGCTTACTGTTTTTTTTTTCGTATTTTTCTTTTTTTTCTTTTAAATTTACACCCTAAAAAAGAGAAAAATGTGATAATTTGAGGGCCGAGTCATATATCATCGTGTTCATTATTTACACTAACCAGCAGTAGCAGCAGCAGCAGCAGTGGGAATTCTCATGGTATTTGGGTAAAATTAACATTAACGAGTACGTGGCTTAACATTTTCTTGGCCTTCGTCTTTAGCCACCAGTTCAAGGACGACGAGGGATAAAGAGAACAGCGTCAAATCTGGGGAAAATGAGGATGGTTATACGAAGTCGATGATCCACCAGGAATCCTTGGAACTTAGGTAACTTCTATGTGTTTTTTATTCTTTTTTGACTGCTTTTACAATTCCAAACTGGGGTATGACTCGACATTTCACCCTGTACATTCTAAAGGTGTCGGGGCCGGACGTGATTGGACGGCTGGAGTCGAGGGGCGGGGGTGACATATGCCATGGCTGGTGACTGGCTGCTCTTGTTGTCCGCTGCGTCTGCGCAGCTCCAGGAGACAGCGAGCGACCCCCCATCAGCCCCCGCGGCGCAGTGCTCCCACGACCAGGGTCACAGTGAGTCCTGCCGATGTAGTGTCCCGAAGTAGGTAAGCTCTTCACGGTAATTAAAAGCCAACTGAGTCCGAAGTGTGTTGCTGATTGTTAAGCTTGGCGCCCGTTGCGCTGTGGCTGCGTGAGTGGCCTGGGAGTGTTCTCTGTGGTGTGACTGAGAAGGTTTTACGTCAAAAGTGGATATGCTGCGTCAAACTGATTGTCTCGAGGCCTCGTTGATCATTTGTACTCGAGGGGGCACAAGAGAGGCCTTGCCCCGCCCTTGGCCAGCTTGAGCTGCCATGCTCGGTTCATAGAAGTCTCCCGTATTTCCATGAATCTTCATAAAATTTTACGCACTTCTTAGAGAGAGAGAGAGAGAGAGAGAGAGAGAGAGGTGTGTGTGTGTGTGTGTGTGTGTGTTATAGTTGCTAAAATATCACCCGGGTGTCGCGTCTACAACTTTTTCTGGTCGCCTGACAGAACTGCAGCTTTTTTTTTTTTTTAGCAGCGCGCGTCTTGCCCTTTGGTCTGTTTGCATTGAGGGTCAAGAGCCGCGATCAGCGGCACTGCAGCGAGCAGTGCTTACGAAAGGTGACGGATCATGTACTCGTGGTATGTGGCCACTAAATTCTTCGCATCCTTGTCGATAGAGGAAGTGCTTGTATAAATAAATAGTTGGGGTGGCTCCTCCGGGTCGAGCGGTGACACGCGTGCGCAGTGTTTGCTTCCTGTTCAAGTCGTGGCTGTGGCGGCGCCTAGTGGCATCCTTGGGCAACAGGCGATGACTGCTGAGGGTTTGTGGCAAGGGATGCGCAGCAGTGCCTCGCGAGCTGACTAATCCAGGTGTGTCTTGCCTCGCCGCCTGCCGCAACACTGCTGACATTTGCCTTTGTGTGACACGGTACTGAAGTCAAAATCTGCTGAAAACTCATTACCATTTATATTTCGTCACGAGTATCTCCAGAAATGCTTGTGTAATGTTTAAATTATGGTGATTCAGGATCTTCATCACTACCAGCACCTTGTGAAGACTTGGTTAAGCAATACTACTCTTGATCAGTGGTTTTCTGAATATTTTTGAAGAAACTGTGCAAACTGAGGCGATGTGGTTATGTAGCGGGATCTGAGTGGGACTCTCAGCCTCTGAGGACCTTGAGAACACTCCCGCATGCTTGTAGTGTAAATCCAGTGAAGAGTGCAGTGAACTAGAGGTGGCTGTAGTGTCGCTAATTAGACGTTGTTATATTGTTACTAAATATCCTCAGTGGTTGTCTTCAGTGACTCATCTTACACTGCATTCTATTTCTTGAAAGGGAAATGCTCACCTTCTCCATAGAATGAGTAGCGGTGTTCGTGTGTTTGTTCTGAAAAATTTGTATCCCGTCAGGAAAAAAATGTTCTAGTGGCTCCTCATGCCTCATGTTATAGTGTTCCTCATGCCTCAGGGAATGTAAGAAAAAGAAATGATCGATTTTCCCCATCATCCCTCTTGAATTATGCAAGGATAAAGACAGACTAGTGACGTCTCCATGTGAGTGTCTCGCCTCTACACGCTTCCAAGATAGTGAACCTTTATTTTCGTGAGTTTTTTCGTAGATAATGAACTTCTAATTTTTTTCCTTTACGTATGTCAGTTTCTTCGCTCGCTGCATAATTGAATATAAGTGTGTGCGGTGGAAGGCAGCGGATGGAAGAGAAGCATGACAACACGTGACCCTCCACTTGTGTGTCTACAGGATAAAGATCTATAATCTGAGCTACGGCTTGACTAGATAAACTGACAGGGGAAGACTTAGACAGATAGAATGACAGTTGGAGAGTGAGGTAAAGAGACTGACTGACGGATAGTTAAGCAGAGTGACGGAGTTAGGCAGACCGACAGAAAGATAAGCAGGTGGACTGGCAGATGGGGAGTTAGATAGATAGACTGACAGACGAAAAGATAGGCAAACGCAGTGACAGAGTTAGATAGACAGAATGACAGACGGAAAGATAGGCAAACAGAGTGATAGATAGAGAGTTAGGTAGACAGACTGACAGACGGAAAGATAGGCAAACAGAGTGAAAGATACATGATTAGGCAGACAGACTGAAAGACAGAAAGACAGGCAAAAACAGTGACACGTAGAGAGTTAGGTAAATAAACTGACAGGCAAGCATTGTGAGAGAAAAGAAGACAAACAGATATACAGAAAGGCAGCGATGTTGAAGGTAAGACAGGACGAGAAGTAGCGAGGCAGACAGACAGACGACACAAACTCAGTCTCTCACTGGTATCATTTATGCAGCGTTCCGTGTATCGCGGCGGGAACTGGGCAGTGGCACTTAGCTGGAGGTGTTGCGTCACTACCCGACTCGTAAATTGCTTATGTTCCTCCTTCTCTTCTTCCTCCTCCGCCTCAGTTTCTTTGGTCTTTTTTTTTTTTTTTGTCATTGTTTTATTGTCATCGCTGTCGTCGCTTTCCTCCCGGTCCTCCTCCTCCTCCTCCTCCTCTCCATTTCCTTGATCTTGTTCTTTTTCTTATTGTCGTTGTTATCGTCATTGCCATCGCCTCTCTCCTCCTCCTCCTCCTGCTCTACCTCCTAATCCTCGCTACTCTTTGCTTCTGTACCTTTACTTCACAAGGACACAGTAACTAAGTGATAACTCAACAACTTTTCTGAGCTGTTATTGGGAAAGGACCCTTGAGGACACAATTTTCATCGCTGTGGCCTTTGAAAACGGTCCTGATGGGATCCTAAAGCATTATTGGTATTTTCAAGGAAATAGACTCTATTGATCGTTTTATTTTATTTATTTTATTTTTTTTTATGATTCCAGTGATAAATAAGATAAGATAAATAAAAGGACCCTTGAGAACCTGAATCTTTATCTCTGTGGTCTCTGAAAATAGTCATAACGGGATTCTAAACAACAGAATAAATATATATATATATATATATATATATATATATATATATATATATATATATATATATATATATATATATATATATATATATATATATATATATATATATAAAAGGACCCTTAAGAACTTGAATCTTCATCTCTGTGGCCTTTGAAGAATCATAACGGGATTGCAAACAGTAAAAATAAATAAATAAATAAATAAAATTAAATAAAAAGACCCTTGAGAACCTGAATCTTCATCTTTGTTGCCTTTGAAAATTGTCTTAACGGAATCCTAAACAGTAAAAAATAAATAAATAGATAAGTAAATAAATAAATAAAGATAGAAGAAAAACGAGCCCAGGTTTGCTGTCCTTGATTTACAGACCCTTTATCAATAAGGAATAAGGATCTTGGTGTTCCCTGGCATTGCTCGGCCGGCAGATGGCACGCTCGCATTCAAGACCCATTAGCAGAGCTCAGCAGCCACAAAGGCATCCGCGCGGTGATGCATGAATGTTTCAACACTCTCTAAGGAAGTCACAATGCTTGAGATCCATAAAAGTGTTCCCGAGGCATTGAGTGAATCTTTAAACACTTACACAAAGGAACTAAAAGAATATGGAATGGACTACATCTTGACACGTGTGTAGATCTGATTTGCTGGTGTTTATTATTATTATTATTACTATTATTATTATTATTATTATTATTGCTATCATAATTATATTTTTTAGTTACATCTATACTTGTTTACTTATCTACTTATTTCTAATTTTACCAGCTTTCATCATGATCTCATTGCTGCGGCATCAAAATTAAATCAATCATTTTTTTTTTTATCTTCAGTCCGTTTTCTTTCTCTCACTATCTTTTCTTTTTCTTCTTAGAGAGAGAAAAGACCAAGAGGGCCAACCATCCTTTATGTATTATTTTCTTGTCCCATGTTCTCTTTGTTTTCTTGTCCCTCAAGCAGCCCGTTTTCTTCCTTGCAGAGAGAGGCCGGAGAGCGGAGGTCAAGAAAGAACCATCACATGAGCGACACCAGAGAAAGAGACACACAGACAGGACGGCGAGCTGAAGACCAGAAAACGAAGGAGAGATTAACACACGAGAGAAGTAACGTCGCTAGTCTAAAGTGGCGGAAAGACTAATCATCTGATCTGAGGACGCGTTCACTCAAAAGATGGCGTGGGCGGCGTTAGGACAGTCCAGGGAGGCGAGGGTTCTGTTCCTGCTGTACCTGGCGGCGGTGACTCTATCCTTCGTAGCGGCCCAGACCGGCGTGAACATTAGTAAGTGTTGTGGTGAATCTTATGTATCAGGGACCGTATTCTCTTAGTCTTTTCAGCTTCTCATCTCAACTTTTTCACCTTTTTCTTCTTTTCTTTTCTTTAGTGTGATTTTATTCCACATACTGATACAGGTTTACATTAAGTTTATGATTTTTATTCTGTGAAGGAGTTAAAAATCATATCTACTCACTCAGTTACTATGATTAGATCTTTATTTACTGTATTCTGACTAACAAGATGTGCCTGTTTGAAGTTCACAAATCGTCAGACAAACACACACACACACACACACACACACACACACACGTTCGGCATTCATGTTCAAAATAATCGATACAGAGTGGCATCGACCGCAGACAGACATTAAGCAAGTAAGAGCAAAGAAAGAAGAATATATTATGCAGTGACTGACAAAGGAGGAGGAGGTGGTGGAGGAGGAAGAGGAGGAGAAGGAGGAGGAGAAGAAGAAGAAGAAGAAGAAGAAGAAGAAGAAGAAGAAGAAGAAGAGGAAGAGGAAGAAGATAGGTGTAACGGTGATGATGATGATGATGATGATGATGAAAAGAGTGAAAGAAAGAATGGAAGAAGAAAAAAATCATGATAATGATGAAAATTATGATGATAATGGTAATAACAATGGTGATGATGATAATGATGATAAAGAAGAACAACACCAACAATATCTGCTACTTCTACTACTACTACTACTACTACTACTACTATTACTACTGCTACTATTACTACTACTGCTACTATTACTACTACTGCTGCTACAAAAGGAGATGATAAAGAAGAAGAAGAAGAAGAAGAATGAGTCTCTTATTATTCATCAGGATTTTAGACTGGTGGTGGTAATGGTGGTGGTGGTGGTGGTGGTGTTGATAATTAAGCAAGACAGGTGGTTTGGCATTTCTTGTTTTACTGCCTTTAATGGAGGCAAATTCTTATGACTGTTGGTTGATGGTGGTGGTGGTGATGGTGGTGGTGGTAACGGTGGTGGTGGTGGCGATGGAGACTGTCTTCTCTTTCTTTGTGATTTTCTCATGTTCCTAGTCTTCATCATCATCATCATTGTCTTCTTTTCTTCATCGTTATCTACTTTTATTATTTTTATTGTTCTTCATAAACTTTTCGTCTTTCTCTTCTTGTTCATAAACTGTCTTCTTTTTTTTCTTTTTCATCGCATTTTCTTTTCTTCTTCATCACCATCATCATTAACATCATCATCATCATCACCATTTTCTTCTTCTTCTTTTCTTCTTATTATTATTATTCTTTCACTTCTGCTTTCTTCCCTTCCTCCTCCTCCTCCTCCTCCTTCAATTGTACACAGTGATGGTGGAAGTGGCACAACTAATGGTGATTGAAATAAAATACATACATAACGTAATGTGTAGATATAATTGTACTGCAAGATATGATGTGTGTGTGTGTGTTTGTGTGTGTGTGTGTGTGTGTGTGTGTGTGTGTGTGTGTCGGTGGTGGATTGTGGTATGTTTCCTAAAATGGTCTTTAGGTGTATATAACTTGAACAAGAAGAGTTATGAGTGTGCCATTTGGTGTAGGCAAGGTGCGCTTCGGGGACAGTGGTGTGGCAGAGAGAGAGAGAGAGAGAGAGAGAGAGAGAGAGAGAGAGAGAGAGAGAGAGAGAGAGAGAGAGTGTGGAGGGACCAGTGAGTAGTGATTGCATTTCTTTTTATGTATAGAGAACGAGATATAATATTCTTAACCTGGTTCTTTATACGAGTGGACGATAGTAGTAGTGGTGGTGGTGGTGGTGGTGGTGGTGGCGGTAATAGTAGTAGTTCACCAACAAAGGATACGTATACAAATTCCAAAGACGTGCAGAAAAAATGTTACATCGTTTTGCCCATATTAAATCAGCACCGCTCTCAAAACTCAGAAAATTACAGAAAAACCGCTAAATTAAATCAGGGGACGTTCAAGTGACTGACTGGTAAAGAAGTTTGAAAATAGAAGGCACCAAATAAGATCTAAACTTATAACGCAATCATTCGCAAACGGAGCTGTGGATATCACCAAACTGCGCACCGGATTTTCCTAGATAAGTATGTGTCCTTAGATTTACGCCTTATAGCAGCCCTGCTCTACACTGACTACAAGTTTGGTGCGCCGTCAGAGTCCATCATGTAAGTGCACCAACAAGCAGCAAAGTCTCAGAAGCACTGATCAAATGTGACGTTCTCTTCGATCCCTTGCTTCCCTTGCGCCTTTAGAAGCTTCATGTGTACTCTTGCGGTGCAGTACCCTCTGGTGGCGCGTCCCGTCCTTGACTTCATCGGTCCGTAGTAGCAGGAAGAAAAGAGAAAAGGTTAAGAATCGACCGTGAAGATAAAAGAGGAAGAAGAGACTGAGGTCGGAGAAAATAAAAGATGTATGGGAGGAAGGAGGAGGAGGAGAGGAAGAGGAGATTAAGATTGGAGGAAATGAAAGATGCATGGGAGGGAAGAGGAAGAGTAGGAGAGAAAAGGTGAAGAATCAGCCATGGAGTAAAGGGAGAAAGAAGAGATTTGTACTGAGCTGGAGTAGATAAAAGAGGAAGAGATGAATATTGATTATGAATAAGGGAAAAAAGAAACAGAGGAGGAGGAGATAAGACTGTAAAATCAACCATACTGAAAAAGGAGAAAGAAGAGATAGAGAAAGGTTTACAGGAAATTAAATATTAACAATTGGCTATAAATAAGAGAGACAGAAGATAGAAGAGGAGGAGAGGAGAGAATTTAAAATCAAGCATGAAGCAAAGAGATAAAGAGAAGAGATGGAGACAGAGGAGAAGGAGGAGAAGATTGATCCGAGTCACAAGGAGGAGGAAGAGATCAAATAAAAGGAAGAGAAACATGAGGGAGAGAAAATAGAAAGAAAAAGGATGAAGAAGAGAAAACACAAAGGAGAAGAAGGATGAAGGAAAGAATAAAAAGGAGGAAATGAAGAACCTACCACAAAAAAAAGAAGAGAAAGAAGATACATACAAGGAAGAAAACAAAAGATGGAGAGACAAAAGAAGACCAGAAAAGAAAAATATCGACTATGAAGAAGGCAAAAGAAGAGGAGAAGGAGGAAGAAGCAGAACAAGAGGAATTAGAAGAAGAGGTTACCCACACTCGTGAATAATTTAATAACAGAACAGGGTAACAGAGAATGATGAATACCTCGCTTTGTTCTCTCCTTTCGGTGCAATACAGTGGTTCCCTATTGCATGACGCATCTAGGGGCTTGTATAGGAATATTGGAGAGTGTATGGGAGTGAAGGGTAGTGTATGGGAGTGAAGGGGAGTGTTTGGGAGTGTAGGGAAGTGTAGGGGAGTGTATGGGAGTGTAGGCAAGGGCATGGGAGTGTAGAGTAGTAGTGTATGGAAGTGTATGGTAGTATATGAGAGTGTAGGGTAGTAGTGTATGGGAGTGTATGGGGAGTGTATTGTATAGTATGTTTGAAAGTTTAAGGTGTGGTATGAATGTAGAATATTGTATGAAGTATTGTATGGGAGATGTAAGGAATTGTATGAGGTGTTGTATGGGGAGGGTAGGTTACTGCATGAGGTATTGTATGGGGGGTGTAGGGTATTATATAGGGTACTGTATGGGAAGTGTAAGGTATTGTATGAGGTATTGTACTGGGAGTATAGTGTATTGTATGGGGTGTATAGGGTATTGTATTGGCAGTATAGGGTATTGTATGGGAGTATAGACTATTGTATGGGGTATTGTATGGGAAGTTTAGGGAATGGTACGAGATTGTATGGGGAATGTAAGGTGCTGTATGAGTATTAGGAAAGAAATGGAAGGGAATGAAACTCGCTTATGCACAGGCTTGTCGTGGTGTGTGTGTGTGTGTGTGTGTGTTTGTGTGTGTGTGTGTGTGTGTGGCAGTGTGTACACAAAGCAGCCTTTCAATTATTCAACACTTCACTGCTACACTGGAAGAAGACCGTCAGTATGAGAGAGAGAGAGAGAGAGAGAGAGAGAGAGAGAGAGAGAGAGAGAGAGAGAGAGAGAGAGAGAGAGAGAGAGAGAGAGAGAGAGAGAGAGAGAGAGAGACTGTAGCAATATCACCACATTATAATTATGGTTGTTATTATGGCCATCTTGCATGTTTTTTTTTTTGAGGGGGTTGGTAAATCAATGTGTGTGTGTGTGTGTGTGTGTGTGTGTGTGTGTGTGAGATAAAAGTAGTGATAGTGATGGCATTATGGCGTCACCAATAGATGTATGGTGATAATGGTGATGGTAATACTGTAATGGTGTTTGTGAGATGTTGATAGCGTGGTGGTGTGTATAGCAAGGTGGTGGTGATGGCGATGGGGACGCTGCAGTGTTGATGTTGTTATTAGTGGTGGTGATAGAGGTGGTGGTGGTGGTGGTGGTGATGCCTGTAATAGTGTGGACATACTGGTGGTGATTTTTGTACAGTGATGATGATGACGATTCTGAAAAGCAGTGGTGGTACTTGCGACGCTTTTAACAGTGTGACAGAGGTGGTGGTGGCGGTGATGGCTGTAGCAATGTGGTGGTGGTAGTGGTGATGACGCCTCGAACAATATGGCTGCGAAGATAGTAGTGGTGTTGATGACTGTAACAATATACCAGTGGGGATGATGGCAATGATAGTGCTTGTAAACGTGGTGCTTATGTTAGTAATGCCTGTAATAGTGATGATAGTGGTGGTGGTGACCTGATAGCAATGGTGGTGGCGGCAATAACAACACGAGTCGCTTCCCCGCAGTGGTGATGCACGAGGTGGAGAACGAACAGGCGACCCAGGGCATCGTGGCGGCCGTGAAGTATCTGCAGAAGAACACGGGGGAGGGAGTGACGATCGGCAGCCAGGTGTTCATCCCGCTCAAAAAAGGTGAGTGATGGTGACTGAGGATGACGCACGGTAATGGTAAAGAGTATAATGATAATGAAGATTGTGATAAAAAGTAAAGATGATTTGAATGAGGAAGATATGTAATTGTTTGCTCTAATGTTCATCTCGGTCAAGAAAGGTGAGGGAGTGAGTGAGACAGAGGGTGAAGCACGGTAATGATAAGGAATACAATAATAATGGGGACTGTGACAAAAGGTAAAGATGATTTCAGGAATTAAGATAACTGTTTGCTCTAATGTTCACCCTGGTAAACAGAAGGCGATATACAGCAATAATAATAATAATAATAATAATAATAATAATAATAATAATAAAGAGTATAATAATATTGAAAATTGAGATAAAAGATAAGGGTAGTTCGAATAATAAAAGCACCTTACCCATATTCAGATACATGTTCCTTTCTGCAAGTTTCATATAATTCCTCTCATAAATCCAACTTTAACACTCCCAGGACCTTATACTTGCATATTTCATTGAAGTCTATAAAACTAAAATTGCTTCTCTGATTTCCATAGAATTTAAAGGTATGAGCTGCATTGAACCTGCTATAAGAACAAGTATATATGTAAATGTAAGTCCTTTCACTACAATATACAACAATTCAGGATCTAACAGACACCTACAAGAAAGAAACAAGTAGCAAACAGAGGGATTAGGGCTAAAAGAACAGAATTTCCTATTTTTAATCAGTATCATGTTAAGAAGCGGCTGTAGAACGAAAAGAAATATCTCACAATGGTTTATGATGAAGGAAAAACGCGCCAAATAACAACGAAAGGCTTGAATCCTGAAACCCATACAAATCACTCCTTTTCTCCTGACGGCGCTGCAGGCGATGACGTGGAAGCGACCGTGAATGAGACGTGTGCCAAGCTGGACGAGGCCATCGCGGCGGACACCAAGCCCCACATCGTGCTGGACGCGACTTCTACGGGGCTCATCTCAGAGACTGTCAAGAGCTTCACCCGCGCCCTCGCCCTGCCCACCTTCTCCGCCTCCTACGGCCAGGAAGGAGATATCAGGTACACGCACAGTCACATTGTTGAAGTAGTAGTAGTAGTAGTAGTATATGGGTACAGCATTGAGATAGGACAGCACTAACTTGACTCAGATGCCTTATACAAGTTATAGGTACTAACCTAACCTAACGTAACCTAACCTAGCCTAACCTCAACCTAATCTACAGAACTAAATTGGCTAATATTCTTTACCCTGATTTTTTTTTGGAAGAGGGAAGTTGAGTAGATTTTTTTTTTTTCCCTCTTTCAGAATTTTGCATTTAGCCAGTCTCCATTACACGCAAAACAACTAAATGAATAAGTAAATACACAGAAACAAAGATAAATAAATACACGTATCTTTTATTTTCTCTCTCTAAACTGTAACTAGTTTAATGTATGTAGTGCGGCTGAAATTCAAATATAGCAGACTACGTAGTATTGCTTAGCGTTCTATCACCCTCACCTGTGCAGAGAGTGGCGGGACCTGACGGAGGAGGAGGAGAAGTACCTGGTGCAGGCCATGCCGCCCGGTGACATCCTGGTGATGGCCGTGCGGGACATCGTGGAGACCCAGAACATCACCAACGCGGCCATCATCTACGACGACACGTTCGGTAGGTGGTGGTGGTGGTGATGGTGGTGTCAGTAGTAGTAGTAATGGTAATAGTAGTAGTGGTAGTAGTGGTGGTAGTAATAATAGTAGTACGGGAAGTAACAGTAGTAGTAGTAGTAGTAGTAGTAGTAGTAGTAGTAGTAGTAGAAGTAGTAGCACGGGGAGTAGTAATAGTAGTAGTAGTAGCAGTAGTAGTAGTAGTAGCTGTAGTAGTAGTAGTAGTGGTATTATTAGCTTGTGGTTGCTGCTGCTGTCATTGTTGCTATTGTTGTTGTTGTTGTTGTTGTTGTTGTTGTTGTTGTTGTTGTTGTTGTTGTTGTTTTTGCCGTTGTACTTGATGTTCCTATTGTTCTTGTTGTTTTAAGAATGTATATGTTTCATTCTAGACATTTTCATAAATAAATCTAATAATTCTCTCTCTCTCTCTCTCTCTCTCTCTCTCTCTCTCTCTCTCTCTCTCTCTCTCTCTCTCTCTCTCTCTCTCTCTCTCTCCGCGACAGTGATGGACCATAAGTACAAGTCGCTGCTGCTGAACCTGCCGTGCCGCCACATCCTCACCAAGGCGGAGCAGACCGAGATGGACCTCAGGAAGCAGACCAAGAGGCTCATGGTGAGTGACGCAGCCCGACTTGACTTAACCTAAGCTAACCAAGAAGAGACCCATTGTAGTAAGTAACTCAACCTGACCTAACCTGACGTAATCTAACCTAACCTGACCTAACCTAACCTAACAAAGAAACTCATTGCAGTAACTAACGCGGCATTACCTTACCTAACCTGACCTGACGTAACCTAACCTAACCAAACCTAACCTACCCTAACCTAACCTGACCTAACATAACCTAACCTGACGTAACCTAACCTAGCGTAATCTAACCTAACCTAACAAAACCTAACCGGAATTAACCTAACCTAGCGCAACCTAACCTAACATAGCATAAAGCCTCTTACCACCTGTCCCAGAGAGAGAGAGAGAGAGAGAATGCGTTGCCTGTATTGCTCAGAACTCTCATTCTCCTCGTCTCTTTCCCGCAGGACGCCGACATCGTGAACTACTTCGCGGTGGGCACCCAAAAGACCATCAGCCGCATCCTGGACGCCGCCACAGCCAATAGCATGTTCGGGAGGAAGTATTCGTGGTATGCTCTCTCCAAGGTAGGTTCTTGTGTCATCCTGGTACGACTGGATAGCCTTAATCTAACCTAATCCAACGTAACTTGACTTATCTGAATGTTAGGAAGGAAGATAAGTTTTTCTTCCCTTCCTTTCCTTTCTTCCTCTACCACCCCATACTTCTTGCACTTCCTTCTACCACTCCCTATCTCTTGTTCCTACCCTCTACGTCACCCCTCTCCCCACCAGGGTAAAGAGGATATTCAATGTGGCTGCGAGAACTCCTCCGTGGTGTACCTGCGGCCCCACCCGAGCCCGGACACCCGAGGGAGGATCACCATGCTGCAGCGTGACTACGGGCTGACCGCTCAGCCTATCATCGACTCCGTTTTCTATTTCGACTTCACCATCAGAGGCATCAAGGCGGCCGCGTGAGTGTCTGAACGGGAGAAGAGAATGGGAAGGGAGAAAAAGAATAGCGGTTGGGGAGGAAGACTGGGGATGAAAGAAGGGACTAAAGTGAGAAAAGTGAAGGAATAAAGTGGAGGAATGCTGGAGAGAAGGATCAGAATGGGAAAGAGAATGGACTAAAGAGAAACGGGAAGGGAAAATGGGAGGAATACTGGTGAGAAGGCTCGGGAGAGGAAAGAGAATGGAGAACTAACAGAATCAAAAAGGGAGAATAGGAGAAATGTTGTTGTTGTTGTTGTTGTTGTTGTTGTTGTTGTTGTTGTTGTTGTTGTTGTTGTTGTTGTTATTATTATTATTATTATTATTATTATTATTATTATTATCTTTCATGGTTAGAATATAACATGAACCTACATTTTCTTTCTTTACTCCTTTTTCCTCTTATCTTTTCTCCCTTCCCTTCTTCTTCTTCCTTATTCTTCCTTATTCCTTCTACTTGCCTTGTTTTCCCCCATTCTTTCTTATTCCTTTTCCCTTCTATCTTTTCTCCCTTTCTTACTCCACCCTCCTATCTTTTCTCCCTTCCTTACTCCTCCCTCCTATCTTTTCTCCCTTTCCACCCACTCCCTCCTTCTCCTCGTTCTTTCTTTCTCCTTCCCACATCCTTCTTCCCCCTCCCTTCTGAATCCCCCGTGGGTGCGCGCAGGCTGTTGGCGCAGGAGGGCAAGTACAACAACTTCGAGTACGTGCGGTGTGACGACTACAGCGAGGACAACCCTATCATCCGCAACGACCTCGACCTGCGCAGCGCATTGCAAAGGGTAAGGCGCCGGGATTACGCCGGGATTGTATATATATATATATATATATATATATATATATATATATATATATATATATATATATATATATATATATATATATATGTATATATATATATATATATATATATATATATATATATATATATATATATATATATATATATATATATATATATATATATATATATATATATATATATATATATATATATATATATATATATATATATATATATATATATATATATGTACCGTACTGCAAAGAACTCAAACGACCATTTTACATATGTATAACGGTTCCTTTTTAAGTAAGCAGCATATCAGAATTGTTATGTAAAAATTCTTTAAATTCAAATTTCTTTCAACATTTGTAACGCAGGTCTTGACCTGTACAAAAAATTGGAAAACATTTTCTGATAAAAATTTTTTATCTAAGCTTACAGATAATTACATAATGAAATGCAGAATAGGAATATTCATATAAGATATATATATTAATCGAAAAACGTGTGTTTTCTGTGTTATATTTTTTTTTCAAAAAGTGAAAATATACTTTTATTTGTACCGTATTCCAAAGAACTCAAAAGACTAATTTACATATGTATAACGGTTCTTTTTTTAAGTAACCAACATATCAGGATTGTTTTGTAAAAATTCTTTAAATTCAATTTTTTTTTTCAAAATTTGTTAACGCAGGTCCGGAACAGTTCTCACCACGCGTAACAGACAGTTTTGGGAGCCACTGTACTATCTTTCCTTTCCTCTCTGGCTTAATAATTGCTACACACCCTCCTTTGCTTTGTAATTTTGTGCGCTTTTATTGGTATGTTCATTCGCCCAGATTTGGGCGGTACTCAGAAACGCTTCTCTTTAATAAACTCCGACTATTTTCAAAGGCCACAGAGATGATTTGCCGGGTTCCCAAGAGTGTTTCTCCTATTCATGATATAGAAATTTTGTTAACATGTCACTAGAATCTCAAAAAAAAAAAAAAAAAAAAAAAAAAAAATCCTTAAAATCCCGTATAACTTCAACTAGACCCTTTTAAATGATGGAGATGCGGCATTGAAGTGTTTCACAATATGGCCCTTTCTTTCTCCACGCAGGTCACCATGACGAACACGTGGGGCAACTTGAAGTGGGGCATGAACGGCATGACCTTCCCGGAGATCCCCCTCACCATGGACAAGTTCCTGATCCTGGCGGGGCGCACGGCGGAACGCAAGCCCCTGGGGGAGTGGGCGGCTGGCATGCCCGGGACCCTCATGTTCAAGTCAGGCATGAACCTTGTGGATCACCAGGCGAGTATTGAGTGAGTGAGTGAGTGGTTGAGTGGTTGGTAGTTTCATTAATTGTTTTTGTCTGCTTGTTTGACGAGTGTTGAATGAGTGATTGTTTTAATGGGTGTCTGATTGATTCTTTGATTGGTTGATTGTTTGGGTAAGTGATTGGTGGTTGTTTGATTAATTGATTGTTTGCTGACTGACTGATTGGTTGTTTGACGAATTGACTCTTTTATTGATTGATTCGTTGTTGGTTAATTGTTTTGGCTAAATGGTTGTTTGACTTATTGATTCTTTGATTGATTGTTCGTTAGATTTATTGGCTAATTGTTTAACTGAAGGACTGATAGTTTGATCGATTTTTTTATGTATTTATTTATTTATTTATTTATATTTTTATTACTATTTTTTTTTTTTTTTGTCGCCTTATTGGTCTACTGTTTAACTAAGTGGCTGACAGATTGTTAGACTGATTGGTTACGATTAAATTGCTTGTTGTATGAGCATGTAGGTTTAGTTAGGTTAAGCTATGGAAGGTTTCGTAAGTAACGTTTAGGTTAAGTAAGGAATAAGGTGAGGTTCGGTAAAGTGATACCAGTTAGGATAGGTTAGGCGAGGCTAGGTTAGGTTAGGTTAGGTAAGACAGTAAGGTAAGGTAAGGTCAGGTGAGGCTAGGTTAGGTGAAGTGATGTTAAGTTAGCTTATGTTAAGTGAGCCCAGTTACATTAGGTTAAGTTATGTTAGGTTAGATTAAGTAAGGATAAGTTAGCTTAGATTAAGTAAGGATAAGTAAGGTTAGGTTAGCTTAGGTTAGGTGAGCTTGGTTAGTTTAGGTTAGGTTAAGTAAAGTTAGGGTAGGTTAAGTTAGGTTAGTGTGCGAGTGTGTAGGATTGGTGCAAGGATTGGTGAGGGAGGGAGTGCCTGAGCCTGAAGCCTTCGATTGATTAGATAAGTTACGAGGGATTGGTGCATTGGTGCCTGGGCTGCGAGTGGGAGTGAACAGGTAGGGCCAGAATTTATAGTGTTCAATACCTGACCCTGTGTGTGTGTGTGTGTGTGTGTGTGTGTGTGTGTGTGTGTATATGTGTGTGTGTGTGTGTGTATGACTTTTGTGTTGACTCAAGCCCCTCCTTCCTTCATGTTGCCTCTCCTGACCCACTTTCATTTTATTCACCTTTACTTCCATTCTCCTTTACATTTCAAGTCATTCTTATTCCGCTCCTGTCACTGTCAAATCCTTCTACATTCATCCAGTCATCTCCTCAAACTTCCTTACTCCTCTCGACATTTCTTTAATTCCCTCCATTCTTTTTAAATCCCCTTCTTGTTTTTTTTAATATTCTCTTCGATTCCTTAATTCCCTTCTACACTTCCTAAAAATTGCTTTCATACTCTTCATATCTCCTCTGTTTATGTTTCTCTTTCTTCTTTTTTTATTTTCTTCTTGTTTCTTTTCTCTTCTTTTCTTCTTTTCATATTTTGCTTTTCTTCCTTTCTCGTTCCGTTTTCATTTAATTTAACCTTCACATTCTCCAAAATCTCATCCACATTCGCTAAATTTCTCTCATACTGCCTCTATTTCCCTATCCACTTTCCAGATACCTATATAATCACCTCAGTCACTTCCACACTCCCTCCAGTCACCTCCACGCAGTTCCAGTCACGGTTCCTCCCCCTTCAACCCAACCCCGACCTCCCTGTCTTTTCCATGACAATCCTCTACGCAAGATGTTGTGAATAATTGAAGCGGGGATGTGTTATTCATTGCCTTACGGCGAATCAATGTGTGTGTGTGTGTGTGTGTGTGTGTGTGTGTGTGTGTGTGTGTGTGTGTGTGTGCTCGCAGATCATATTTTTTTCCGCCATTCTCCCCTGCTTGCATTTGTCTTTCACGCACTGTTATGTTCACTCCTGTTCCACGGTTCCTCCTCTTTTTGTTCACTTTCTCCTCCTTTTTGTTCACTTCTGTCTTGTGATTCCTCCTCTTTTTTGTTCACTTCTGTCTTGTGATTCCTCCTCTTTTTGTTCACTTCTGCTTCACGATTCCTCCTCTTTTGTCTTTCACGCACTGTTCTGTCTACTCATATGTTCACCTCCTCCTCTTTCGTCCACTTCCTGCTTCACAATCCCTCCTGCTTTGTCTTTCACGCACTGTTCCGTCCAGTCCTGTCTCACGGCTTCTCTTGTTTCTCCTCCTCCTGCTGCAGGCAGTGACGGTGTATCGCGTGACCACAGTTCGCCAGGCGCCCTTCATCATGCAGAAGACCAACGAGGAAGGCGAGATCGAGTTCTACGGCTACTGTATCGACCTTATCAACGAGATCAAGGAAATTGTGGAGTTCGAGTAAGTAAAGGAAAGAACGAGTGAGATTTAAGTCTAAGATTTGTTTGTAGTTTGTTGGTGAAGAATATGGTGATTTTTTTTTTTTTTTATTGGTTTGAAAGACAAGGTACAATATTTTGGTCATTTGGCGCCAGGACATAGTGAAGTTTGTAAGTTAGTGAGGGTAGCGTGTGAGTGAATGAGTGAGTTGAAGAAATTGAGTTAGGAATAGTTTAAGGTAGTTTGATTAAGAGTGTGTTTCAAGAGAGAGAGAGAGAGAGAGAGAGAGAGAGAGAGAGAGAGAGAGAGAGAGAGAGAGAAGGGGGGAGGGGAGGAGGTGGGTGATGGCTCCAGGTAATGAGAGATCGATCGTGTTTGAGTCCTTCAGTCCTGCATGATGACTATGACACCGCTGGGAACTGTGCGGCGCCTCTGCCTTTGTTGTGATTGGTCGATAGATAACCTCTTTCTCCTCCTCCTCCTCCTCCTCCTCTTTTTCTTTTTCTTTTTTTTTTTTTCTTCTTCTTCTTCTTCTTCTTCTTCTTCTTCTTCTTCTTCTTCTTCTTCTTCTTCTTCTTCTTCTCTTCTTCTTCTTGGTGCCATTATTCCTCGTTCTTTTATTTCGTCCTCCTGTTCTTGTTCATCATCATCATCATCATCATCATATTCTTCTTCTTCTTCTTCTTCTTCTTCGTCCATGATCTTGACCTGACCTCTTGTGCTGCAGGTACGAGATTTACGAAGCTCCGGATGGCAAGTTCGGAACCATGAGTGAAACAATGGAGTGGGACGGCATGATTAAGGAGCTGGTTGAGAAAGTGAGTGTGTGTGTGTGTGTGTGTGTGTTCCACTGTTTTGTTTTGTAGTAATTTTGTTTGTGGCATGAACTTAGGGATAGTAAACAAAATCAAACCTGAATCTGTCTCTGTTTGTCTTTTTGTGTGTTTGTTTGTGGATATATCTGTCTTCTTTTTTGTTTGTCTGTTTGTCTGTCTGTCTGTCTGTTTGTTTGCATGTTTTCGTTTTGTTTTTGTCACATATCTATTTGTGCGTGTATTAGTTTTGTCCATTTTTGTGTTTTTGTCTGTGTGTCTCCCTGTCTTTCAGTCTGTCAGTCAGTGTGTCTGTTTGTCTCAGTTTGGTTACCTTTTTTTTTTTTTTTTTTTTGTATATCTTCCTCGTAGATCCGATTTCGTCTATTCCACTTGTCTTCACCACTTTAATACAATCCTCCCAACAAACAGATCACCTGTATCTAATTCACGCATTCACCCCTTCTTTTGTTTCCAGAGAGCCGACATCGCCCTGGCCCCGCTGTCCGTCATGGCTGAGCGAGAGAACGTGGTGGACTTCACTGTGCCCTACTACGATCTGGTCGGCATCACCATCCTCATGAAGAAACCCAAAGTGCCCACCTCACTCTTCAAGTTCTTGACTGTGCTGGAGCCCGAGGTGTGGGTGTGCATCCTCTTCGCCTACGGATTCACCAGGTACGAATTGAGAGAGGGTCAGTAGAGAAGGGATTGCAAGAGGATTAGATTGCCTTTATGCCTTCTCAACCTTCGTTTTCTTTTCTCTTTTCCTGTTTCCAAGTGTATTTCTTTACATATACAATCCTTAGAGCTCCTAAAATATAAACATCGCATTATTATCTCACTTTATGTCCTCTCAATCCTCGTTTTCCTTTTTGTTTTCCTGTTTCCGAGTGTATTTCTTTATATATATGATCCTTAGAACTCCTAAAACACAATACCATACGTTATGCCTTCTCAATCCTAGTTTCATGTCTCTCAGTGTGTTTCTTTACATATACGATCATTAGAGCTCCCATAACACAAATACCCCATTAATATCCCGTTTTATGTCTGCTCAGCGCTTATCTCTCTCCTCTCTGTCTCCCCCAGTGTGCTCCTGTACGTGTTCGACCGCTTCAGTCCCTACTCCTACCAGAATAACAAGGAGAAATACAAGGATGACGACGAGAAGAGAGAGTTTACCTTCAAGGAGTGTCTCTGGTTCTGCATGACTTCCCTTACCCCTCAGGTGCGCCTCTCTCTCCCTCCTTCCTTCATTATCCTTTCTTTTTTTTTTTCTTTTGACGTGTTACTGTATCTTACTTTAATTTGCATCCTTTATTGTTATATAATCTTTACCAAATTTATATCTATTATCTCTTCAATCTCTCACCTCTTTCTTTACTGCCAATCTGAACTTGTTTTTTTACTCTTTATTCTTCTGGTAAAAAAAAAATGAAAGATGATTTCTCTTATCTTCTCAATCTCTCCGTGGC
Organism: Scylla paramamosain; assembly: GCF_035594125.1. Classification (NCBI taxonomy): domain Eukaryota; kingdom Metazoa; phylum Arthropoda; class Malacostraca; order Decapoda; family Portunidae; genus Scylla; species Scylla paramamosain. Next base: position 16,850,280 of record NC_087168.1, read on the forward strand.
CAGGGTGGTGGTGAGGCACCCAAGAATCTTTCCGGCAGACTTGTGGCCGCGACCTGGTGGCTCTTCGGTTTCATCATCATCGCTTCCTACACTGCTAACTTGGCTGCTTTCCTGACAGGTGATGCGCAGGAGGGAAAGGAGCAGGAGGAGGAGGAGGAGGATATACAATGGTTGTTCTTTAAATTAAAACGGTAGAAGAAAAATGAAGTGAAATTAAATAATGTCAACTTGGAGGAGAAATATGAACATTTTTTTCTTTTTCAACAGTAACTTCAGGAATAAAAGAGCATTGCACTAGAATAAGTAAAAAGAAAAAAAATATTAAAATAAGAAATGAGTAATTGAATTATTGGTTAATTAGTTGATTGATATATTGAACGGCTGGTTAATTGATTGAATGAATGATTGACTGATAAATTGACCGATTAATTGACTGACTGACTGATTACAATGACGGGGTTATAGAAAGAAATAAGCATAAAAAATTGTAAGAACACAACGTCAATTAAAACTACTACCTTTCCGCATCACCTCACCTCATCTCACCCCACGTCGCGTTACGTCACGGCTCACTTGTCCCTCTACAGTGTCACGTTTGGACACCCCGATCGAGTCCCTGGATGACCTGAGCAAGCAGTACAAGGTGCAGTACGCCCCCCTCAACGGCTCCTCCACCCAGACCTACTTCGAGCGAATGGCCTACATCGAACACAAATTCTACGAGTAAGTTTACATCAGGAAGCGTTCGTGGGTGTCAACTGTGAGCGTGACTGTGGGTGTAAGTTGTTATCATAATCTCTTACTCGTGTCTTATCCTTCCGCCGTGTCTTAGGCGATGAAAGAAATGAATATATTTACTTTAAACTTTACCTGAAACATTCCTCACTCCCTCTGTCTGATCAGTGTTCTTTTTTTTTTCTTTTCCCTTCCGTTTCTTAGGGTCTGAAACTAATACATATGAATTATTTAGTTTAAACTTTACCATAAATGTTTCTTATTCTTTCTGTCTAATCTAGGTTGTTTATATATATATATATATTTTTTTAATATAATCTTGCTCTTTTTCCCGTTTCATAGGCTCTGGAAACAAAGGCGTCTGAACTTTTTAGTCTTAGCTCCACCAGCAATCATCCTCACTCCCTTTATATAATCTAGGCTGTTGTTAATTGCTCTTAATTTCTTAACTCTTGCCTGTGTCAATCACTCTTAACCTGATTACAAATTATTTTCATCCTTTCTAGTCAAACTCTGGAAGTAAATATACCTGTGCCAATTATTCTGAACCCGACCACAAATATTCTTCAGGCCCTCTAGTCTCGGCAGTTCTCCATAATATCTCACTCTGCTCTAATCCTTCGCTTCTCAGGATCTGGAAGGACATGTCTCTGAATGACTCCATGAGCCCCGTGGAGCGAGCCAAGCTGGCCGTGTGGGACTACCCGGTGAGTGACAAGTACACCAAGATGTGGCAATCCATGCAGGAGGCGGGGCTGCCCACCTCCCTCGCCGGCGCCGTGGAAAGAGTGCGAAAGTCCACCTCCTCCAGTGAAGGTTTTGCCTACATCGGTGAGTCCTTGGGTGGGCCGCGATGAGGGGAAGGGCGAGGGAGGTTGTGGGGTGAAGAAGGCGATTTTAGAAGTAGTAATAAACAGTAAAAAATGTCGAGGATAAATGAGGGTTGAAGGGAGAAGCAGAGGCGAGAGGGACTAGAGGGATGTCATGGAGGTTAACACTGGCCACTTACCTCTGCCCGGGGTCACTTTAGTTACGATAATGGTCACATTCAAGACACTATCTTACAACTTTAGAACCATTTCGCTACTTTCTTTGGGGACTGACTCCTGAATGGGTCTTTCTTTTTTTTTTTTTTTACTTCCTTTTTGTTTACCTAGGCCAGAGCCCCTCTTACGTAAAGAAATAAAAAAAGACATACACTCAGTCATTCGTAGTCAGTGAGTCACTCGCCACTAGCTGACCACGGAAGTCACACAAGCAGTGAGTCAGTGGGTAACACAGCGTGACCTGCAGGGGAGGCCACGGAAGTCGGCTACATCACCCTGACCTCCTGCGACATGCTGTTGGTCGGGGAGGAGTTCTCGCGGAAGCCGTACGCCGTGGCCGTGACCAAAGGCTCGCCCCTCAAGGACCAGATGTCTGGGGCGTGAGTCACCGCATCCTTCTCCTCCACCTCCACCTCCATCTCACTCAAGTCTACCCTCAACATAAAACCATTATTTTGGAGATGTTTTTTGAATGCGTTTTTTTGGTTTTTGATAAGCCTTTGGTCATTTTTGAATGCATTTTTTGTCGTTCGTCTGACCACCTTTGGCTTGTGATCTGCATTTTGGATTTTTTTTTATTTGCATCTTGACGGGATTTTGTTGTTTTATTTTTCATTTTTATGTCAGCAATTTTTGGGAAGCCACAAGACAGTGCTGGTGGCGCGGCGCGGCGCCCAGGCAACCCTCGCGCCGTCCTGCGTGATTGTACTGTACATAATACTAGGAATATTTGTGTGTTCGGTGATACAGCCGCGTATTGCATTGTTATACTTCTCCGTGCATGCCACACACACACACACACACACACACACACACACACACACACACACACACACACACACACAAAATAAGGAAAAAAAAGTGAACCTTGTTCAATCACGTAAAACACTATGCCTATGTAAACACACACACACACACACACACTGGAGGAAGCAATGGCCAGGGCCACCCACACGCCGGTCCTGTCCCTGACCGCCGCCCACGCCCCCAGGTGACGCCACAGACATCCGCTACCTGGAGCTGACCAGCTGTGACCTGCAGATAGTGGGTGAGGAGTTCTCTCGCAAGCCGTATGCGGTGGCGGTGCAGCAAGGCTCGCCCCTCAAGGACCAGTTTAACGATGCGTAAGTGTGGGCGCCTCTCCTTACCTGCCCCCCGCCCTCCCCCCCACGCCTCAGTAATGGCTCCCCCTCCCAGTCCTCGTCTGGCTCACCACCCTGTGTTGTCCAGTAGTGACCCTCTCCACGTGTTTGGCGGTTGAATACTATTCACTGTAGTACACAAAGTAGACTTGTCCTCTTCTCTCACCACTGAACTGAACATCATCTGGACCACTGAGAGCCTTGTGCTGGTGGATGGACATTGCATTCCCCTTCTCTGGTTCAAAGCAACTGATGCAGCAGCCCATCAGTCCGCCCTCAGGATATATGTCGCGGGGCTTTCCAGGTGTGCGGCGGCAAGAGGCAGATTATAACACACTTTCAATGAATAAACCTCTGTTTCTCGCCTAGTATGATACACTCCCGCTTGTCCAGAGATCAGAGGCGGAGTAGCCATAGCTGCGCGGGTTCGATCCCTAACACAGCCAAACAAGGCTCATTTTCTAACGTTTCTCTTCAGTTAATATTGGTTTAATATTTTTTTCACTGCAATTAAAATCTTATATGACTAACTTATTAGAGACTAAAAAGTGCAGACAGCACTACCTTTATCGTACATACGTACATATCCGTGCCCGCCTTTCTTCCCTATCCATAGATCTGTTTAATCTCTTTAAACTCCTTACCCACAACCCGATGGCCGAATATATTTGTCATTATTCGATGATTTAACGAATAATAACTGATGTTTCGTGTGTATTTTGGAATTTATGAGAAGTGTAAGAACTATGTTTGGCGTCATCTGCTATCTCTCTCAGATTCAGTTCCGAGTTAGGGTCGTTAGTCAAGAATAGAGCATTGCCTGAGGCACCAAACATCAAAGTCTCTAGTGGCCTTGCCAAACAGAAGGACAGTAGCGACCTACAGGCCACCATCTCCCGCCCCCGGACTCAGAGGGAATGAGTAGGAAATTAGTTCACTGAACACTGTTGTTTTTCAGTTTCATTTTAAAAGGGATTGTTTGCATGGTGTTTACTTAGTTAACTCTAGAGATTACTGTTGCCTGAAACGTAGTACATGAGTAGAGTTGTTACAGTTTTACACGTGTAGATGATCTGTTCAAAACACTGAGGAACAACAGATCACTTGATGCACGTTGTGTAGTAAGCATCCTTAAGAATTAAGTTAGATTAAGTTGTGGCCAACCTCCCTTGGCACACAGCCGCCTCTGCTGGGCGTGGCGGTGCCGTGAGCTGCACTGCACTGCCTGGCCCTCACGACCAACACTAGAGTAGCGAGTCGCATGTTCACCTTGTCTTAAGGTGTACTCCTACCTTAGTATTGTAAAAAGACTACGCTGTTTCGCACCTGATGGACGCGTCCCCGGTCACAGCGAAGCGCCTCCTCCGCTTCCCTCTGAGCCTGAGCCCATGAGGAGCACTCACCTCTCAGGATGTAACAGTATACTGACATGGATTTTCTTTGCAACAACTACGTGGTGATATGATGGCGTTGAAGGGACTGAAGACTGAGATGGATGGCGCACTGAGGCAGGGATGAGGGTGAACCAAACGCCCTCCCCTCCTGCATGGCTGAATGAGATGTGTCTGCACCGTGCTTGTCATCCGTGTCTTGAATGTTTACGAGCGTGTGACTGAAAGGCTGTGAGAGTGAGTGAGTGTGAGGAAACAGATTGCCTCGCCTTGATGTCATATATCGTTATTTATTTATTTATTTTATCTTTTTTTTGCTGTTATTTCTTGTATATCTCGCTGTCTTTTGTTGTGATTGATATATGTATTCTTACCCTGCTATTCTCTCTCTCTCTCTCTCTCTCTCTCTCTCTCTCTCTCTCTCTCTCTCTCTCTCTCTCTCTCTCTCTCTCTCTCTCTCTCTCTCTCTCTCCTTTCCAGCTTCGTATATAACATCTTCATTCCCTCCCTTTACTAAATCAATCAACCAGCCAACCAATTCTCATCGTTCTAATCATCAACCAATATCTCGTCTCACATTCTTTCCCTCTCCCTCTCCCTTTGGTCCCTCTCCCGCTCTCTAGCATCCTGAAGCTGCTGAACCAGAGGAAGCTGGAGACGCTGAAGGAAAGGTGGTGGAATCAGAACCCTGAGAAGAAGGTTTGCGAGAAGGATGATGACCAGAGCGACGGTATCAGCATTGAGAATATCGGTGAGTTAGTAAAGGAAGGAAGGAGTGAAGGAGGTAGGGAAAACTTAATCTAAAACACAGCAGCATTACGTAGAGTGTAGGAAGGAAGGAAAGAGGTAAGGAAGGAAAGAGTAAGGAAGGAAGGAGGTAGGGAAAACTTAATCTAAAACACAGCAGCATTACGTAGAGAGTAGGAAGGAAGGAAAGAGGTAAGGAAGGGAAGAGTAAGGAAGGAAGGAATGAAGGAGGTAGGGAAAACTTAATCTAAAACACAGCAGCATTACGTAGAGTGTAGGAAGGAAGGAAAGAGGTAAGGAAGGAAAGAGTAAGGGAGGAAGAAAGGAAGGAGGTAGGGAAAGATTGATTTAACACCCCGTGACGTTAGGATTATATGTAGAGTGTAGGAAGGAAGAAAGGAAGGAAGGAAAGGATAAATTGATTCAAGACATTACGGTGTTAAGATTATATGGAGTCGTTTGATATAGGAAGGAAGGAAGGAGGTGGGAAAAGAGATACTTAAAACACTGGAAATTTAGGAGTATATGGAACCTTACAGTGGCGGAAGGAAGGAAGGAAGGAAGGAAAGGAGGTAGGGATAGATCGAATTAACACCCCATAACGTTAGAATTATATGAAATCTTAGAGTGTAGGAAGGAAGAATAGGAAGGAAAGGAAGGACGGAAGAAGGGAGGAGGAAATGAAAATGTGATTCTAGACGTCGCAACAAGGGATCATATGGAGTCTTTGAGTGTAGAAAGAAAGGAAAGTAGGAAGAAAGGAAAGCAAAAAGGTTCTTGGCAGTTGCTCCTCTTACACACACACACACACACACATAATCTTAGCATCACAAATCATTCTTTACTACCACACTACAACCTTACCAATCACACTCATCCATCATTCCTTTCTACTACACTACATACAACCTTAGCAATCTCACCACCCATCATCCTTAACTGGCCCACCCGCTCACCATCTCGTCTGTTCATGCAGGTGGTGTGTTCATCGTGATCTTCGTGGGTATTGGGCTGGCGTGCGTGACTCTGGCGTTCGAGTATTGGTGGTACAAGCATCGCAAGGCGCCCCGCGTGTCAGACTCAGGCCGCGTGCTCAATGTAAAGTCAGACATGTCCAAGACAAACTTCGGGCAAGAAAAATCAAACTTCCAGACAGAATACAAGTAAGTAATGGATGGTTTGTTTTGGTATGTGTGTGTGTGTGTGTGTGTGTGTGTGTGTGTGTGTTTACCAAATCATTCTTATCTTTATTGAATTTCTTACAGGATTAAATTAAGCTCGTTAATTTCCCGTCTTTTTTAATCAGGTTTGTTATATTTGTCTTTAAAGTTACGATTGTGTGTGTGTGTGTGTGTGTGTGTGTGTGTGTGTGTGTGTGTGTTTATCAAATTGTTCTTATCTTTATTAAATTTTTTACAGGATTAGGTTAAGCTCGTAATTTCCCGTCTTTTTAATCAGGTTTGTTATATTTATCTTTAAAGTTATGATTGTGTGTGTGTGTGTGTGTGTGTGTGTGTGTGTGTGTGTGTGTGTGTGTGTGTGTGTGTGATCATATTTAAATTGTAGTTTTCATTTCTACCCATATAATTCTGAATTTAACTTAACCCAACCTAACCTAACTTAACCTAACAGTATCATACACGAACAAAAAAAATCAATGAATGAGAGTATGAATGTAAAAAAAAAAAAATACTAAAAATTTTGCTTCATATGAACATCACCGCTTACTACTATTAAATTAAACTACAACATCACAAATCCTTTACAAGATAACTAAATGAATTGGACTTATTTTAATTTTCTTGTAGCTTTCACTCGCAATATGCAATGTAGCTTAAAGTAGTCTGTTGAGTAAGTCTTGTAGCTTTAAGTATCACCTAATTGCTTAGCTATCTTGATCATGCTTACTAAACATTACTACGCTTCGTTTGTGTCTAAATCTGAGAGTTGTGAACGTATGATGAAGCAGGGTATGTTTTATGTTATCTATTGCTGTTGTTTTCACTCTGGATTACTACTACAACTACTACTACTACTACTACTACTACTACTACTACTACTACTACTGCTACTGTTATGGTGTTACTGTTATTATTCCTTTTATTTCTTATTGCATATCTTTTGTTTTACTTTGTGTAGTTACTTTTTTTTCTTTCCCTCTTTCTTTCTTATTGTGCTGTTTTTTTATTGTTATTTCTATTTTTTTTTTCCATTTTTATCAACGTTGTCTTTACATTTCTTTTATTTTTTTTATTCTGTTGTTCCCTTTATTTCCAGCTATCGTTTATTCATATTTTTGCATCATTATCTATTATGCATTTTTTTTCTTTCTTTTTCATCCTTTATATTTCACATATCAGTTGCTACTACGGCCCAACCTGCTCTTTTCGCAATAGTAATAATAATAATAATAATAATAATAATAATAATAATAATAATAATAATAATAATAATAATAATAATAATGATAGTAATAATAATAATAATAACAACAACAACAACAACAACAACAACAACAACAACAACAACAACAACAACAACAACAACAACAAAGGAATCAGAGTGTGGATGATTTTTTTTACCTTACAATATATTTATTTTTATTTTTATGATAGCATGTCAATAATTTTTCCTTTTTTTTTTTTTTGTATCTTTTTCATATCCTGCCTCAACAACAATACATTCACAAACTCTCATAAACTTTACGTAACGAATTTCAAAGTAGCTTTTTAGAGCACGTGTTACTTAATGATTATGTAGCCTACAGTTATATGGCATTTTCTCTTTTCTTAAGCGTATTAGAGGTAGACTGAAGCTAAAATAAAGTGCATTTTAAGTAGCTTAGCATCTGCCACGCATGTTAATCAAAAGTATGCATGATCCAAGAAATGAGAAGCTGTGTAATGAAACGCTTAGGCTTCCCATCAGGACTATTTTCAAAGGCCACAGCCGGTATTAGTCAGAATCTCTCTCTCTCTCTCTCTCTCTCTCTCTCTCTCTCTCTCTCTCTCTCTCTCTCTCTCTCTCTCTCTAGTTTCCTTACATTTATAATGTGGGATCCTTGCTAAACTATCTTCTTTTTTCTCTTGTCTTTTTTTTTCATTGTTGATGCTGAATTCTCTCTAAACCATCATTTTTTTTCTTTCTTTTCATTGCTGAACTTTTTTTTTTATCGATGATGTGGAATCCTTGTTAAACGACCATTAAAATCATAAAAAAACAACTTAAAAAAAAAAAAAAAAAAAACTCGCGGTTCCGCTGACACAAGCCACAATGAAGCATCGAAACACTTATGAATACTTCTAACGAGCTCTTGTGGCAGTTATTGAGAGATTTTCTAGCGTGTTTTCGTGATTTCAGTGATGGGTTGACAAGTACAGGAACTGCCACATGTAGGCCTGATGGCTTCTTGCAGCTTCCGTATTTTCTTGTGTTCTTATGTTCTTATGTATTCTGCATCATCCATGGGGGAAAAAAATACCATAGAAATTAGCAATTTCTGTGGCTTTTGAAAATAGTCCTTATAAAAGAAAACTAAGCATTTCAAAGTACGGGCCTCATTTATATTTCTTGGATCATAGTTGACAAAATCTCAACGAAATGTGGATCTAATAGGGAATCGAAGAGTTAATTAATAATCTTTGAACTCTCTCTCTCTCTCTCTCTCTCTCTCTCTCTCTCTCTCTCTCTCTCTCTCTCTCTCTCTCTCTCTCTCTCAAGCCATCCGGTGGCTGATGAGTGACTCCACCGCCCCACAGGTAATTCGTTAGCACACCTTCCTTTCACTCCATCACGCTGGATGAGGTTCATTGTGATCCAAACAGATTCAAACAGTTCGCTGCATGTATGAAAGTTGTTTGGTTTGAGTGAATATACAGTGTTTTATTGGTGTGTGTGTGTGTGTGTGTGTGTGTGTGTGTGTGTGTGTGTGTTCTTTAACGTTTTTTCTTTGCCTTTGGACTCGATAAATAAAATAAAAAAAAATAAAAGTGTGCAGTATCTTACTCTTTTTTTTTTCTTTCTTTCTTATATGAATGCATTCAGTAATCAGTGCAACACTTACTGAAAACGCCTCCACGACTAACCACGCTTTGCTTTTTCATGTCACTGTCTTGAAATATTCCCGCTTGTTGTTGCTGCTGCATGACACTGCCTCACTGCTTCGTCTATCGTAACAACACTTCCTCTTTTCACATCACACGACACACTTCTCTTATCTCCCTCTATATTTCTTGTACTAATTTGTCTTACTCTTCCTCCTCAAGCAACACCGGCGATGGCGACTTCAACATTGCGCCAGTGGGGAACCCGTGGTAGAGGCAGAAGAGGAATCTCGATGCGTGGGTTACTTGCTTCATTTGCTGCTCGGAGTTCAAAGTTGTCTGCTTCATTCGTCTATCGTCAGTTTGTGAAGTTTGTCTAATGTGTGGTGGTTCTGCTTCAGCTGCAATACCGTCACTACACTGTTCCTTGTCTGTGTTGGTTTGTTATTGAGTTCAGGATCGCATATGTTTTGAATTAACCGCAGCAGCTATACAAATACTAATATCATAGTTGTGATTTAGTACAGTATCCTTGTCCAGGTTTTCAAATGAGCTTCAGAATAAATTTAATGTATTAATTAATTAATTAATTATTTATTTATTTTATTTATTTATTTATTTTTTATTTTTTATTTTATTTATTTTATTTTTTTTGCTTCTTTAGATGTTACGGCTTATCGTATAGTTTGTTAAGTTCTCGCGATAAGTTTGAGATTAATCGTTGCACCGTTAATGAGTTTTAATGTATAATGGCCATATGCTGAAACTTATCCCATTGCGAAAGAACCTATTTGATTATTTGCTAACATAACCTCACCTAACCTGATGTTGCACTTGTGCAGGAGAGGTTTCGTGGATGTAAAAGGCTGACAATGTTGTTTTGGCGAGCCACCTTCTCCTGCTGAATCTTTACCTATTTCATAATGTAGATTATGACTTATATTTATAGCTCAATTCATTCCTACCTAGAGTACAAGTTATATAAATATCTCAAGTCTTCTTCATTATCCACAAATACAATCTAAGTAGAAGGGAAAGATTTTGGTGACTGGACAGTCCACATTGAGTTTACACTCACCAAGCCCTGCTTCACCGTGCCAGACTTGTTGACTTCATTTACAATGGACATTTCATTGTTTTAAAGTGTATTTAACAAGTTTTAGAGATGATTTATAATTATGATTTTAAGTACAAACAGTTAAGTATTTATGTATTTGAAGCTCATTTTAAAACCTTAAATGTAGCTTTGGCAAGCAATTACATGTAAAATTAGTTCCTTTGAGTTGCTCAATAATATCATGAGAGTAGGAAAAAGTGAAGTGTATATAGTGATATAAAAGATTAGGTGTTATTTAGTATATAGTGATATCAGTGTTGATCACAGAGGTTAGTTCCTGGTAAAGCCACTAAACAGTTTATGATGAAGATATATATATACATATATACATATATATTTGAAATAATAACCTTTAAACACATTTTTTTCTGTACATTTGTCCATTTCTCCAGTGCAGGCAGCATTGCCAGTCCTGCTTGACCTTAATGTTGCAGTAGCCAGGAGAACATGAAGGGACTGGTGACAAGTGTTCAGGAGGAAGAGTTTCCTGACCCACCTGAATACTGTACACTGGTGCTGGCTTGGTGCCTTTCTCTGAAAGGTTTTGGTTTTTACATCAGTATGTTTGAGGTGCATGCTTTGGAAATGTTATGAAATGAAAATTACTTGTCTTCTAAATAGACTTCTGTTATACAGCAGTTGTATCATTTGGTGATGAATTGTGCTCCCAGTGAAAAAAGGTTCCAATTTTGACACTGGTTTTAATTGGCTCAAGTTGATATTAGATCCAGACTGGCAGTGGTTCCTGAACAGTTGAAACAAATGGCAGCTGTACTAAATTACTGTCATGGTCATTGACAAACAACTTGTATGACTTTGACTAGGATACACTCCTCTGTAATGGTATTAGATAGACTATATCAATGATTCATTATAATATGATGTCTCAATCTGCAAAGGTTCTTGCAGTAAAGCTCACCTAAAAGTAGTGTATCAGTAAGTATGTCCTGGCAGCTTTAGGGAGTCTAGTCTGGAAATGTTTATCCAGTATATTTAATTTCTAGTCTAAAGGGTCTGGTAGCTTTATGCCAGCAGTGAAAATTGTCATGGACCTCCTGAATAATAATTCATAAATTTGTATGTATAATATAACTGGGCACTCATCTCTCACTATAACATGCATAATACCCACTAGTCAGCCCACATACATGAAGCATTTAATGTCATAATAGAGAAACCATCAGGGCTGCCTTGCCCCTCTTTGTGGATCATGCAGGCACGGAATGGGTTATGTTTGATCCCTCACCTTGTGTAGTACAGGGCTGCTGCCTCCCAGACTTGCAGCAGACAATAGCTTGTGCTGGGTGCTGACAACTGTTCCAGAGTGGCCTTTATTACAGAACTTCAACATTTTCCCAATATTTCATTGTTCAGTAGACCATCAGTATGTCTATAATATGAAAATTGTCCACAACAGAACAGGCTTGTACTGGATCTTGCTTCCTGACAGCAGGCATTGTTATGACAGTGTCACCAGTTGTGAATCTCAGGTTTCCTCAACATAATTTTGATAGGATGGAAGTATGCAATGTTAGTGCAGAGGGAAATTATAGTGATGAATTAATCAGGACATTTTAAAGAAAGATCTCAGAATCTTGAGGTGAAGTTACAAATACATAATTATCATGACTTGTCGATACAAAGTAAAAATATTCTGTCTGCTTAACAAATCCAGTTAAACATGGTAAAACCCCATCTTGATGGACTTGATAATATATTGATTTATTAATTTTATACAGTATGCTGATCCCAAGATTACTAGTATCTCCTGAGTTGCTTCAGATGCCGAGAGCCGCACTCCCTGCCTGCCATGGGCTGTTTGTACTCTGTTGTGCTGATGTAGACTACTGTTCTCTTTGGGGTTTCCAAATCAAACTGAAGAGTACTCAACAAAATATCTTATATCAAAGCTTGGATAATAGGTACATATGTAATGTGTATCTAATTTTTGTATAATTTTCATAGCAATAGAGGATATGTTTATGAGGTCCACTAAAATGAGGTTTTGTTATACATTGTTATGAATTAGAAAATAGTGTAAAGGTATAATCATATTTTGAAGCCATTTAACCTTACTGATTAATCTAGTAAATAAATTCTATTAACAACAATAACTTAACTCAGCCTTCCCATTATTCCTTTATTCAGGAGTCTAGATTGCTGTGACATCATTGTGATGGTGCCAAAAAGTTCACAATATATTATGTATGTAATATACAGTGGCAGCTCAAGAAGTATCTGACATTCCGGAATGGCAGCCAGATGCTCCTTCATGTTCTGCATGACACCTCTGCAAGTCCTAGGCACCCTCAGCTTATGAAACACCCTGAGAAATCACAAACTATAATCCCACATTTATTTTCACCCTGATAAGAGTTGCTTATGGCAAAACATCTTACAGATTGTGTGACTTAGTAGAATTTCACTTACAGAAATCCAAGGCAAAGTTGACTTGGCTTTAGGTCTTTTCAATAGCTAGAAGCTAGCATCCCTAAATTGAACCAGATCAGACCATTCAGGTAAAAACTAAGCCAGGATCACTACAATGATTCATTCTCATTTTGTACACACCAACATACAACATGGCTTGGTTAGTGTTGAAGTAGCCATTTAAGTATGAGATTTTGTCTTTGACAAAAATAAATTTGTTGGAATATTTACTGTAATAAGCTTTCTCCTTCAGTAAGATAGTACAGTGACCACAAAGTAACTGCTTGATATAATAAGGTAATCTTTTCTAAGGCAACTGTCTCCTGTGCTGCAGACACTACACACAGCCATCCCTTTGGAGGAATTCTTACAAGTAGGAGTGGGCATCACATGATGATGAGCCTACAATGTGATGGAAGTTTTCTTAATTTTAAGCTTATATTTTCACTTCATTATTCTGATGAGAAGAAAAAAGAGGTAATTGATGAAATGTCTCAATGAAAGTTCTCATAAAAATTTTGTGAAAATGTTTTAATCACTTTACATACATGTCTACAAATATCACTGTTCATATATAAATAAATATGGAGCCACAGCTGGCCTTGAGCACCTCTGACACAGAGGCATTTGGTTCAAGGAAAGTTTTTTTGGACATTCCCAAATAAAGGCACACTAATCTTAGGGCACAAAGTATGTCAGTTTTTATATCTTGTGTCTTTCCAAGTTCTGCTGATACAGATTCAGTCATCAGTATTATTGTTCCAGTAACAGTCAGTTTTTATAAGGCTCTTCGACAGCCTTGTAAACTAATGAATTGGGCACAAACGTGCACTTTTGTGCCACAGACTTCTCAGTCTTGTACTGAGCTCATGAAAATCAGGTGCAATGTCATTTTGTATCCAAAATCACTGCAAAAGGCAAGTTAATTATTTCTTATTATTATAAAGAATAGGAACTTCATATTACATATAAAAACATATTTTTCAAAATTCACTTTTGTTCTTGTGCAATGGAAACACATGGCTACTAAATGAAAACTGCTTGGACTGTCAAGTCAGTCATCATCTGGGTCCTCAATTATCAATTCCTCCTCTGACTCTTCCTCGACTTGACTGCTGCTGGAAACTGTTGGTAGCCCAGGTAGCACAGAAAAGGCAGCTCCCTCTACTTCCTCTGCCTCAATGTTGATGCTGCTAACATCCTTCTCTCCTAAGCGTTCTGTATAAATGATCCTCTGAGTGTTTGACAACAGACCCACCTCTCGAGTGATATGTGATGATCCTGTTGGGGGAAGTAAATTCTTATGTTAAATGCTGTTCCTATCAACTGCTGAGCCTTAAATCTTTAAATTCTGATTAAATTATCTTCTTTTACCAATTGCTCTTCATCCATTCTTTCTATACGGCCAAACTACCTTAGCACTCCCTGTTCTGTTGCCCATCACAGGGCTTATAAACAAATGATGACACAAAATATTCAAATAACCTTTCTCTGTCTGTGCTTCATTCCTGTAATGACACTAGTAACCAACACAATGATAGGCATCCCTCACCTGGTAAAATTCTGCATTTGAGTGGAACCAAGACAGTCATGAGTTCCTCTGTTGTAAGTGAGTGTTTGCAGTGTTCCTCCTTGATTGCCAAGGAGTGCTCTTGCATTTTCTTTGTGACAGTATACCATTGTGGCCGGGTGATGGGCCGCCATGAGCCCCCAGAGGTGCCATCTTTATTGGGGTGCATCAAGCCTCTTGCTGTCACTGATGCTGAATATCCCTCCAGCACATCTCGTTCCTAAGCAAAGAAAATATCTTAAAGAAATGTTCATTCAAGTATCACAGGGAGTATGTGGTAATGGAGATCCAGTCTGATAACTAAAAATTTAACACTCATACAAATATATGTGATGATGAATTATATTAGAAATGGTTGATGCCAATGGCTACAGTTCAGGAAAACTTGCTGGAAAGAATAACTCTGAACAACAATTTTGTTTCTGATAGTACAGTATTGTTGGCCATATATCAGGTTTGGCAAAACTGTCACTGGGAAAATTTTTGGATATTTTACCCATTTATGTAACAGCAGATTTCATGATTATTAAATTCATGTTCAGTGAGGGACAAGTGTACAGCTCAGTGAAGACAGGCATTATTCTGTTAAAAAGAAATTCTATTACCATCATTAAACTAACCATCCATTCAGAAGTTAACACATCAGAATCTGAGAGATAATGAGCTGCCTTTGCTACACTCTCAATGTCTGAGAAAAAGTTCAAATAATTTTGGTGAAGAAAAAGACTGAAACTAGAAGCTCCCATGGACGTCTTCTCATAGATGCTTTCTGGAATCTCTTGCAAGGACAGCCTCTCATTTTTCTTCAAGTGTTTGGGTAGAGTTTCAATGATCCCTTTATCTGAGTTTCCTGCAACAGTATGAGAGATTTAATATAAATAAAATGCACTATATTTATAAATGCACTATAAATACCATTGATGGATGAAGTATTACAACATGTTTGTAGATCCTTTAATTTTTATAGTGTTCATCTATTTTTTATTCTTTAATAAACAATATAAGGTATTTCATCCCTTATGATATAATTTGTGATTAAACATGATCACTTTCTTATTGCAATCAAGAGACTTGAGTATGCTTGCATAATGAACTCAAATGTCTGACCTCCACATAGTTTAGAGCTGTGAGGATTTGTCCCTTCACCCCCAACACTACAAGGAAGGACGTGAGGGAGCGTAGGGCACAGATGCCTTGTCTCGGTTAATTCTCCTAAAGACCAGATGCCAGTCTGTTATGGAGATAGGAATCTTGTGTTTCAAAAGCATTTATACTCACTCTTGCAATAGAGAACTTTTCCCAGTGCCCTGAAGAGGAAGAGTGATGCATCCTTTCCTCCCACAGCCACATGAGCCTCCTTGCTGCTCACAGCAGGCTTTGACTTGGTGCTGCCCTTCCCTCTACTGCCAAGCTTGTCCTTCTTTGATGATCCAGTAAATAATTCCTCAATGTTACCCACATCTGTGGGTAAATATTTTGGCATCAGTCTCTAGCTTACAATTTTCTACAGATAATTTGATTTTTTTTTACAAAGCAGCATCATCTTCATTCTGAGACACATGCCTCTTCATTTCTAGGGTTTTCTCAATGAATCATTAAGAACTCTTAATAGAACATACAAAAATTTAGTTTTGTTCTGACTGATGCATGTTCCTCTAGACACCCTTGAGGGCATGACCACACCATAAAAAGAGTCTACATCTTCACCCATTACTTGAAACAGATAAACCTGATGTATATTTCACTTCATTCATATAGTGAGTCACTGCCTCCTTACCTTTTTTGGTGGCAAACTGAAGAGCATTGATGGCACTGCGAATGTCTCCCCCCGAGGCTTCTGCCAGACTTTGGAGCACCTCCTTGGTGGGCAGCGGAAGCCTCAGCCCACCCTCACTGACATTCTCTATGCTCAGGATGCGACCCAGAGCCTTTACTAACAGCCCACTCGCAATGGGATTGAACCTATGCATACATTAATTGGCATTAGAACTATTATTACAACACACTCACACACACATTATTATTATTATTATTATTTAACATACACACACACAAACATGATCAGTGACTTCTCAGTTATGGAGTGACTGTCAGTGTCATCAGTGTTTTGTTATCTACTTGACCATAACTGTCATCACATCTCACCCGATGCTGACGATTGAGAGTTCCTGCACCAGGTCGGGAGGGAAGAGCCGCTTCACATTGCCGTACTGGTTGGTGGAGTCTGTCACGATGAACACTACTGGGCTACTGTTGCTCCACTGGCTGTATTTCCTGCAGATATAAAATGATGAATAACTGCTGAACTCATTTCCCACAAATTTGATATAAAAATGAAAAATCACAAACATTAACTGATTGCTTGAAAAAATAAGCATGAAATAAAATTGCTATGACCACAACATAATTATTTTAAGACAAGTCATACTGCAGGTACTGTGTCTTCAAACAAAATATCACAAGGAAATTTAAACTCATCTTTCATGAGTTTCATATGTAACAGAAAATTGCAAACATTAACTAATCACTTAAGAAAAAGTAAGCATGAAATAAGATTGCCATAATAACAACATATTATTTTAAAACAAGTCCTACAACAGATTCTAACTCTTTGACCAAAGCATCCCAAGGAAGCCAATGCCTACATGTTACTGGAGAGAGTGATCAAACAGGCTGGAAACACCTAAGGGTCTGTTGCTGTTTGTAATTCTTTGTAATGTCACACAGGTGCTCAGATAATCAAACAAGGCAACAAGTGAAGGACTGGTCTTTAAATACTTCATTCAAAGCTACCAAATCCAGTCAACTACAATATATTCCATAGCTTTAATTATTCACAGAACTTGGAACCACTTGCCAACACAAAGTCACATAATCTTGTAATACAAAGCAGGATCCTCAAACCTAATGTCACTGAGGCAAAAATACAAAGTGAAGCAAACTGGAATGATTGACAAAAAGCTTTAAATTCTACTTCAATAGAAACAATTAATCTTTTATGGTGATTTTCATGTCATGATTACTACAGTATGATAAAAGTGCTGCAAATAACAGATACTGCTTTTACTTTCTCTGCACTCACCTAAGCATGGTATGGAAAGATGCCGGGTCTCTGAGAATAGCATTGGGAAAATCCTCCACACACACCAGGTTGCCTCCTTTGTCTGTCATGCACACACTGTTGTACTTGCTACACCGCATTAAGAACTCCCAGAACTGTGTGGTCTGGCTGACTGGAACCACTGTGTCACCAGGCCTCCACACACTTTCTGTTGAGATGTCCACATGTATTATAGATCAGATGATCCATTGTGTGAATCTTAACTACGTAGTATAATTAAACTCAAACAGTTTAATCTTTACATATAAGAATTGGTACAAATATTTATCTTTATTAGTATCTTTTACATCTAAGTAGAGATATAAGCTAAACAAACATTACTAACATTATGCTCTAATTATCCTCACCATCTGTCCTCTTTAAAATGGTAATGGTAAAACTTATAACAAAGACTGCTCTAACCTTGCTCCATAAAATTATTGTTATATGGTGTTGTGGTGGGGTTGGTCCACTCCACCAGATTGAGTCCTGCTTCCCGGGCAAGGACCCTCACAGTGGCAGATTTCCCACATCCTGAAGGCCCGGTCAGCAGCAGCAGCTTCCTCCCCTGCAAAAGGTGGCTGCACTGAGGGCATGTACTGTAATTGTCCTTATTTTTCTCAAGTTATTTTTAATTCTACATCTAACATAATAATGATCTAGTAATATACTGATGACCTTAAGTGTCCGACATTATAGAATGGACAGCCTGCCACACAGAAGTGCTAATGCTAACAGATCTTAATTATGGAATCCTCTTCATGAAAAAATTCCTTAAGATACTCAAAATGAGATGAGGCAACTCAAGTAAAAAAAGGGGATAATTAACCACATTTCTACCACAAATGAAGACAACAAAAACTCCTGTGAAATTGTTGACAGTTTATCTTCACACTGCTTTCCTTCGTACACAACAGATAGTCTTGGAACTTGTCCACATAACTTTATCAGAGAGAAAGAGAATTCCTGCTGTGTGAACAGGGGTTATGTTGTGACAGAAAACAAATCCCTACTTAGCTCAGCTGTGAGGCAAACCACCAAACCACATTCTAAAGAATGCACATAATGAAAATAAATGGATGTATATGGTAGATTTCAAGTGCATTTTCTGGTCATAAACTTACATCTTATGCTGTTAGTACCTGGTTAAAAGGCAACAAACCTTCATTCCAGACGAATTCTCCACCAGCCATGATTCCACTTCCTGCACTTTTCTCTTGTGGACAGCAAGATCCTCTTGTGTGGAGGGAGCATACAGGTCCACCCACAGTGCTGACCTGTCCTGTAATCAATCAGCAACTGTAAAAAAATACAATTTATTGTATTATCTAATGTGAATGAAACTTTACACTTGAATCTGTCATTACCATAGCAAGAAGTGGCAAGCCATTGTTGAAAGTCTGCCTTCTTTTTTCAAAGAAAGCTTCAAAAGTATTACTGTGAAAAGAATTTCCTAGGAATACATAGCTCACTGTGGTGAAGGAAATACCTGGAGCTGCTGTGGTGCCTGGTGACGCTTCTGTCTGCCTTCACCTCGGCCACCCGGGTCTCGGGAACGCTTAGCAATCTTTTTGTCAGCAGGAGGGGAGGAGCTCAGACCAAAATCTGAGAAGCTGGACACCACCCATGATGAAATCTGAGGGAGAGAGATGTCATGGCAATTCTGCTCCTCTGTGGCACACAATGACAATCCTTTATACAAAACTGACTAATTAAAATCAACAAGGAAGTAGATGACTCACTTTTGTTTGAGGTTTCTTACTGGTCATAACGACTTCAGGAAAGAATACGTAGTTCTGGAATAAGAAAATGCATCTTAAAATCATGTAAAGTTAATTATACCTCATAATTCTCTCAACTTTTGCAATAATGTCCTCAGCAATATACTGCATGAAGCTCCTGCAGTAAAGCACTGACATTCCAGAGTTTGTAATGAACAAGCCTCAATTTACATCACAAGACAGTGTACAGTACAAAGAAGGCAGGACACATCCCCAACCAATAAACAGCGAGCTCTCTTCCAACTGCCACTCCTGCACACCATGCCCTAGCCTGTCCTGTGCTGTGCTGCACTGTTCTGTGATGTCCCTGTCGTGTGTTGTGCTGTTCATATCCTGTTCTTTTCCTATGCTGTCCCTGTCTTAATTTGTGCTGTGCTGTACCTGTCCTGCCTTTCTTGTGCTGTTCTCTCCTATCCTGTGGTATTTAGGCCACAAGTGAACAGCAGAACCGCCTTCTCTTAACACATGGTGCTGTGAGGTTTGCTGGTCACTGATGCCTTGATCACAACACGTTACCTTTCGTTACTTACGCAGTTCTTATTAGGAAGCAAACATAAACAAACTTTCTTTTCCCACGAGTCTCTAGGATCAGCTGCTGATCTTGAGCTTAACAAAAATAAAATAAATAATAATTATAAGACAAAACACTTAAATACACAGTCGTAAGTTCGTCTGAAGCATATATATATATATATATATATATATATATATATATATATATATATATATATATATATATATATATATATATATATATATATATATATATATATATATATCTTTTTTTATCATGATCTACGCAATGAAAGGATTAACAGTGAAACTATTAATGAACTGAATATTAATCTCCTATCCTTGTTGTACACGCAAAAAAAAAAAAGTCAATTCAAGCCACAATAAAGTAGATCATTGTTGCAGAAGTCAAGAAATTACAAGACACCATTAACTTAACAATACTTCAAGAATTACATATAATAATACATATAATGTAATATTCAAGATCAAGATCACAGGAGTAGTGGTCAGCTGTCAAGATAGTGTTGGAGGGAGGGCGTGTATCATACCAGATAACGTGACGCTGGTGGAATAATAACAGATCTGTCACCCACCACCAAGGATTCTACACAAGTCTACCTTCCTCGTTCAACACACAGCACCACTGAGGGCCTGACACAAGAGGAGGCAGCCTGCACACCATTACTTCGCAGAGGGAGCTGCAGTCTACCTCGCCTGGGCACGGTAAGCTGCTCTGCCAATGTTTACATTTATTTAAGAATATCGCCAAATTTAACCAAAGGCGGCTCCTTTTGTATTATATTTGCGCTCCTCTCCAGGATAAGTAAGCTTGGGGACCTGGTGCGTAAACGAGTTTTAGGGTGGGGTAGACCAAAATAGGCCAAATTTGGGAAACCTCAAAGGTCTAGAAAAAAAAAAAAAAGAAAGAAAGGAAAGAAATTTGGGGGAAAACCTGGTATTTCTTTGTAAGAAGTCCGCCACCCCCTATTTCACCCCCTACCCCCCCCTAACCCCTCAAACAAGCTTGGGGGCCTGTTGGGAATCGGGGGTTTTGGGGGAGGGGGATGAAAATAAGTGAAATAAGGGGGGTTAAAAAATCTAAGGAAATTCACCTTAATATTTCGAATTTCCCTAAGCTATCTTAGCCCATAGATCCTCCAATCCCCCGCTAGAACGTAACCTAACTTAATCTAACCTAACCTGGAACCATCATACTTATGTACTTATCTATTATCTTAGAGGAAAATTTTTAATTGCATAAATTTAATTTTAAAATTTTGCTCTGATAATTGTGATTTATTTTTTACTCAAAGAAGAATCATTGTACAGTACATATGTAAAATATTATGTAAAGTTCTTGGAAGTGGTGTGAATATTTTCCTTCTTCTATTCATGATTTATTCACCTGTAATCCTTGAGGAAAATTTTTAATCACAAAAATTTTTTAAATTTTTTGTACTGGTATGGACCTTAGAAAAGTGAAAAAAACTTCAATTTAAAATTTTCATCTGATTATTGGGATGTGTTCCTTACTTAAGGACACTAATCTAACATAACAGTAGGGCTTTGCCACCCTAGGATGCATCTTAAAAAACACTAACCAAACCTAACCCAAACAGGAAGGTTTTGGCCCCCTGGACCTCTCCCTTAAGGACACTAAACCTAACCTAAATTAACCAGGGCTGCTTCACTGTGAGGGATATGTGGTATGATTTACCTTTTGAATATAGAAAATAATGTCACATTGTTTTTTCATTGTAAATCATGGATATAATTTTTGATATGTTAGTAACTTTAGGTTAGGTCAGACTAGGTCGAATTGAGTTAGGTTTGGTTAATTCTCACCCGTTATTTTCTGAGCATGAAACAGTTTTTCTGTTGAGTTTGCATCAGTTTTCATTATGGTACTGATCTTTAATTTCACTCATATATCCTTCATTTTGGAGAGAAGATGAGAGACATGGAAGGAAAAGAGATGGGGATAGGAATGAGGAAACTTGCAACAAAAAGCTTTTCTTGATGTTTTGTCTCGTAAGTCTCAACTTAATGGACATTTTTGTTGTCATCAGAAGCTACATGATGTGATCAGACTAAAAGCTTTGCTTGTCACATGAGTGTGACATTGTTTGATGGGTTTCTAAACAGTGTGGGTTGATATGCAACCTTTGTGTTTGCTGAAGACAGTCCCCTTGAAAAGAAAAAAAAAAATATTTTACATGTTTGAAACATGGAGATGTATTCATGTGAGGGGCATTACAATTATAGCATCGTATTGACACTTTCATGCAAAAACACTCAAATGTATGGACTGTCATTACATGTCTGTTTAGCCACGTGCCCTGACTGGATGAGTGACCAGCTTGTTTGGAGAGGCCACAGGCCACCAGCATGCACTGTTTTGCTTCTTTGTTTCTCTTAAACTGTTGTTGTTGAAAGATTCACTTGCCTGTGTGAGCACCAGGAGGTCACAGATGTTTGCTGATGCCCTTCCCTGTTTCAGGCTGAAGGAGCTCTGTGGTAGTGTGAGTCGTGGTCATGGTTCGCAAGGACGCCCGTGCATCCTCCTCATCCTCGTCCTCCTCCTCATCCTATCCCTCATCCTCGGCAAAGTACCAGAGGCTCACACAAGAGGATGATGGTTTTGTTGATGACCAGTTCAAGGTATTTGATTGGCATTTATTTGAGTCACTGCATATGTCTTTTGTCTTTTGTATAAGATGGTTTGTGTTGAATTAACTCAAGTATTCAATGAAAATCTGCAGTTGGCCTTTACTGTAAGATTAAGAAAAAATGCAAGATGACTTGAATGTTTTTCTCAAATACATAAGTGATTCCTTGACTGAGTGCAGTATAAACTTGAAGCAGACTCTTTTGAAACTGATGTCATTTGTATTTTGCTATACTGTTCAGGAAGGACATAAGGTGGCATCAATGACCTTTTCCTACATCATGAACCATGAAATGATACTTGGGATTACTGAATGGTAAAATTATAAACAAGTGAAAATAGAGGGAGAAGTGCACAGCATGACTGACCTCCCTAACCTTCAGTGTCCTTAACCTGCCCCTTACACACAGAGTGGTCCCAAGCGCATTCCCTGGAAGGCGATAGGGTACGCGATGCTGCTCTTTGCCGCAGGCACCCTCCTGCTGGTGGTGGGCAGCCTGCTGGTCACTGGGTACTTGGATGAGAAGTATGCCGACCGCACGTGGCCTGTCATCATTCTGGGCGCTCTCATGTTTATTCCCGGTGCCTATCACTCCTATGTGGCTTATTATGCCTTTAAAGGCTATGAGGGCTACTCCTTTGATGACATTCCCTCTTATGATGATTAAGGATCACATCCTCAAGTGTTTCATCACTTCATCTTGACTATTTTTAACACACACTAGTGTTATCAAAAGTGTTTTCATGATTCCAATATTAGTCCTACAAGGAATGTAGATAGATAGGTAAGGCGTGAAGCATTAATTGCATAGATTTTATTTTATTTATGTGAAGTAAAATAATGAATGAAAAATGTTTAAAAATAATGGCATCCAGTCTTGGAATACCAAGCCGTGGATTTTCAAATAACAGACAAGATTCTCCATTTAGTTCATAAAGTCGAGATTTGAGTGTTTTTATCTTTTACTTGAAAGGATCACTTGGATCTGGTAACAACATTCCCTCCCTTGAAGGCTGTATCAGCATGTGGAGAAAAATAATGTGCAGAGATAACACAAAGCTTTAAGTTAAGAATTTCTGCAAACAAACTGGAAGCTGTACTGTTTTTTGTGCTATGTTTTTTCAGTTTTGTTTTTGTGATATATTGTTGCTGTGATGTGAGTATTCCTCATATTTTTTTTCCTTTTCCTTTTTTTGATTATTCCTCTCTGTGGATTGGCCTTGCTGTGTTCAATGTAGATTGTAATGAAGTTAATGATGGTGTTGAATGATGGTAGTCCATTGGTGATGAGGGAAAGTTGATGGTGTGACTTTGTGGAGTGTTCTTTGGATGAAGGAAGTAAGCTGTGAAGCACTCCTTGTTATAAGGATAACTCAGGCAAAAATATAAAGAAAAGAAATAGTTTTAGTTGATGTTAATGGAGGGACTATGAAAGCAAAAGAGTTAACATTATCATTTAGTTCAGCATCCTTATCTTCTGTGGGATTGGAGGACTTGCTAGTCTCTCCCAATTTTTTGTGGCCATAGACAATCTTTTCTCTGGTGTTTCTCCTCCTCATGTCTTCCTTTACAATACCTCCACATCCTCTTTGTTCTACTCCCTACAACTACCTCAAACTCCAATTTTCTGAGCGTATGGTCTTTTTCCCCTGACATGTCTCTACCACCTCAGTCAGGCAAACAAAGGACTCAACAGATTTGTGCTTACTTGGTCTTACCTGTATTGTTTGTTAGGCTGCCACATACCAAACCTGCCTTTCAAAGATGACAATTATGCTTACAATTCAGATCCACCAATGTCGTCACCATCCCAAACACCAGTCATCCATTCATCAACACTATTATCACTGCCATTCACACATTTTATTGGACAGGATTACAGATATACAATCCTTAAAGTATTTCTCACACATACATAAAAAAAAAAAAAAAACCAGGCCAGCCTTTCAGTGTTCACCTTTTCTTTCGTTTTTTCATGTAATGTTTTGTGTGTGCAGGACAAGTGGATGGTATTGTTGTATTCTTGAGTTCCTGTTATCAGTGCCTTCATTCATTGCTTTGTTGATACTATGAGTTGTAAGTTGGTTTAAGTAGGTGGTGATATACTTGGTAATGTGTAAGCGTGGTGAAGTCATTCTGCTTTAACATATCAAACAATTAAGTGTGTGGTTTTGTTATGACTGTACTTTCTGCATGTGGAGGTTGAGCAGTCTGTTGTTATGGCTTCTACCCATGGTGAAAGGAAATATATCATAACCTTAAAGTGCAAGTCCCTAAGAATGAAAATTACATAGTGTTTATATTATAGGTAATGGTGAAGAACAATTGATTCTCAAATTTGTTGTGTGGTAATGTGTTGTAGCAGCTTGTTAGTTTTATCTTTTCATCTTGGTGTAATTTGTGGTGGCTTTGGTCTTGTTAGTGTGTCACATTGAGACCTTGCCCATTGAAATGCCCCACGGTTTTGTATCATCCTCTTTACAATGCCAGTGTATTGTATGTATCCTCTTATTTTGGATGGTTATGTATTTCACTCTACAGATAAGCAAAATTCTTGAAACAGTTGTTGACATCAATCAAAATGATAGATGTGTATGGTAAAGTTAGTGCTGCATCTCAGGGGGTGGTGAAGACCCTTGCCTGGTCTGTGTAGTGGTGCAGTGATGTGCTTCACTATTCCACATTCTCATCTTGTGCCAGGCACCAAGGGGTAACATCAAGTCTTAGGGAGTGTACTGTTGCTCCTAAAGTCATTAGAAAAAGATGAATATAAGTTATGAATGAGATATTTTGTTTTCTTATCAGTGAAAAGATGCTTGCATTGACAGAGTGGAAGAATATGTGAAGAAAAGAGTTAGTGAGAGAAAAAAAAAAAAGGAATCATTAATATAAAGAAAGACATAACTAGAAATTTTCTTGTGATTACCTTCCCACCATATTGATTGATATAAACTTTTATATCAATATTTTCTTCATGACTTAAAATTATGTAGTATAGAAAAAAAAATAATCACAAGAATTTTTGTATTTCTCCAGGTCTGAACCTTAAAAAATTTAAGATTTTAATTCTCAAAATTTTTGTGTGATATGTTCATAAGAACTTAAAGGAGAGATATTATGCAACTTTCAAATATTATTTTGAATTCATAGGAACATTTGGTAGATGATAATATTTAACTTTCTCATTATTTCAGTTTCAAACAAAATGTAGAATATAAAAAAAACTTTATTGGTTGATAGAAGCTTTTTATATCAATATTTTCTTCTATTTTTCATGTTTTAAAATCCTTTAATTTTGAAAAAAAAAAATCTGAAATCTAAAAAAAAATGTCCAAGTCTGGACCTTAAAGAAAACCATTGTACATGTGTGAAATATTCTTTTGGGTTCTTAGAAGTAGTGCATAGAAAATAACTATATTTAACTTGTAAGAAAAAATGAACACACTAAAAAAACATCTTTTTATTAACATATATATTTTTATATCAATATTCTTGTACTTTTCTTAATTTAATCACGCATAATCTCAGAGGAAAACTTTTAATCAAAAAAATTTTTGAATTTTTGTAAAGGTCCTGACTTTAGTTAAAAAATTTAAGATTTCAATTAAAATTTTTGTTTTATTTCATAATTGGAGTATGTTCCTTACTTAAAGAAGAACCATTGTACATATGCAAAATATTCTTTTGACTTCTTAGGAGTGGTGCGTAATCATGTTTTACTTTTCAAAAGATTAAGACATTAAAGAAACACACTTTCTTGATTGATTGATATGTACTTTTCATATTGATATTCTCATACTTTTCATGATTTATGCATGTGCAATCTTAGAGGAAAATTTTTAGTTGCAAAAATTTTTTGAAATTTTTTGTACAAGTTGAAAAGTTTAAAAAAAATTCAATATAAAAATTTACATCCGGCAATTGGGATATGTTCCTTATTTAGAGAAGAACCATCGTACATGTGTGAAATATTCTATTGATTTCTTAAGAGTAGTGCATAGATGACAACTGTATTTCACTTTTTTTATTAAGACACTAAAAACACAGTTTTTTCTATTGATATATATTTTTTATATTAATATTCTTCTCTTACTTTTGAAGATTTTTGTATTTCTATTCTATTCTTAGAAGAAATTTTTTATTGCAAAATTTTTCAAATGTTTATACAGATGCGTAACCATATTTCATTCCTTACTTAAGAAAAATTAAAAGGAGTTCAGTCTTAAGGTTTTGATTTGATAATAGAGACATTTTCCTTACCTAAAGGAGAGACATTGTGTGTATATAAAATATACTTTTGAGTTAATAGGAACAGTGCATAGATGAAAATATTAATCTTTAACCAAATTCAATTACAAACAAAATTTAGAAACCAGGGAAGTAACTCTAATTTAAAGCCAATTGTTAAGGTGCCAGATTCATATTTTCATGATTGTCCTGACAGGTTTTATCTCCAGCAAAAGCCTTTCACAGTGAGTACATCCCCACATTCAGATTAATTTATCAGTGTTTCCATGATGCTTCAAAGCTGGCCATGACAAGAGCTGAAGTGGTAAGGCCAAGGAAGCATTGAGTCAGAGAGGCCTTGGAAATTTAGAGGGTGAAAGATACTTATGGGATAGAGTGAACCGGTAATATGGTGTTTAGGTTTGTGGCGCAGTGCCAGAATCCGAAACTTTAACTGTTTCACTGCTCTGCTCATATTTTGGTAACATTCAGAGCAGTATAAAAAAAAAAAGTTTGCTTGGACAGATAAAATAAAGAGAATAAAAGATTAATTTGTATTTTCTAGGCTACAGGAGTATTTCACATGGCTTAATACAAAATAAGTGTGTGAAAAGCTGTAAAGGGTTATGGCAAAAGAATGTCTAGCAATGAAAGGATTGAAGAGTATGAAGTAATTCAAGTAAACCACTTGCATTTTTACCTTTCCTTTTCCATTTTGACTTGCATTGTTACTTACTGTCATTGTTACTCTGCTGTTGTGTGGACAAGTTAGGTGAGGTAGACACAGGAACTCCTCATGGCTGTTGATTCAAACCTGCATTATAACTTGAATTCATCAGTGTTTGAGTGCAAGAGAGAGAGAGAGAGAGAGAGAGAGAGAGAGAGAGAGAGAGAGAGCAGGATGAAACAAAGATGGAATGCCTGCTCATATTTATTCACTTCAGCTCACATTATGCTTCATTGTGTCGTGATGTGCTTTGTTATATCATGATGGGAAGGGCCAATTACAGTGTGCATGCAGGTATGCTAGTAGATATGGAAGGGAATGTGTCGTTACCTTTGTTTACCTGTTTATATCTGTATTTATATCTGCATTACCCCACATTCCATTTCTAAGTGATTTTTCAGTATTTTTCTCATGTTTTGTCATTAGTACATTTGTAATCTTCTCGAGTGATTTTTCAACTACATAATTATCTACCTAGTTTTCCTTTTTCTGGTTTGCTGCTAGTATATGATTTCTTTCTTAATTGACTTTTTCAACCTGACATTAAACATCATAGGTTATTTTTTCTCTCGTCTTCTTATTAGTACATAATCTTTTCAAGTGAATTTTCAGCTTAATATTTAGGTATCTAACTCATTTTTCAATTTTGTTTTGCTACTAGTATATGTTTTCTTTCTTAACTTTGGTTTTTTTATCCAGCAGGTCATTTAACACTATAGATTAATTTTTCTCTTGTCTTCTCTTGTTTTAGTACATAATCTTTTCAAGTGATTTTTCATCTTAATACTTAACTATCTGGCTAATTTTTTCCTTTCTGATTTGCTACTAGTGCAAGATTTCTTTCACAACAAACTTTTTTTTCAGCCTGATATTTAACATTCTAAGTATTTTTTTCTTTTCCATCTTGTCACCAGTACATAATTTTTTACATAATTTTTTCCAGCAATGATTTTTCAACAGATTTCAAGCACTTTCTTTTCCATCTTGATACTAGTGAATATATACACAGGTATACATACTAAACAGGAATAGATTATACCAGGAAAATGCAGCTCATAACATTCATAAACATGGTATTTAGATGTATGTATGTGGCTTTTACAGTAGATGTTCAGAAATTGGACCTTAATCACATTAGAAATTAAATAAATGAAAAATTCAGAATAGTATTGTCAGAGAGAGAGAGAGAGAGAGAGAGATTGTGGGATAGGAGAGAGTGAAAAAAATAATAATAATGTGTGTTTTCTTGTAGCCTTAGTCCAGCCTTACTTTAGCTACAGATGTGTCTGTGAGGCAAGGGATGGAAGGGAAGGAGAAAGTAGGATGGAAAGAGAAAGAAAAAAATAAAGGGGAACAGTGAGAAGTTCAAATAAAGTAGGTAAGAAGGAATAAGAAATGGAGTGAAGGATGAAAGAAGGGAATTCCGGAGAAAAGGAAAATGTGAAAGGGAAAAATAACTGAGAAATAAAAAAAAATGTAGTAAGGAGTGAAGAATTAAGGAAGGAAAATGGAACATGAATGATAAAAGAAGTAAAACAAGGCAAAGGAAAAATGGGAAATTAAATGGTTTTCTTTTTGGTATTTAGCAGGATTTTCTTCATGGTCTTTTACAGTTTTCTTCTACATCTCTAGCACTTTTTTTTTCTTCTTTTTGGTTCACTGCACTTTTTTTTTTTTTCAATTTTTCTTGATCTTTAACACATTCCTCCTTGATTGCTAGCACATATTTTCTCTTGGTCTCACTTATGATCTTTGCACACACCAACTTCACCAGACCAGCTACATAAACACAAATATGTACATACAACATGCATGAATATCATTAATTTAAATCATAAAATTATATTGCATTCAGATCCCTTTTCTTCTGGTACATGCAACAGTGAGAAATAAATATTAGACTCAGAAAAACTGAAAAAGAAACACTACATTGTTAACATGAAGATCAACATTTATTGGTTTCATGGTTTCACTGCAAGCTTAAGATGGATTCCTCAGTTTTTTTCTTTCTTCAAGATTCAGTAGGTGGTTTGGTGCAGGTTCGTTGTGTTGACAGAAAGCTGACACTGTCCATCCGGGAAGCATCTTGTAGTGCTGTAACTTGAGGCATTCTGTGGTGTGCTGGATCCCTGTTGCCTTGAGTGATGGATGCATACTAGGAGCAGGTCTTCTTGTTGGTGATGGTGGTGGTGGTGGTGGTGGTGGTCTTGGGAAGGTGTGGAATACTGAGAGATTAGAGTTTTTTGTCACTGGTGTATATGTTATATGTATTTGTTTTAAGTATGCATAGTGATTGAGTAAGTTAGGAACAAAAATATGCTTAGTACATGAAGATATGAAATGGAAATTTTTTTTATATACTTTTTTTAAAACTGACCAAATAGTGTTATGATCATTACAAGTACAGTGAATGGTGGTTTGTTGCCTTTCTGTACTAATATGACGGTAAATTATGAAAAGCTAGTAATTTTATGATACATCTTTATCACTTTACCATAAACATTGCTAAAAATATAACACTCTGAAATACTGTAAATTCCAAAACAAAAAAAGTATTTAATTCCAAAGATGTCAGATAAAAAGATTGTGGACTTAAACAAGTACAGTACTGTGAATACATTTGTAGCAACAGACAGATGCCTGAGCTGGATGGATGCATGAAATTTTGTGATATGATGTTATTACCTTATTAGTTGAATTTTTTAATTTTTTTTTTCTGTAAGAAGACCATGTTACTGATGAAATGATAAGCAGAGAAAGGAAATAGAGGTAATTAAGTGGAACACTCTCTCCCTCTCTCTCTCTCTCTCTCTCTCTCTCTCTCTCTCTCTCTCTCTCTCTCTCTCTCTCTCTCTCTCTCTCTCTCTCTCTCTCTCTCTCTCTCTCTCTCTCTCTCTCTCTCTCTCTCTCTCTCTCTCTCTCTCTCTCTCTCTCTGCCTACCTTAATAACTAACACGTGGGAGCCTGTAAGACGCTCAGAAGCTAACTGCACAGAGTCTTGCTGGCCTTCTACCTGTCCCAGTTGGCATCCCAGTGGGTGAGGGAGTCGGGGCTGTGTTGCAGGAGTGAGGATGCTTGCTGGTGCTCCTGCTGGTGGTGCTGCTGTAGTAGACTGGAGAGCTGGTCCCTTGACTTCTCCTCCTCCTTCTCCTCTTGTTCCTGGTAGTAGTCATCATCACTTCTCTTTCCTGCCCACGCATTGAATTTCCTTTTTCCTGCCCAGGCACTGAAACCTTGTCGCTTATCTTCATTGTTACTTCTCTTCCCTGCCCAGGCACTGAACCCTTGTCTCTTGTTGTCATTGTTGCTTCTCTTTCCTGCCCACGCACTGAAGGCTTGCCTCTTGTCGTAATCAGAGTTGCTTCTCTTACCTGCCCAGGCATTAAAAGCTTGCCGTTTGTCATTATTCTCATCACTCCGTTTTCCTGCCCAGGCACTGAAAGGTTTTCTCTTTTCATCATCGTTGTTACTTCTCTTTCCTGCCCAGGCACTGAATGCTTGTCTCTTATCATTGTCATTGCTGCTTCTCTTTCCTGCCCAGGCATTGAAAGCTTCCCGTTTTCCTGCCCAAGCACTAAAGGCCTGCCTCTTTTCGTCTTCACTTCTTTTTCCAGCCCAAGCACTGAATGCTTGCCTTTTCTCATCTTCCTCACTCCTTTTTCCTTTCCAAGGGCCAAATACTTCTCTCTTTCCTGCCCAAGCACTGAACCCTCCTCGTTTGTTGTCACCATTTCTCTTCCCTGCCCAAGCACTGAATGCTTTCCGCTTCATGTCGGCATTCATCTGTATACTGGCAGGCCAAGCTGTGCTGTCTCCCTCTGTGGCCCATGCATGCAATACATCCTCAAACTTGCCCCGCTCCATACCAGACCGCTTACCTCCCCACGGCAGGAACCTTGGCCGCCTGGATTCCTGCCTATAGCTGTCCACCTGAGTGTGTGGCTGCTCCTTGATGCTGCGTCTGACCCTCACGTGACCCATAGGTGGGGGAGGGAGGGGGACAAGCCTTGAGGCCATTTCAGTCCTTTCTAATGATGAAAGTGCAGCCACTGGATCAAGTCTTGCAGTCCAGTCTTCTTGACCCTCATCCTCCTCCTCCTCTTCCTCCTCAGTCAAAGGGAAAGGCTGCTCTTCTCCCAGTTGGAAGACAGAAGGGAAACGAGGGATGGTGCCTGAGCGCTTCCCTGCCCATGGGTGGAATGGGGCCCGCTTCAGGTCCAGGGCAAGGATGGCATTGGATGGCAGCCTTGAGGGGGAAAGAATATTGATCAAACACACACACACACACACACACACACACACACACACAAGGAACCAAGAAAGATTGCAAAATATTGGGAATGAATTGGTGTTAAATCTAAAGCAGTTATTACATGAAGAAAACTGAATGAACTAGTATAATTAAAAAGAGGAAAAAAATGTGGAAGAAGGTAGCTACGAAGACAGAACATGAGCACTGTTTAAATCCTATATAGTACAATTAAGTAAAGAAAAAGTACACACACACACACACACACACACACACACACACACACACACACACACACACACCTTACCTGCCCTGCCTCATGAGCCTCATGTAGAGTTCACGCAGGGAGGAGGGGGGATGCCCTACCCAGGTGAAGGGCT
>NC_087168.1:16887149-16899649 GCF_035594125.1 Scylla paramamosain
TATGTGTAAAGCGGTGTAGAGCATACGATAGTGAAACGTGACACTCCATTACCGTAGAATTTCACAGATGAAAGCTTAATACCATTGGATCAGAACATATGAAGACCTGTCTAGATACAGAGCTAGTGAGAAAACTTTAAGCTGGTATAAGCTTGAGTGATGAAAACGTGAACCTGTGTGTGGATTATTTTTACCTGACTACCAACCCTTTCAGTGCGATATGCAGCAATTCACAGCACTAAAGGTAATGTATGGCATCTTTATAAATATCTACAAGAAAGAAGGGGATAAAAGAATGGATTTTTGTAATTTCTAGCTGTTACAATCCTTGGAGGTGGGTGTAGAAAAGAAACAGATGTCTCAGAGTGGTTCTTAATTAAGGAGAGATGTGTCAAGTAGCAGTGAGAGGATTAACACTTTTCTATGCCGTCGAAATAATTCACCTGTTTTCTGTTTTTCTTAATGCATTTCTTATAACAGGTTAAAATTTTCCCGATACCACATGCAAAGTAGAAGATGAGATAGCGAAACGTGACAGTCCCGTACCGTAGATTTTCATCAGACGAGGCAAGGGAGCACGGGAGCGGCGAAGCATCCTGGTCGAGTGGCATCTCAGCCAGAACGGAGGCTGAGGCGATGATGAGTGCCGCCCCCGCCACCAGCCGTGCCCTAGCGCTCCAGCACCGCGTTCCCATGGCGGCCTGTTGGAGGAGGTGGGGGGATTACTTAGAACGTTTCATTAACTGATGGGGAGATGGGAGATGGAGTTGCCTAGAACGTCTGATTGATTGATGGGAGTTGGGATTACCTGGAAAGATTGATTGATTAGTAGAGGATAGGGGATGGGGTTACCTGGAAAGTTTAATTGATGGATGGCAGAATGAAGTTACCTAGAAAGTCTGATTGAGTGATAGTGGATAGGGGGAGTTCCTTAAGAAGATGTATTAATTTAGTTGGTTTAAAGTGCTGCTCTCTCTCTCTCTCTCTCTCTCTCTCTCTCTCTCTCTCTCTCTCTCTCTCTCTCTCTCTCTCTCTCTCTCTCTCTCTCTCTCTCTCTCTCTCAGATATGCGTAATTTTTAAATCAGTGAACATTTGACACACAAAATGGTGTTTTATTAATGGCTTTGTATTGGCAAATTTATGAATGATATATACAGTGCCGTGAGTGATGAAGTGATTATTGAATTTACGAGAGAGAGAGAGAGAGAGAGAGAGAGAGAGAGAGAGAGAGAGAGAGAGAGAGAGAGAGAGAGAGAGAGAGAGAGAATTGCTCGAGAAAGAGTAAAATTTGTATCATATCTTTATTCACTTAACTTTAAACTGCATCATTCTCTCTCTCTCTCTCTCTCTCTCTCTCTCTCTCTCTCTCTCTCTCTCTCTCTCTCTCTCTCTCTCTCTCTCTCTCTCTCTCTCTCTCTCTCATCACCCACACGCGTTACAAAAGGATGTTACTACTATCAATATTTTCCACTCATGTATTCTCAACCACTGTCAATTGACTATAATGGCAAGAAATTAATGCAATTTATTTATTTCTGCTGAAACATATATATTTATGTAATGTGAATGCCACGTAAGGGTAGAAGTTAATTATTTAAAATTGCTGGTTGAATTTAGTGCAGTACAAGCGTATATATATATATTTGCTTTTATATCGGAATTAATTATCGGGACGCTTCAGTTAGGTTAGGTTAGACTGGGTTAGGATAGGTAAGGTTAGGTTAGGATAGGTAAGGTTAGGTTAGGTTGGACTGGGTTAGGATAGGTAAGGTTAGGTTAGGTTAGGTTGGACTGGTTTAGGATAGGTAAGGTTAGATTAGGTTAGGTTAGATTAGGTTGGACTGGGTTAGGTTAGGTTAGGTTAGGTTAGGTTGGACTGGGTTAGGTTAGGTTAGGTTGGACTGGGTTAGGTTAGCTAAGGTTAGAGTAGGTTTAGTTACATTAGTTTATAACGCGCTTATGTTACGTTATGCTGTGTTAGGTTATGTTAACTTTCTTTCCTCTTATTGTAGAAGGGGCACCGGCCAAGGGCAACAAAAACTGCAAAAAATAAAAAAATAAATGAATAAATAAATAAATAAACAAAAAGCTAAGATTCCAAGTCGAAAGCGTTAGTCGATAAGTGTCTTGAAACCTTACGTTATGTTAGCTTCAAAGATTTGATATGGTTTTGCTGGTGTTATTAGCATTACTGATGTTTGATTATTGTTATTATGTTATTGTTGTAATAATGATGATGATAATAATAATAATAATAATAATAATAATAATAATAATAATAATAATAATAATGATAATGATGATAACAACAACAACAACAACAAAAACAACAATACTAATAATAATAGTGATAATAAAATAAATAAACAAATGAAAGTAAAAAAAATACATTAAAAAACTTAATTTTCTCCATAAGCTGTATAAGAAACCGTGTGTGTGTGTGTGTGTGTGTGTGTGTGTGTGTGTGTGTGTACCTGGGAGAGAGTTGTATTTCACAGTATAAATCCCTGAGCTCCCAAACACGTCTCTCTCACCTCCTGCGGGGCTTGGGCGGTTTTTGGGCTAGTGAGGTATGCGTCTTTGAGCTGAGAGGTCGACCAGGGGAGGGAGAGAGAGGGAGAGAGGGAAAGGGGGGAGGGAGGGACTGTACTGTGGGTGAGTGTGTTTTGTTTGGAGGTCTGGCAGTTCTGTTCATTAGGTTGCATTTAATATACTCTAATTGGTGTGTGTGTGTGTGTGTGTGTGTGTGTGTGTGTGTGTGTGTGTGTGTGTGTGTGTGTGTGTGTGTTTACGTAATCTTATCCTCTATACAAATTTCTTCTGTTTTATTATTATTATTATTATTATTATTATTATTATTATTATTATTATTATTATTCTCACACTTCTTCATTTTGTTTTCTACTTTCTTCTGTTTTCTGCTTTTCTTTTTTTTCCTCTCTGTTCTCACCCTTTTTATTTTTTTAACATTTTTTCTTATCTTTTTCCACTTTTCACTTTCCTTAATTTCCTTGCTTTTATTCGTTATTTTCAATATTTTTTTTCACTTTTTTTCATTTCTCAATTTTTTTTATATTTTACGACCTTTTTATCTTTATATTCCCTATTTACCCCTTTCTTATCCATTATTTTTATCCCAATTTTACTCTCTCTCTCTCTCTCTCTCTCTCTCTCTCTCTCTCTCTCTCTCTCTCTCTCTCTCTCTCTCTCTCTCTCTCTCTCTCTCTCTCTCTCTCTCTCTCTCTCTCTCTCTCTCTCTCTCTCTCTCCCCTCCCACCTACCCAACCACCCAGCCTCTCCCATCCCCCACTAACCTCTCGTTTCCTCACCCTCTTCCCAACGTGTCCCTGGCTGCCGTTATTTTTCTCCCACAAATGTTGATATCATTCCACGGGCCATCTCAAGGGGACACGTCAGCCTCCCGCGGGAATTTTCCTCTAAGAGCTACCTTGGCAAACACGCTGGGAGGAGTTCCTGGGTTACTTTCCCTTGTTGGCGGCGCAAGTCTGTCTGAATACCGATTGCTCTTGCGCGTGTGACAGAAGAAGGAGGAGGAGGAGGAGGAGTGGGTGTCGAGGAGCAGCAGCGGGGAAACTGTAGTAGTAGTATGCGTTGTTTTCAAGGGAATGTTGTGTGGTGTGGTTGGGATAAGCGTGTGCATTAAGGATTGGGTGGAAAAGAGGTGGGTGGATGTTAATTAAGGAGGGGTAGACTAGAAACATGGAGATTATATTGATTTTGAGAGAGAGAGAGAGAGAGAGAGAGAGAGAGAGAGAGAGAGAGAGAGAGAGAGAGAGAGAGAGAGAGAGAGAGAGAGAGAGCCTTCAAAACACAATTACAATGTTGTCTTACCATTACAACCACCAACACCACCACCACCACTACCCTCCTCAGAAGTAGCCCAATCCCGCCCGGTCCGAGTCGAACCTTCGGAAAAACCGCCCAACACCACAACCTTCACATCCTTTCCTGTGTGTGTGTGTGTGTGTGTGTGTGTGTGTGTGTGTGTGTGTGTGTAGAGATAACACCTGGAGGCGCACATTCGTCCTATAAGCGAAATAGCAAAGGAAGACGAAGAGGAGGAGGAGGAGGAAGAGGAGGAGGAGGAGGAAAAGAGGAGGAGCAGGAGGAAGAGGAGGAGGAGGAGGAGGAGGATAAATAGACCGCGGGATTGATAAATATTGATGTTAAGGAAAGATAGACAAAACGGAGGGAAAACTGATTAAGAGAGAGAGAGAGAGAGAGAGAGAGAGAGAGAGTATGAATGGAAACGACTTGTCACACGAGGGAAATTAAGTGAAGCGAGTTACCTCTCTCTCTCTCTCTCTCTCTCTCTCTCTCTCTCTCTCTCTCTCTCTCTCTCTCTCTCTCTCTCTCTCTCTCTCTCTCTCTCTCTCTCTCTCTCTCTCTCTCCTTATCTTTACAATGTTCTTTACTTCCTCTTTTTTTTCACCACCACCACCAACACCACCACCACCACCGCCGCCACATCCTTTAACTCCTCCTCCTCCTCCTCCTCCTCCTCCTCCTCCTCCTCCTCCTCCTCCTCCTCCTCCTCCTCCTCCTCCTCCTCCTCCTCCTCCTCCTCCTTCTTCTCCTCTTCCTGCAGAGTTAGTGGCATGTTCAGTTTAGAAGTTAAAATTATTGTATTCGCACACACACACACACACACACACACACACACACACACACACACACACACACACACACACACTTGAGCAATTCAAACACTCGGCTAACGACGACTTGTGTGTGTGTGTGTGTGTGTGTGTGTGTGTGTGTGTGTGTGTGTGTGTGTGTGTGTGTGTGTGTGTATTTGCTTGTCACTAAATGTGTGTGTTTCTCGTATATATATATCCAAGAGAGAGAGAGAGAGAGAGAGAGAGAGAGAGAGAGAGAGAGAGAGAGAGAGAGAGAGAGAGAGAGAGAGAGAGAGAGAGAGAGAATTGACGCCTCTAAAAGCACAGGAACATGACACGAAAGAAGAAAAGTGAATGAGAGAGAGAGAGAGAGAGAGAGAGAGAGAGAGAGAGAGAGAGAGAGAGAGAGAGAGAGAGAGAGAGAGAGAGAGAGAGACCTACTTATTATATTTAACTAACTTTATTTTCCTGTATCTATTTTAGCCTTATGTATTTCCTTTACTCTCATGAACGGCATCTAAGTAACTTGCTCTTTTCTTCTCATTCATGACTGTTCTCTAAATGCATATTAACTTTCCTTCGTTATTTTTTTCAGATTATTGAGTTCTACGTCTGTTTCTTGCGGTTCGTGGTGAGTGTTACTGTTACTCGTAGTAGTAGTAGTAGTAGTAGTAGTAGTAGTAGTAGTAGTAGTAGCAGTAAGGAATTAGGATGGAAAGAGAATAAAAAAAGTTACAGTGGTAGAATATATCAGAGAGAGAGAGAGAGAGAGAGAGAGAGAGAGAGAGAGAGAGAGAGAGAGAGAGAGAGAGAGAGAGAGAGAAAACATAGACACCCACCAATTAACCTACACACCTCCCACTCTCTCCACACACACACACACACACACACACACACACACACACACACACACACACACACACACACACACACACAGGCATAGCATAAAAGAGAAGTTAAATATATAGATAGAAAAATGACCTGATCCACTTCATATCTGACCCACAAAAAAAAGTTAAACGATAGTTGAGAATCAAAGGACCCAGAGTTGTGGAAATTTGCTGAAAATGTCGTTTTGAAATAGTTTTGGGAGAAGCAGAGGTAACGGGTGGTGGAGGCGTGGGAGGGAGGGAGGGGCAGAGGATGTATGAGTAGGAAGGAATAGGAGGAGGAAAGGAAAAAAAAATAAAGGGGGGAGTAAAGGAAAGGTTAAGAGGGGACAAGCCGAAAGGTTATTGAAAAGAGGAGAAAGAGGAAGGAGAAAGGATGGATATGTAGAAGAAGAAGAGGAAAGGGGGAAAGATACAAAAAAGAAAATGGGGAAAGTTGAAGTATATGGAGAAGAGGAAGAGGAAGGTGAAAGGATGGATAAAGTGGAGGAAAAAAGCAGAAATAGAAGAATACACAGAGGGAGAAGAAGGGGAAGGAGAGAGGATGGATAAAGCGAAGGCAAAAGGAGAAATAGAAAGATATCGAGGAGAAAATGAAGGAGAGAGAGAGAGAGAGAGAGAGAGAGAGAGAGAGAGAGAGAGAGAGAGAGAGAGAGAGAGAGAGAGAGAGAGAGAAGGTGGATAAAGTGAAGGAAAATGGATGAATTATTACTATTACCACTGGATTATTCTTACTACTACTACTACTACTACTACTACTACTACTACTACTACTACTACTACTACTACTACTATAATTACAACTACAACAACTACTACGCATCAATCTATATCACTCCAAGGCACTTAACGTTACTACCATCTACTTGTTTGTCATATTCTTTAGTCCCTCCTCTCAGGATCCCCACCACCCCATCTTTTTAGCCCCCTGTAACGTCACTGTACCTTTTCACTTCATAATCTCTCCCGTGCTTCAGTCATCCTCAGTTCTTTCTCAATGAGCAGACCAACACAATCCGTTTTCTTATCCCATGCACTCAATCCCACATTTATTCACGTGTGTTTGAGTCTGGGTGGCTTTGTATGTCCAGCCCACTTTGTTTTGTACATTCGAGTCTCCTGGTGGTATTTTGTTTATCTGGCTTCAGTGTCATTGTTGGAAAGTATCGCAGTTCCCATGCATTAGGTAGACTGTCTGCTTCTACTGTTGCTATTGCTGCTTCTACTGTTTTTGTGGTGGTGTTGGTTTTAGTGTTGCTTCCTTTCTTCGTCTCTTTTTTTTCTGCCCTTCTCTGTTTCCTTCAATATTCAGTCCTGTCCATTCCTTTTCTCTCCTTTTTTTCCTTTTCCCTTCCTTTTCTCTTCTTTTCGTATGACTGAGAGAGAAAGGCAGTGAAACGAAATACGTATATATGGAGAAAGGAGAAATGGAAAGAAAGGAAAGAGGGAAAGAAACTGAAGGAAGAAAGGAAAAGGGAGTGTGTATGGATGGGGAAACGGAGACAAGAAAGATTAGATACAAAAGACTGAATGGAAGAAAGTGAGAAAGGTGAAAGGGTAAGGGAGGAAAAGGAGAAATATAACGAAGAAAATAGAATAACAAAAAAATCAAAGGAAAATGATGAAACATGACTGGCAAATAAAGAATGAGAACCACATATGGACGAGAATAAAAAGAGAAACAGAGAAAATTACATAAAAAAAGAAGAGAGAGAGAGAAAAAAAAATGAAAGAGAAAGGAAGACAATAGAGAAAGGAATAAGAGAAAGGACATAAGAAAGAAAAGTAATAGAGAAAAAGGAACTTGAATAAAAAAGGAAGGGAATACAGTATATATAAACAATAGAGAAAGGGAAACACTCGTATTTAAGGAGGGACTGTAGAAGGCTGTATGTGAGTTTAAAGGCCTTGATCCTTTGTCCACTGGGATTTGGCAAGGTATAGGACAGCAGGTACAGAGAGAGGGAGGGAGGGGAGGAAAATAGAGAGAGGGTTTTGGAGGAAGGATACAAGAAAGATGAAGGACTAGGAGGAGGAACAGAAGAATAAGGAAGATAGCAGGTTAGGGTAGGGAGGTTAGAAGAGAGAGAGAGAGAGAGAGAGAGAGGAGAGAGAGAGAGAGAGAGAGAGAGAGAGAGAGAGAGAGAGAAAGAGAGAGAGAGAGAGATTTGTCTTTTTATTTGTCTATCTGTCTATATATAGTTTTCTTTTTTTTTCTGAGCCCGAATGAATGGCTGCTATCCTCCCATCTATCTGTCTGTCTGTCTGTCTATCTGTCTTTCTATCCATCTATCTGTCTATCTATCTGTCTATCTATCTATCTATCTATCTATCTATCTATCTATCTATCTATCTATCTAATTACCTATCCGTCCACCCACCTATCAAGTAAATCAAGATCTTAAAGTTATAATTCGTAAATGAGTTAAAAATACGAATAATTTCAAAACCATAGAAAAACAACAGAAGAGACTCGTATAAGCAAAGAGGAAAATAACAGAAGTCAGTATGTCTTTCGTGTCACTCTGCCTTTACCTTGCCTTTCTTACCTTTCCTTAGCGTTGGCTGAGAAAAATACTGGTGAAGGAGCCTTGTTTTTACCGCCCCCTGTGTGTGTGTGTGTGTGTGTGTGTGTGTGTGTGTGTGTGTGTGTGTGTGTGGTTTTAATTGCTCTCTAGTTCTCTCTACAGTTACCTTTAATCTCTCTCTCTCTCTCTCTCTCTCTCTCTCTCTCTCTCTCTCTCTCTCTCTCTCTCCTCTCTCTCTCTCTCTCTCTCCTCTCTCTCTCTCTCTCTCTCTCTCTCTCTCTCTCTCTCGTTGCCACACTTATTTTTCAGCCACATTTAATTTTCCCCTTTGATGACAACGCCAACTGTAATAATGACGAGGAGGAGGAGGAGGTGGAGGAGGAGGAGGAGGAGGAGGAGGAGGAGGAGGAGGAGGAGGAGGAGGAGAAGGAATAAGAACCGTGACCACTTCCTTAAATTGCTTAACTGATGATGAGGTTCCGTTTCAGTCATTCCCACACGCCTCGGGTCTTCCATCAGCATATGTATGGATGCCTTATTCTGAACACCCTTCCCTCCACACACACACACACACACACACACAGAGCTGTCTCACCGTTCCTCTCCTTACCAGTCTAAGTTACAAATCCAGCTTGACTCCTTACCTGATCCCTACTGGAGACTCAGGTATTCGGATCCGTATCTCTGTTGGTATTTATAACTGTTACGTATTGAAGAGGTTCACAATATAACTGATGGTTAATATAGTTGTAACAAGTGAAGTATTATTAAAGGCAGCTATTACTTTCCTCTGTTGGTATTCACACTGTAACGGATTGAAGAGGTTCACAGCATCAGGTAATTAATATAGTGTTAATAAATGAAGTGATATTAAAGGCAATAGATATTTACAACATTAGATGTATACTGCACTTGTAAGAGATAAAGAAATGTGGAAAAAAAATATATGTTTAGTGACAGTAAAGAGAAAGGAAGAAGTGAAATAGTTTAAATAAATAAATAAATAAATGGAGTCAACTTAGATAAAGACATTACAGAAAACATAAACGCAATGTGGGGTGAGTGTTTTTCGCATTTATTATGCGATTAAACTATCACTAATATTATGAAAATGTATTAAACTATCATTAGAATTATGTAAATTTGTTAAACTATCAATAGAGTTATGAAAGCTTGTCAAGACTATCACTGGAATCATGGGAACTTGTTAAACTATCATTAGAATTATGAAAACTTATTATCTTCCACTAGAATTATGGGAACTTGTCAAACCATTACTGAAATTATGAAAATCTCTTAAACTATCACTATAATTATGAAAACTTATCAAACTATCACTAGAATTAAGAAAACTTATCAAACTATCGCTAGAATTATGAAAACTTATCAAACTATCGCTAGAATTATGAAAACTTATCAAACTATCACTAGAATTACGCATGAAAACTTGTCAGACTATCAACAGAATTATGAAAACTTCTTAAACTATCGCTAGAATTATGAAAACATATCAAACTATCGCTAGAATTATGAAAACTTATCAACTATCGCTAGAATTATGAAAACTTATCAAACTATCACTAGAATTATGAAAACTTATCAAACTATCGCTATAATTATGAAAACCTATCAAACTATCACTATAATTATGAAAACCTATCAAACTATCACTAGAATTATGAAAACTTATCAAACTATCACTAGAATTATGAAAACTTATCAAAACTATCACTAGAATTACGCATGAAAACTTGTCAGACTATCAACATAATTATGAAAACTTATCAAACTATCACTAGAATTATGAAAACTTATCAAAACTATCACTAGAATTACGCATGAAAACTTGTCAGACTATCAACAGAATTATGAAAACTTCTTAAACTATCACCAATAAACTCTTTAAAGCCCGCAATAACTAACATTACAATCAGAAAACTAGTCGAGGTGAGGTACAGAAACGTTTAACAATATGGATCTTAATTTAATAATGCCCTTCACTTCTGGATGCGAGGTCTTAAGGTGAGCTGAAGATACTATACATGTCCTAATCTGGTTCCTCGCTTCCTCACAAGAGATCCCCCCAGCCTAAGACACAAGGCCGAGACTAACAAGGGGTCTTCATAATCTTCACCAAGTCACCAATCACGATCAACTAAGACAGACTGTATACTGGTGCCGCTCACACACACACACACACACACACACACACAGACACACATCATATTCTCAAACGTTTCGGAGTTTCATTTCAACTACTTTTTCTTTATTTTTAACTGGCTGTAGTGGAAGTTACAAAGATTTTCAAGGGTGTCTTTTAGAGCTGTAGTGATGGTTTAACAAGGAATCTATACCATCAACTGGAAAAAAATATATATCAGTGAGATTCTTCCTAAATTCGTGACGTTTGAAAATAGTCTCAGTGAAAACCAAAAGTGCTTAAGAATGAAGGTTTTATATAAGCTCCAAGCTCTCTCCTGAAGGGTGCTGCCTGACAGTGACGAGTTTAGCACGCGATTCTTATGACTGTGGGTGAAGTAGACAGACACAATGAACAAAATACGTACATGAAACTGAAAATACCCTTAAATGAGTTAATCGACATAGTTACCTTGAATTGTACTTAAAAAAAAAAAAAAAAAGACAATAAGGAAAACGCACCCGAGACTAATGCGTAAGATATCCTTGAAAATATCCTTAAAATATCCTCAAAATAGCCTTTAAATTGCCTTAAAACCTTGAACATTTTCCACATATTCTTGAAACACCCTTAAAATACACGTAAAATACTGAATCAATTAATAAAATGACCAGGGCAAAAATTACACGTGGCAAAGAAGGAGAGAAAGGCAAGGAGATGGAGAACGTCTTCTGAGCATTTTGATTGGCTGGGAGTGACGGTCCCGGCACTCCCCCTCCTTCCTGATTGGCCATTAAGGGTATGATTAATTGTGGGTGGTGAAGTGGCGGAGTCGAGTGCCGAGTCAACACGGAGCTTCGAGCCAACATGAAGCTTCAAGTCAACCGAACCCTGAGGGAGACTCCGAACCTTTTGATGTGTGTGTGTGTGTGTGTGTGTGTGTGTGTTCACCGGCTACCACTGGATTGCCTCTTCGTGAAGTAAAGTGAAAAGAGAAATAAAAGAAAATAGACTTCATTCACTTGTCATAGATGCATTTCAAAGGAACACTAAGGAAGGACAAAATAGCAGCAGCAGACCTTTTATTCCGATGTATTCATGTATATGTATGCAATGAAATGTAGGCTATGTATGTATGTATGTATGCATGTATGTGTAAGTTGTAGATTTTCTTTTATTTTTCGTCTTTTTTTTTTCAACCCCGAAGATTCACAAGCTTAGAAAAAGTTTTGCTATGTTGAACTAAACATGAGTGTTGATTGATGGGAAAGTGGAAACGATGACAGAAGTTAAACATTGTATTTCCTCCCTAGCTTCCCATTCCAATCAGTCAACACCAGCATTATTGTGTTTACTCATAGAACATCAACTCTATAACTATGAGCTCCTGGTATATTTGTGTTTATTTATCTGAATCACTATTTTTTCCCAGCAGTGAGATCGAGTTATTGTAATTAACCTGCAGAAGTATCGGACTGCTTACACCTGTTACTGCTGCTGCCGTGTGTGTCTGTGTATGTGTGTGTGTGTGTGTGTGTGTCAAGGGAAGCAGGTCATGTTTGTTGTGTTTATAATTTATCGATGCTGAAAACAAACGTTATTCATTGGGTGTGTCATAGTAAT
The DNA here is from genome assembly GCF_035594125.1 of Scylla paramamosain. Lineage (NCBI taxonomy): Eukaryota > Metazoa > Arthropoda > Malacostraca > Decapoda > Portunidae > Scylla > Scylla paramamosain. The sequence goes on from NC_087168.1 coordinate 16,898,972, forward strand.
TTAAAGTCTACACAGCGTTCCAGGTACAGGCAGTGTTAAGTTGTCACTGTTTATGGAGTTGGAAATCATGTTGGAATACTGTAATGGGTGCTTATAATTGATGAATCTATGTGGGCTAGTTTAAAGTCTTTCCCCCCTTTTTTCCCCCGTTTGTTTCTCCTCTTTCTTCTTCTTCTTCAGTCGTATTTTACTTTTCTACTTTTTTTTTTTTTTTTTTGTCCTACGTAGATTTCTGTCAAACAAGTCTATCAAAAGGAAACAAACACCATGAATTAACAAGCTGAAAGAAGGAGCGATTAACCAAAGCTACCGTAACAGTCCCTCGTGAATACACTGTAATTTTTTTTTCAAGTCGCCCAGTTTAATGCACGAGTGTTGCCCAATCAGAATTATGGCCACGGTACCGCTGCCCTCCATACGTCAAGAGATGCTGGGTTTATCAGTGGTAAATGGCACTGGAGGCTTCGTGAAACTAGAGTGAAAAAAAGTGCTCCAGTGTCCATGTGTGTGTATGTGTATGTGTGTAACAATGAATAGATCGATAGATAGACAGGCAGAGAGACAGAAAGATAGATAGATAGACAGATAAACAGAAAGATAGACATGCAAATACACAGATAGATAGGTAGATAAATAGATAGGCAGATAGACAGGCATATAAACAAACAGATAGATAGA
>NC_087168.1:16904649-16909649 GCF_035594125.1 Scylla paramamosain
TCTCTCTCTCTCTCTCTCTCTCTCTCTCTCTCTCTCTCTCTCTCTCTCTCTCTCTCTCTCTCTCTCTCTCTCTCTCTCTCTCTCTCTCTCTCTCTCGCTTTCGTCTCATCTGTAACTCTATAGACATCCCATAAAAACATAAAAGAAATTTACTTAGATAACAAATGCGTATGATTTTTCTCGTTGATTTCACGTATATTAAATCTCTGTCTACATAGTCACGGTGGTAGTGTGGCCCGTATTTAGAAACGCTTAGCTCTCTCACCACGACTATTTTCAAAAGCCACAGAGATCGTTAACCAACTTCCCATGAGTGTCCCTCCTATAAATAAAGTAGAAATCATGTTAATCTGTCACTAGGACCATAAAAGCATTAAATTGAAAACCCGTGTAACTTCAACTAGAGCCTTTTGAATGCAGTATAGGTACGGGCGGAAGTGTTTCAGAATTTGGGACTGCTTACGAGAACCCTTGAATCCGGCCGGTGCTCACGCCACGCCTCACAGTCCTGTCACACACCGTAAGCTCCGTGTATTAAACCGCTTTGCTCTCTCATAAGGACTAATTTCAAAGGCCACAGAGATGGTCAGTCAGGTTTTCATTGGTGTTGCTTTTATTTTTCAGGTGGCGGTGTAAATTCTTTGTTAAACTGTCACTGTTTGTACTTGGGAGGGTTAGGATGTGGTAGGGTGGTATGTGTGTGTGTGTGTGTGTGTGTGTGTTTTGGGGGGATTAAGGTGTGGTGGGGTGTTGGGGGAGTTTTTGTGAGTGTTTGGGGTGTTTTGCGTCAGGGAGCACTTCGTTGTATCGTAGGGGTGTTTGGGTGAAGGAAGTTCTCAGGTTCTTTCTTGTTGTTTCTTGTGTTTTCACTTCAGTTTTACTCTCTCTCTCTCTCTCTCTCTCTCTCTCTCTCTCTCTCTCTCTCTCTCTCTCTCTCTCTCTCTCTCTCTCTCTCTCTCTCTCTCTCTCTCTCAGTATTAACTTCATAAGTTATGTATGCACTTTTAATCCTCACACACACACACACACACACAGGCGTGACTCACCGTGGTGGCTGAGACAGACGAGGGTGTGTGTGCCTGGCGGTGGTCAGCGCCGGACCGGGGCAGTGGCTCACATGCACCGCTCATATATAGAATCCGCCACCCAGCCCCGCCCCGCCCCATCCTGGCAGGCGGGCCTCAGAACTCACCAGCGGGGCCATCTCGGGGCTGCGCGTCTCCGCTGCGAGCTCCCTCCCTCCCACCCTCAAGGGGATGCCATGGTGGGCCTGGGGGGCAGTGTACCGCAAAGTGCCTGGGTGAGAGTGTGTGAGGCCGCCCACCTGAGAAAGGCCGGTATTCTGAAACACTCCTGCGCCGCACCGCCACTACTTTCAAGAGTCTCTACTTGAAGAAACGTGGTTTTTATGGTTCTAGTGACAGGTTATCAAGATTTATATATTAATAACAGCAAAAAACACTCTTGAGAAACTTGCTAATCATCTCTGTGGCCTGTGAAAATAGTCGTTTCTGAATACGGGCCAGAGGCTCTTGAGGGTGAGGGAGTCTGTGCGCGGCCCCGCCCCTCCTGCTGCTACGGGAGGCGGAGCCACGGCCTGCCAGGCGTGGCGGCGCCGCTGCTCCCGGGGACTTCACCGCACTCGCCACCCACGCCACTCCTGTGTTTCCCGTGGGTGTTGTGGTGCATCCACCCCCACCCTCCCCCCCACACACACACTAAGGTAACAGCGCCACTCACCCACTCAGGGATTGTTTGCCTATGTGCTGACCGCCGTCCCACACGTGTCTGCCGTGTGTGTGTGTGTGTGTGTGTGTGTGTGTGTGTGTGTGTGTGTGTGTGTGTGTGTGTTTGTACTAATTTATGTGCCATTTAAAATTTAATCGTATTTCTCTAGAACTATTCTATTCAAGAGAGACGGTGCTCTCATGAAGCGCGCGCGCGCGCACACACACACACACACACACACACACACACACACACACACACACACACACACACACACACACACACACACACACACACCGTAGAGCCACAGTTGAATTTTAGCTATTGTTTATCTACGTCTCTCTCTCTCTCTCTCTCTCTCTCTCTCTCTCTCTCTCTCTCTCTCTCTCTCTCTCTCTCTCTCTCTCTCTCTCTCTCTCTCTCTCTCTCTCTCTCTCCCGTCATTCAAACAGCAATTCCTCCCAGGGATCAGTACGCGCTAAAAAGTTAATTAATGAGGTGATCAAAGTACCGTAACAGCAGGCACGTGCACACACAGGTCATGGTTCAATCGCTGGCACATTAAGGAAGTAATGGCTGTACTGTTTTTCCTTATTCAAATTTCCTGTCGACTGATGCGAATGGCCTTTTCATGATCCTAGTTTTAGTTTGACCTTTTTCCTACTACTTCACACACCTTTCCCTAATCACTAGCCGCTGTGAGACATTTCTTCTTCTTCTACAGTCACCTTTAAACATTGCATTTGCTAGAAATTACAAAACCTGTCGTTGCAATCCCTTTCTTTCTTGTAGACGCTTATAAAGACTTCATACGTTGTTCTTAGTGTCGAAAATTGTTGCATATCGAAAGGAAAGAGTTAAAAAAGGATTCTGCACCGTGTTGTCCTTTTGCCTCATCCAGTTACGGGTCGCCACAGCAGATCAAGCTTCTGTAACACACTCGTTCTTCTGCGCCTTCTTCAGTCACACCCATTACTTGCATATCTTCCTTCACTGCATCCATAAACCTGCTATGCAATTAGTGGGGGAAAAACAGTTACGGTAACTCGACTAATCATCCCTGTGACCTCTGAAATTATGTAGAGATGAGAGAACGAAAAGTAACAATATTTTGGCTTGCTGTCGGCCGCTCTCACGCTCAAAGACACACGTACTAGACACACACAGGTCTCGGGATGCGCAAGTGGTGGGAGACTAAGTAACAAAGAGTGATTCTGTTACTGAGGTGGATTGTGTTTCTTGTGGTGGGTGAAAAAGTGTTTGTTGTTGTTTTAGATGGTTGTGTTTATTGTGGTGGGTGAAAAAGTGTTCGTTGTTGTTTTAGATGGTTGTGTTTCTTGTGGTGGGTGAAAAAGTGTTCGTTGTTGTTTTAGATGGTTGTGTTTATTGTGGTGGGTGAAAAAGTGTTCGTTGTTGTTTTAGATGGTTGTGTTTCTTGTGGTGGGTGAAAAAGTGTTCGTTGTTGTTTTAGATGGTTGTGTTTCTTGTGGTGGGTGAAAAAGTGTTCGTTGTTGTTTTAGATGGTTGTGTTTCTTGTGGTGGGTGAAAAAGTGTTCGTTGTTGTTTTAGATGGTTGTGTTTCTTGTGGTGGGTGAAAAAGTGTTCGTTGTTGTTTTAGATGGTTGTGTTTCTTGTGGTGGGTGAAAAAGTGTTCGTTGTTGTTTTAGATGGTTGTGTTTCTTGTGGTGTGGTGAAAAAGTGTTCGTTGTTGTTTTAGATGGTTGTGTTTCTTGTGGTGGGTGAAAAGTGTCTGTGTTGTTACTAAAATGAGTTGTGTTACTCGTGATATAAGAATTAAAATTACTTAACTTCTAACCTCGATTCTGCCTAAATCTGTGTGTGTGTGTGTGTGTGTGTGTGTGTGTGTGTGTGTGTGTGTGTGTGTGTGTGTGTGTGTGTGTGTGTGTGTGTGTGTGTGTGTGTGTGTGTGTGTGTCACAGAAAGAGAGAGAGAGAGAGAGAGAGAGAGAGAGAGAGAGAGAGAGAGAGAGAGAGAGAGAGAGAGAGAGAGACAAGGAAGGAGGAAGAAAAGCAATGACCGAAAGATAGGAAGGTAAAACAGAAAGGAAGCAATATGAAGAAAGAAGGGAGGGAGAGAAAGAAAAGAAAGAAATAAACAAGGAAAGGAGAAATGGAATCAGAGGAAAATGAAAAAAGGGTGAAGAATGTTCTCTCTCTCTCTCTCTCTCTCTCTCTCTCTCTCTCTCTCTCTCTCTCTCTCTCTCTCTCTCTCTCTCTCTCTCTCTCTCTCTCTCTCTCTCTCTCTCTCTCTCTCTCTCTCTCTCTCTCTCTCTCTCTCTCTCTCTCTCTCTCTCTCTCTCTCTCTCTCTCTCTCTCTGTATGTGTGTGTGTGTGTGTGTGTGTGTGTGTGTGTGTGTGTGTGTGTGTGTGTGTGTGTCAGGGTTGGGATAAAAAAAACAGCCTAAGTTTTTTTTTTCCATATAAAAATTTAGCTTTCTATCATATTGATAAATACGATCCACATATGTACAGACAGCTCCCTACTTGATGAAGAAACTTTCCTATCTATATATCCAACAAAAACAACACCTGTCATTTTTTTTTTTTTTCAATAGCAACTGTCATTGGCTAGAGCTGCCTTGGACGTGAATTTTGGGCCTGCCTTCTTCCTCTCCCCTTTCACATTCCCATTCATGTCCCTCTTCCCATCTCCCATGCTTCTCATACCTCCTTCGTACATACATACATACATACATACATATAGATAGACACACACACACACACACACACAGAGAGAGAGAGAGAGAGAGAGAGAGAGAGAGAGAGAGAGAGAGAGAGAGAGAGAGCTCTGGCACACCACATGGTTGCTTAAACCTCCAGGAAAGAAAATAGATAACAGCATCCCGTGTTTGTCTCAGTGTGTGACAAGTCTAACTGATATTTTCGTAGTTTGGTCACACTTGTCACACACTCAGACAAACACGGGATATTGTTATGTCCTCTCTCTCTCTCTCTCTCTCTCTCTCTCTCTCTCTCTCTCTCTCTCTCTCTCTCTCTCTCTCTCTCTCTCTCTCTTTCTCTCTCTGTTATCCTTACATTCTTCCTTCAATCTTCCCTATTTCTGTCTATCATCACGTCCCTCTGTCCTATTCTTCCATTGACTTACGTTCTTATTTATTTTCTTTTTTTTTCTTTCCTGTTTATTCTTTCTTTATATTCTGTTTTGTTCTATTTTTTTTGTCGTCTTTAATATTATTGTATTTGGTGAGCATTCTCTCTCTCTCTCTCTCTCTCTCTCTCTCTCTCTCTCTC
>NC_087168.1:16914649-16919649 GCF_035594125.1 Scylla paramamosain
CCACAGGCCTTGGTTGGGGCCCCAGTAGTAAGTTGGGGAGTTCTCTGCGTCCTTCTTGCCCCGCGCCACCCAGAAGGTCGTGCCGCCGTGTCCTGCCTCCACCCGGGGCTCCACCTGAGTCACATCCGCGTCCTGGAGGCCAGACAACCACGACGCGTCCCCGCCAGTCTCCAGGGACCTGGCGTGGCGGTGCCCTTCCCAGGCCTGACCCTCGCTGCTCCCTGCCTCGCCCGGCGACAACTCCTGAAGGAACAGTGAGGGGATGACACACTCGCGCCCGCATAATGAAAGCAACACTAACACCAGCTATCTATTGATCCACTGAATCGTTCTCTTTTTCATTAAAGAATGTGCAGTTACATACAGTTTATGTCGTAGTTGTAACAACAGAAGCAGCAGCAGTAGTAGTAGCAGTAGTAGTAGAAGTAGTAGTAGTAGTAGTAGTAGTAGTAATAGTAGTAGTAGTAGTAGTAGTAGTAGTAGTAGTAGTAGTAGTAATAGTAGTAGTAGTAGTAGTAGTAGTAGTAGCAGTAGTAGAAATAGCAGTAAAAGTACAAGTCGTAACATTATTATCATTATCATCACCATCACCATCACCGCCATCATCACCATCACCGCCATTACCTGAGCTGTGGCGGCGAGGGCGGCGGCCAGGGCCATCACGAGCAGCCCGAACACACTGGCCATGCTGCGGCGACGAAGCTGCAACACAAGAGAGGGGCTTAGTGGCCTACTGGCGGCGGCTGAGGAGCTGGCAGGGACTGGGCAACGATGATAAAGGAAGGGAGAGGAAAGTGACAAGATATGTAAAGCTAAGTTGGAATGAGATGGAGAAAGAGAGGTTTAAGATGCGCAAGGAGATGAGAAAGAGAGGGAGGGAAGGAGAGGAGAGTGTGAAGGTAAGGGAATGGAAAAAGAACTGGTAAGAAAGAGAGGAGATGGGGAAAGGAGTAAGGATAGAGGAAGAGGGGGAGTGCAGAAGAGAGGAGGGGGATGTAAATGAATGCGTTTAGGAGGTGAGAGGAGGGAGAGGAGGTGGTTGGCTGCAGAGAAGTAAAGGGAGAGATGAGGGAATTTGTAAGCTGTTAATGAAGTGTGAGAGACAGAGAGAGAGAGAGAGAGAGAGAGAGAGAGAGAGAGAGAGAGAGAGAGAGAGAGAGAGAGAGAGAGAGAGAGAGAGAGAGAGAGAGAGAGAGAGATTCAGGCATGCACACCGACACAAACGTAGAGTGAGGGACAAAGAAAGACAAAAACAAGAGAGAGAGAGAGAGAGAGAGAGAGAGAGAGAGAGAGAGAGAGAGAGAGAGAGAGAGAGAGAGAGAGAGAGAGAGAGAGAGAGAGAGAGAGAGAGAGAGAGAGAGAGAGAGAGAGGTGGGGAATCACACTTACGGACAGAAAAAGTAAACGAAAACAAAGAGACAAAAAGAGAAAATAAAACGATAGAAGGAAAACAAAAAAACGAGAGAGAGAGAGAGAGAGAGAGAGAGAGAGAGAGAGAGAGAGAGAGAGAGAGAGAGAGAGAGAGAGAGAGAGACTTTTCCCGGCAGTCAATAAACTCTAATCATCTATTCAACCTTTCCTGACAAATGAATAAAATTAATAGAATGTGTAAAACTCTCTCTCTCTCTCTCTCTCTCTCTCTCTCTCTCTCTCTCTCTCTCTCTCTCTCTCTCTCTCTCTCTCTTTTTGAGTCTCGCATTTTGGTCGGATTACTGTGACGTATTAAGCTTTATTACGTCGCTTTGTCTGGAGAGAGAGAGAGAGAGAGAGAGAGAGAGAGAGAGAGAGAGAGAGAGAGAGAGAGAGAGAGACAGAGAGAGAGAGAGAGAGGGAGAGAGAGCATCAAAGTAAAGGAAAAAGGAAGGAGGAAGGAACTACAACAAAGAAGAGATATCGGAAGAGAAAGAGAGGAAAACCGGAGAGGAAGAGGTGAAAGGGAGATGAGAGAGAGAGAGAGAGAGAGAGAGAGAGAGAGAGAGAGAGAGAGAGAGAGAGAGAGAGAGAGAGAGAGAGAGAGAGAGAGAGAGAGAGAGATGCGGCCATTTTATTCTCTCTTGAAAGTGATATCAACTCTGCTTTTTGCCATTATTGTTATGATAAAGTTTGATTTGGTTAAGTTAGGTTACGTTAGGTTAAGTAAATTTAGGTTGTTTTCAGTTAGGTTACGTTAGGTTAGCTTAGGTTAGGTTAAGTTACGTTAGGTTCGACTGAGTTTGGTTTGGTTAGGTAAGGTAAGGTTAGGTTACGATTAAGTTAGGTTAGTCTAAGTAAGATTAGGTAAGGTTAAGTTAGGTTAGTTTAAGTAAGATTAGGTAAGGTTAGGTTAAGTAAAGTTACGTTAGGTTAAATTGAGTTTGGTTATGTTAAGCTAGATTAAGTTTGAGTGTGTTTGCCTTTATTTGTGTATACTTCCCTCATTGCCTTGTTTATTTTTTATGTCATGTTGGTTGTGGGTGGACACGTTAGGAGAGATTAAGTAAGGGTTGTGTTTACTGTATACATGCACACCTCTCCGTCTCGTTGGTCAGGTTTGCTCTAGTTAGGTCATGTTAGGTTAAGACTGTGTTTACTTTACCTATACCCATCTCTTCGTCTTTTAGGACAGGTTAGGTTTATTTTAGTTAGGCTAAGTTAGGACTGTTTATCTTATTCACCTTACTTATTCACCTTTATCTTACTTCACCTTCACTCCCTTCTACATATGCCTTCATCACCACCCTGTCTCTTCACCCTTATAGATCCCGCCCTCACTCGTCTGTCTAGTTGTTCATTGTTACATTAAGTCTTTGGTTATTTTACTCAATACCTCAACCTCTTCTTCCTTCACATGCCTCCACCACTACCTTGCTTCACCCCTGCAGATCTCATCCTCGCCTGCCCCTCTGCCCTCACTCTGTTTAAGCCAGCCACGCCCTGCTCCACCAAATCTCGCTTATAACGAAGGGACTGCCACTTGTTGATCTTATGTTATGTTCAAATGTCGTCCCAGCATGTCTTGTCTTGTCTTTTTCTCTCATGTCCTCTCTCGTTCTGTTCTTTCCTATTCTGTCCTCTCCTGTCTCGCTGTTCTGCCCTCTACTGTCCTGTCCTTTCCTTACTTGCTCTCCTGTCCTCTCCTCTCTTGCTCTCCTCTCGTTTCCTCCTGTCTTACTGTTCTGTCCAGTATCTTGCCTTACATTATATAGAAAAGTAGCCTAACTTAACCAAACTTAACTATAGCCACTCATACGAACTCATGCAATCCAGGCTACTTACTCACCGTCACACACACACACACACACACACACACACACACACACACACACACACAAGGAGGACATGTATGTGAGAAATACAGGAACTACAAGAAGAGAACATGACAAGAAATAAATCAGGAAAACAGAATGCTTCAAGGATACAAAGAAATGCAGTGTTGCCTGTCGGTGTACTCATAGAAGGAAAGAACTAGATGAGGTAGTGAAAGGTATAAGTATTTATTCATGAGTTTAGAGTATTGATCGAGAAAATGAGATACGGCGAAGGGATGCCACGACTGCAATCTCACTTCCCTTAAATCACAACTAGGTGACTTTCAACGAGGTAAATCTCAGCTATGTAAATCAAGATATATAACTGCTAGGTAAATAAAGAATAGGTAAATCACAAGATAAATCACAGCTAGGTAAATATCAAATAGGTACATAAATATTTAACTCAGAACAGGATTAAATAACTTGGTAAATAACAATTAAATGAAGGCGTCGTGCACCATCCCAAAACAGACTAACCTAACTAGATAGAAGCGTTGTGCAACATCTCAAGGCAGACTTTAGCTTGTTCTCTCTTTGCCTCCGTCACTAAAATAAACATGAATGACCTCAGATGAACTAAAACATCGGGAACTGAAGACAATGATATCCCCTAACGTGTGTGTATTACGTTTGTGTGTGTGTATGTGTGTATTCTTTGATATTCGTGTATGCGCTGCGCTTAGAAAATGCTTTGTCGAAAATATAATAAAATAGTTTTGGTTTAATTATAGTTATATTTGACAAATCGATAACTGTGTTGTTGTTGTTGTTGTTTTTCCTTGTATGTTTAATAGATACTTCGTGTCATGTAATTATTTGTATATTTTTTAGTAATTATTTAACACGCTTGATGCATGTTTAAGGTAAGAAGTAAGACTAAAAACAGCCCTAGTCTATGGAACTCTGAAAATAGCCACCCTGACACACACACACACACACACACACACACACACACACACACACACACACACACACACACACACACACACACACACACACACACACACACACACACACACACACACACACACACACACACACACACACACACACACACACACACAAAATACATACATACACACATACAAATAGATACATAAACGAAAGTAAAAACAGACATACGTACAAACACAGTTAAGAAGATAAGATACGAATAGAGAAATTGACGACATACAATCACACACACACACACACACACACACACACACACACAATAGCAGATAAGGAAATAGTTACAGACACCAATAGATAGACCGATAGGTAGACACACACACACACACACACACACACACACACACACACACACACACACACACACACACACACACACACACACACACACACACACACACACACACACACTTTCTCACCTGCACGAGGGTAATCAAGATGAATGAGACCTTCTTAGCACATCATCGTGACTCTTATCCTCTTGATCTTGGAAGCTTTCGTTGTTGTTGTTGTGGTGGTGGTGGTGGCGGCGGCGGTAGTGGTGGTGGTGGTGGGTGTGGAATGGGCTGGGTGGAGGAGGGTGTGGAAGGAGATGTGGAGAAGACGACCTGGGCGGTTGGTGTGAGATCGTGAGACTTAGTGCTTCTCCTTTTATACCTGCACAGGTGTTCTCCTCCTCCTCCTCCTCCTCCTCCTCCTTCTGCTGTACCTGCGTCGCCTTGCTTCTCCCGCCCACTTCTTGACCGTTTTCTTTCCTCC
>NC_087168.1:16932149-16959649 GCF_035594125.1 Scylla paramamosain
TTCTTTATCATCAGTGGGAAAAGCATCCATGAAAACCGTACTAATTATCTTTGTTACCCTTGAAAATTGTCGTGACGAGAACATAGTTTCAATTTACGGTTCTTTATTTTTGCAGTCCTCGGTCAAACTTCGACTTTTGGCAGGATCTGTGGCCAAGAGTATATATGAAGCATCTCTTAATGTGAGTATGTTATGTTTCTAACCTAATATAGTAAATAAAACCTTACCTGTCCTAACCATGCTTAAGTTTACCTAACCTTAACATAATCTAGCGTTGTCTTACCTAACCTAACCATGCTTAACATTACCTAACTTAACATAACATAACATATTTCATCGTTATCTTATCTAACCTAACTCTGCTTCACCTTACCAAACCTAACTTAACCACATAATTTCTAACGTTACTTTACCTGACTAACCCTACCTTACCTTATCTAGTATTTTGTGTGTGTGTGTGTGTGTGTGTGTGTGTGTGTGTGTGTGTGTGTGTGTGTGTGTGTGTGTGTGTGTGTGTGTGTGTGTGTGTGTTTGTTCCTTTCAAGCAAACTGTCATTTTTTTCATCCTTTTCTTCTCTTTTTCAGTATGATGTGGTGACCAAGCTTTCCAACGATGCGAAATGGAGTGAGTATTAGTGTGTGTGTGTGTGTGTGTGTGTGTGTGTGTGTGTGTGTGTGTGTGTGTGTGTGTGTGTGTGTGTGTGTGTGTGTGTGTGTGTGTGTGTGTGTGTTGGCAGGCGCTGCGTAATACAAATGCAGCTTGAATCAATGTGTATTTGAAAATCATAAAAACATACAATGGTAATACGCACCATTTCAGGAAAGAGGTTTCAGAAAGGCTTGTTGTTATTGTTGTTGTTGTTGTTGGTGTTGGTGGTGGTGGTGGTGGTGGTGGTGGTAATTTTAGCTACCGTCTCCTTAATCAGCAAGTTTATGACTAATTTTCGTTGTTGTTGTTGCTATAAGCATTATTGTTATTATTATTATTACTATTATTATTATTATTATTATTATTATTATTATTATTATTATTATTATTATTATTATTATTATTATTATTATTATTATTATTATTATTATCATTATTATTATTATTATCATTATTATTGTTATTATTATTATTATTATTATTATTATTATTATTATTATTATTGTTATTGTTGTTGTTGTTGTTGTTGTTGTTATTGTTATTATTTTTTCCTATTTATTTAACTATTTTAGGAATGTAAATATATGACCAATAGGTGCATATCTATTCATTCATTTTAGAAACGTGAAAATATATTTAATACAGTACCAGAAATTGAAACACAACACACACACACACACACACACACACCTCCATATCTCATTCTCCTTTCCTTCTCCTCCCAGTCCTTTCCTCCTCCTCTCCTCATTCCTCACCCCCACTCATCTTCCTTCCCATTCCCTCCAGTCCTACTAAGAATCACAAATACAAGTCCCTCCTCCTGCTGCAGGCGAGGACGGGGCACAGGCGGCGGTGGCGGCGGTGCGGTGGGTGTTGAAGAGTGCCGCAGGAGCCGCCGTGACGCCCTCCGTGCTGGACTCAGAGCTCCAGCAACTAGGTCTGCCCAAGGAGCACGCCGCCGCCCTCACCAGAGTGTACGGTGACCATCTGCCGCGCCTCACGCACCACCTGCACCAGACGAGCCTCAAGGGTCAGTGGCAAGGTTTTTTTGGGGAGTTGCGGTTTCTGATCTTTGTTTCCAGGGTTAGGTTACGCTAAATGATCAGCTCATTCAAGTATCCAGTGTGCCATCCTTTGGTGACGCTTTACGGTGCCGCCTTACGATGCCGCCCTACGATGCCCCCCCTTTACAGCCCTACAGTAACGCTTTACGGTGCCGCCCTTTGGTGACGCCCTGTGAAGGCTTTTGTTTTCATGTGATTGGTTCAACCTCCCTCAAAAACTATGCCTTGAGGCTCCACCCACCTGACCTTCCCCACCTGGGCCTGTACTTATAAACACTAAGTTGCCGTCTTAAAGTTAAATCATCATCTTAAGTCATCAAAATGGCGGAACTCGAGTCTTAAATCCTTAAGATAGCACCTTAAGTCCTAAAGATGCATCTTACTGCAAAGACATCCCTCGAGGTGGTATTGCAGCCCACGCGCTCCTTAAGATTTCATCCTAACAATAAACAATAAACCTTCAATTACCAAGCTTAAAATGAATAGATGATTGTTGAAGACTCACTAGATTTTTTTTTTTTTTTTTTTTTTTAGATATAACTTTTACGCATTTTCACCCGTTCTTTGTGAGATTCCTCGAAAAACATTACACAAAGTCTGCTCATGTTAGCGGTCAGCGATGTCTCCTGCAAGGACGGTCACTTAGCACTGAAGTCTCGTGGGTTAAGTTCTCTTCCTAACTAGAATGCACCTTAGTAAAGATTCCTTAGTACGGTTCCTGGTCCATGCCCTGTCCCTTCATGTGATCAGAGTGCTCATCCCTGCCATCCCCCCCTCCCCCTCTCTCTCTCTCTCTCTCTCTCTCTCTCTCTCTCTCTCTCTCTCTCTCTCTCTCTCTCTCTCTCTCTCTCTCTCTCTCTCTCTCTCTCTCTCTCTCTCTCTCTCTCTCTCTCTCTCTCTCTCTCTCTCTCTCTTAGTTGACAGGTGTTGCTACTGAGTAATTATTAGCCCAGGAATGGCAAGAAGTTTACTGCTGTTGACTGTACATGTATGTCCAACACACCAGCCTTGCCATACCACTTATCCCCAATCCTTCACAATGCTCACTGACTGCCCTTGGCAAGAGAGGAGGATATATAATTATGTGCTAACTCCTTTCATACTTTTCAGTTCTTTAATAGTCTATGTTTGAAGGATATGGAAACTGTCCTTCACTTACATTGCATGCCCTGCACACACAACACCACCCATTGTTCTTGTCCGTGTGGAGTGCAGCACTGAACAGCAGCCTTTGCCTTCCAGAGGGTGGAGAGGTGCAGTGGCAGTGCAGGGTGGCTGGTGTGGGTGTGGGTGCCAACATGGAGCCAGTGGTGGAACTTGGGCTGGAACAAGCAGGAGGCTCCACCAAGGTTGTCCTCACTCCCACACAGCTTCATGCTCTTGTTCATGGTTAGTAGCCTGTGGAAATAGGCATGTCTCCCTATTGTGTTTCTAAGAGGTAGCTTTAACTATTCTCTCTCTCTCTCTCTCTCTCTCTCTCTCTCTCTCTCTCTCTCTCTCTCTCTCTCTCTCTCTCTCTCTCTCTCTCTCTCTCTCTCTCTCTCTCTCTCTCTCTCTCTCTCTCTCTCTCTCTCTCTCTCTCTCTCTCTCTCTCTCTCTCTCTCTTCAAAATTCAGATACCTAACTTGGTGGAACTTCTAATTTCCTCATTTAATAACCATGGTTTTCTATTATATTTTTCCATAGTGTCTTGCTATCATATCTGAGCCCATATAATGTACATAATATAGAAAACATATCTGTCCACTGGCATTCCTCATACATTCATACTCACAGTCATTCCTTCACATCACAAGTTCTTGGCCATATCCTCACCACCCACATTACACAGGGCTTAGCTGTACAGCACACCCAGCAGTCTCCTCAGCAGATCCTGACAGCAGCATTCTACCAAAACAGACCAGTGCCTTTTTTCACAGCTGACCTGATCAACTAGTCAGACCAGGTGAAGAAGCATGTTTAAGTAATATTGTCATTGTTCTAACTTGAACCTCAACCCACAGAGTTGAGTGAGGCACGGCAACTCATGGATGCTGTACACTAGTGGCTCATCAGTGGCAGCATTGGCTTGGCAGCAGCAGTAGCAGCATCATCATCATCACTAACAGCAGTATAGCCAGTCAGAGGAACAGTCTATTGACAGTTACTCATCACCAAAGCTAGTTCTGAGTGGACAGATAACTTACTGCCTCCATCTTTCCTTTCTCCCTCCAGTACACACGGTTACTTATTCAGTGTGTGTGTGTGTGTGTGTGTGGCAGCCCAGTGATAGCACCCCAATGTTGTCACATATTCTTGCCAAGAACTAAGTATTCTCAACTTTTCCTCCCAGTGCTGAGATGCATACAGCTGACTGACTGTAAGCTGACTCGATTCATTCTTCCTTATTCATGTGATTGAAGGAGATGTCTTACTTGTTTGTTGGTGAGGCCTAATTCACACTTCTCTTTTAGTTTGTCCGTCTGGAGAGAGAGCATAAGAACATAATTAAATAAGGGAAGAGCAAGAAGCCATCAGGTGTATTCAGGCCAGTTCCTCTATGAAACATACCTATTTCCACCTATCATCTGGAGAGAAAGAGTGCACCATCAGTGACATCACTCTGCCAACAGAAAAATTATTCAGAACTGGAAATATTCCTCCATGAGGCATGAGTGCTGTTATCACTATTTATGGAGTTACATTAGCACTTTCATCTAACAGAAGGATATTTAGCAGATCTGATTAATTTTTCTACTGACAGAGGGATGTTTCTGGTCACACACTTTTCCTTAAGATGGATGCATGAAACAGGTGGTGTGAAGCAGGTCTGAGTAGGCAGTCCTCAGAAATAAGTAATAAATAGTTTTTCAATCCTCACTTCTATCATTTCTTCTTATGATTTCAGTAGAAAAGAAATTTCATTCAAAATTAAGTTATCAGCTCAAAGGCAACAAATTTATCAACAAAGAAAGGTTAATTATGACTTTGTGTTTTCTTTCTTTCCTGTGATTTATCCACCTCAGAAGTGGAGTTGATTAATCTATCCAAATAATGAAGTAACTCAGGCAGCACCAGCTTGTGTGTGTTGCATCAGGTGTGTTGCTGTGGGCAGAGGTGCATGCCATTTCTTGACATCTTCCATTACTGAATGCAGGAAACTTATTGAAATTTCATGTTGATTATGTGTCATATTCTATGTAATTCATGTGTATTTTTAAGGATTCCATTAAAACTAAATTTATTACATGATATCTTATGTTGCCTTGTATATCACATTATGCATTAAGAGACTTTAGTAGTGTTTGTTGTGGTAGTGGCTAGTCCTTTCTCGAAGTGAAGAGGGATTTTCGTCCTCTACCAGATCATATTTTTGTTGTCATTTCATCTCTTCATCTTATTTAAGGGCGATGATCTTTTCCCGTTATTCTTGTTCTCTAGGCAATAATGAGCATTGACACGTATAACAGTGAGGGGCTTCTTAGAGGAAACTGAGGCTGTGAATGAGTAGTGACTGGCACCAACTTTAGCTTAACTTTGAGTAATCCAGTTGTGAGGAACACTTCAGCTTCCTAAATTAGAGAAATGATCACATCTCATGATATTTCTATTTGTTATTATTTACTAGTATGTATAGTTACCTCAGAGACCTGCTGTGGATGGTGGCATCTTCAAGATACTTCCACCAGCACTCTGTTCATAGTAAGCCTGGCTGTGAGTAGCTGTGGTTTGAAATAACAGCTAGTGTGAGAATTGATGACTTTGGTGTTTGTACATTGGGTTGAGCACCAGTAACAATGCTGATAATTTAACCATGAATTAAATTTTTGCCATCTGGGCTTGCTATGGTCACTATCATCCCAATGTTTTCCAGTTGCTCCTTTAGTGAAGTGGTTGCCTGCTGCCTTTTGTAATCCTGTAGGGATATGTGGCATCAGTGTAATGACTGACCGATGATAAAATGTTGATGTAGGAACGTAGCAACCACACTGCCCATCATGAGATACTCTACGCACCGAAACTGCATCCCAGCATCATCAGCCACAGGGAGGCCAGAGAATAGCATCAGGGAAAATTTTTACTCTAGATAAATGTTTAGGAGACTCATAAGCCACTCGATCCCATAAGAGAAATAGTAGTAAGGATGCTAAATGATATAATGATGAGTGATTGACTATTGAAATAAGCATCTTACTTTATAAAGACTGCTATGTATGTACTTGGTTTTTATGTGTCTATACTATACCTCTCAAGTTTTCCACAGGCTCATCCAGCTAGCAACCATAATAGCAGCAGCCACAACTCTTTCAAGATCCTCCAAGCAGCAATCCCACAGCCATCTTTACTGGATCTTCAACTATCACTTCATTTATTATCATCATTTTGTGAGACGGTTTCCACATTTACATGACTCGGTCTCTGTCAGCTGAATGTGGGTGATCAAGCCACATGATCCAGTGCAGCTTGTCTGTCGTTTCCTTTGCTTTCTAGATCTCTTCAAACTTAAAACCATGTCATTCTTAGCCTATCCATGAGATGCATAACTCAGTCACTTTTTTCTTTTCTCTTTACTTGTACATGATCAAAACAGCACAATCTGCCCATTTCCATTGCTTCACTGATGTTCCCAATCCCAAATCTGGTTTTAAATTCCTCATTTGATTGATTGTCTTTGATGTAATACTTACTAAACATTCATCTCACTTTTCATCTGTTCATGTTTCTATGGATTGGTAAGGTGTATCACTTGGGGCTCTTTCCTGTGCTTTTTAGACTTAATAACACACCAGTTCTTTTAAAGAAAGTTACTGAAAATGCTGAATAATCCACCTGTAATGTTCCAGCCCTTTGTTTTTTTTTTTTTTTTATCACTGTAGTACTCATATTTTAAACCACAACAAATTAATCATGACAGAAAAGCACAAAAAGTTTCGTACAAACTCTCAGCTGCAGCCTACAGAGTGATATAATCTGGATGTAAGGACCTTGAGTGCAACATTACCATCCCATATTTGAAGCAAACACTACCAATAGTTAGTTGGCTTCTTGGTCTTACCACCAAACTATCACACCATGTAATGTAACAGTAATGGTTACCTTAATTCACTCTGAACAGAGAGGTTCCAGATTCAATACCTGAGCAGGGCAAGACAGAGGGACAGTCTTTTCCTACCTTTGCCTCTGTTACCCAGGAGTCCTTAGCTACCATGTATAAGGTGTTGTGCCCTACATCCTGAGAAGGTGGCTCTTTTCCATGTGTCTTCTGCCGCAGCACTTGGCTGTAGTCCTGTGCACGGAGAAACTTGGGCTCTTAGGAAACAGTTTCTTCTTGCACAGGGCAGCTACCATTCTTAAGTTCAATTCATAATCTTTCTGCCTTTGTATGTGACGTTATCCTCAGCCTTTAAACCATTAAGCCCTTAAATCATATATTACAAGCCTTCCTGATGTGGTTTCTCCAATGACAACACATTGTTCTCATGACCATTCATCTTTCCATTCTGTTTTCTCTTTACTCAACCACACATTCCAGTGCATTTTCATGAAAGCATATCTTCTCGCCTACACTTCATTCTTCCTCTTTATCCATCAAGTATTACACGTACCACACTGTCACTAAAGGAAATCTTCACTGTTGTATGGTCACCTCACAAAGTATGTGTAACACTTCACACAGCTCGTCCCTGTTTATCCACAAAGTGGCATGCGAGAAGGACGCTAATAAAATACATCACTAGAAAGTATTAACATAAGTTTAGCTCATGTTTTGTTGGAATTTAAGGATCTGTACTCAATCTATTGGCATTCTAATTCTAATTGAAAACTATTTCTTATTGGTGTTTCTATCTATTTATCTCTCTCATGCCTTGCTCTTGTCCCTGCGAATGGGATGGCTGTGGCAGAAGAGCCTCCATTTCTCCCTTTTCAAACACTCCTTCCTTGCTCTGCCTCCACTAACACCTCTATCACACATGCACTCTGTTCCCTTATCCTTACACCTTCCAACTAGCCTTCCTCTTTTATATTTTGTATTTCTTTCACATGCACTTTCTTCACAAACTCTTCAGTCTTCATGCTCAGTATAGCCATATGACTTCAGTTTGTTTCTTTTCATCCTTTCCACCATTCCATAATACACTCTACTTCATTTATACAGACACACATACTGTACATGCATCTTTCATACACATTTTACTCCTCTCACTTATGTGCTCCTTGGAGATAACTAATTTTCTTGATTGCTGTGCTCTATTTCTGGTTCAAGTCTCAAATCCATAATTATGACAATATTAGCAGGAAAATACCACTCCTTAAATTGCTCTTCACATTAATAAACACATTTCCCCTTTTCATAGCCTTTGCTAAAGATCCCATGACCTGCCTATCTTTCACACCCCTCTTTCTTTTTTTTTCCACATTAACCTCATCATGTTTACATAATGTTTCTCTCACCATTATTTTCTCTCCTCCCATTTCCATTTCATCCTTCCCTACCTTACTGCTGGCACATTTACTTCATAAGGTATCTTCAGGACTGTCTTCAGCCTCTTTCTCATCGCCGCAGTGTTGCATCTCTAGCTATCTTCTACCACTATTTTCATGCTTACTGCTCTTCTGCTCTAATCACATGCCTCCCCACCTCCTGCAGCCTCGCTGCACAAGACTTTCTTCTTTCTCTCACCCCTATTCTGTCCACCTCTCTAATGCATGAGTTAACCAGTATTCTCAATCATTCATCCCTTTCTCTGGTAAACTCTCAACTCCCTGCCTGCTCCTGTATTTCCACCTTCCTATGACTTGAACTCCTTCAAGAGAGAGAGGTTTCAAGACACTTATCCTTCAATTTTTGACCATCACTTTTGACCCTATTCAGGAACCGGCATCTCAGT
The DNA here is from genome assembly GCF_035594125.1 of Scylla paramamosain. Classification (NCBI taxonomy): domain Eukaryota; kingdom Metazoa; phylum Arthropoda; class Malacostraca; order Decapoda; family Portunidae; genus Scylla; species Scylla paramamosain. The sequence goes on from NC_087168.1 coordinate 16,940,732, forward strand.
GGGGCTTTTTTTTTTTCTTTTTTTTTGTTGCTCTTAGCCAGTGTCCCTCCTACATAAAAAAAAAATAATAATAATAACAAATAAAAATAATGTGACACGCTCCTCTCAGTCTCTCAAAAAACATCAACTTACTTTATCAAATATTCACTTTGTTTCCATCATGTAAATACACTATAGAACTGATTCATCTTTCTCTGAAGTTTCCCCTCACTCTCTGCAAATAAAACAGTGGCCTTCTTAAGATGACACTGTGGTGAACAGGAGGAATTAAACCAGTGACCATGAAAATTTATAATAATAAAAAGGTATTGCATACACAGGCAGGTGGAGGCACTGTTACCATTCAAAGAGTGTCGGTATGTGGAGTCTGATGCTGTGGGAAATAACTCAGTTTTGTCACAGTATGTAATGTGTGTGTAATGATCCAAACAAGGAAAGAAGTCCCACAGATTTGCTTAAGGACAAAGAGCATCCAGTGCTCAGTTGATAACTTTTTGTTTTTTTGGGGGAGATTTAACTCACTGACAGACGCTCTGATTTACTTGAGCTTTGCCAGAAAACCTTTTGGTGTGTTAAATAAAACATTAAATGTTTAGTGTTGTAGAACATCATTGAATGGTAAAAAGTGAGATGCTTGAAAAGTAAATTCATGTAGTATGGTAGATTCAGTGGGTGCAAGAGGACAATCTCCAGTGAAATGGAAGGATTGTGAGAGAAAAGCTTAAGAAATTAAAGGACAAGGAGATGCATAAATGAAACTCCTTTGTTGCATCCATCCTCTTGGGGTCATCGGATATATATAGATAAGTAGATCAGATGTAGGTAGATAGAACTACAAGGCACATAATGATATAGAAAGGTGCCCTACAAAATTATCCTTAGTTTTGGCTCTGGACAGGGAGGCTGCCACAGATTGTATAAATATATCAGATAAACAATTTTCTGCACGTGCAGGCAATACAGCAGCAGATTCTTTATTGATTAATGTGTGTGTGTGTGTGTGTGTGTGTGTGTGGGTTTACCTAGTTGTAACACACAGGAGAATAATATCCAGTGTGTGTGTGTGTGTTACCATGAATGATCCTTCCCTTAAATGCACTACACCAGATATTTATAGATATACGATTTTTCGTCCTCTTAATGATTACTTCGTAGAATTTTATTCGGCTACAAAATATTAATATCAAACATACACTAGCAATAACTTGTTAGTGCTATATCCCAAGTGAGGCGTGAATGAAAGAAAATGGTCTCCTGGGAGCGTATTCTTTAAAATTTTTGCGTTATGATCTAGTAAAAATTACGGAGATTTTCATAATTATAGTGATGGTTTAATGAAGATTTTTAATCACTAATGAAAAAAAAAAAACATAAAGGAGAATTCAGATAATAATATATGTAGCCTTTGAAATCATTATGAGAATTCAAAGCTTTTCAAAGTAAGGACACGGCTTAACGAAAGTAGTTGCACAACCCGCTAGGCTTTCTGTGCGTAAATTTAGGGTCTTTGACCTAATCTGCTGTGCATGGAACGCCATCTCTCCTTTAAGCATTACCGTCTCACAGCCTCAGTTACCTGAAGCTGCCACCCACCATGTGCCGCAATGGTGAAGGTACGCAACTCTTTCCCCTACTTCAGTTTGTTAAAATAACACGCAATGTCTTTGAGAAAATATGCCTTTCCATAGTAAAATATGGGACCGCAATCTTAAATGTTTCAGCGCCTTATCTCATTATTTTCACGTTTTAATGAAAACTATTAGTGCTTTCAAAGATGTTTTCATGGTTCTAATGATAGGTCCGCAAAGACTCTGCATTTCAAAAATTTGTTCTTTACTGAGTTGAAAGTGTTTGAAAACAGGCACAAATCATAGCAGTGACGGTGTGTGTGTGTGTGTATGTGTGTGTGTGTGTGTGTGAGGCAACTTCCTTTACTGTGTCCAACATGTCATCATCATTTAGTGTGATCCATCCTTCCCAAAGTGTACTTGGCCTCTTATCTGTATGTAGACATCTGGCATCCCTCCAAACACATGACGTAATTTATACTTTTCCTTTCAGTATCATGCAGCATGTATTCGAGGAGACTTTCTTCAGCGTCATACCTCGAGTACTTCTAACACGCTTCAGTAGAAGTTACTAGAGCTTTTGTTTATTTATTTGTTTATTTATTTATTTATTTTTATTTCGTGATTATTGTGGTAGTTTAAGAATAATTGTCACTAACAGTTATCATGATATTTCAGCGAAACTGTAAAAGGTTACGGGATACACTGATATACTGCCCTTTTCCGAAAAGCTACAGCTTTTAACTTTTTTTTTACCTTTCGGAGAGAGAGAGAGAGAGAGAGAGAGAGAGAGAGAGAGAGAGAGAGAGAGATTTGATTTGAACATTTATTAATAACTAACAGTTTCAATATGTAGAATTTGTATACATAATTATTGGATGGTTATATTATAGCTGAAGTTGGTCTTTCTAAAGCTAAGCTTTTTAGGCAAAAAATAAGTTTTAAGGAGTTGGTATGAGATCTATCAAGAAGCAGTGTGGATATGTATTTCATACAGATATAATAAATTACAGAAATAATACAGAATATAAAAGTAATACATAGTACATAGAGGTAATTGCATTAGTAATATGTGTCATTACATTACAGAAATAATTAAATTAGTAATAGGTGACAATAAATTACAGAAATGATACTGAATACAGAAATAATATATAGTACATAGGGGTAACTGTAATAGTAATAGGTAACAATACATATTTGATAAATTCAGACATGGGTATAATTTACTTATTAATTCAGTATATAAATAATTTCAATACAAATTAATAGTAGTGTAGACATTATTGGATCAGGTTAAATAGTATTGATAGTATGATTATGATTATTGATAGTGTGATTATGAGAGAGAGAGAGAGAGAGAGAGAGAGAGAGAGAGAGAGAGAGAGAGAGAGAGAGAGAGAGAGAGAGAGAGAGAGACCGCACCCAGTTCGTGTATGCGCAGAACGTGTGCCTCAGGGGGGGAGGGGAAATAAAATGTAACCTGGAGGCTGTCAGAAGCCGCATCTCCTGTCTCTGCTTCAGGAATGCTGGGAGATGAGCCAGTGTACCGGGCGGAGAAGCAGTCTTGTCTGGATTAATTGTCTCTAGGAACTTCTTATGTCTCTCCATTCACCAAGAGAACAGCACGGAGAATTTAAAAGATTAAAGAAAAAAAAAAATGATGAGCGTAAAGTAAAATATGTATAAATAAAGATTTTCCTAAACGTATAGTTAACATTTTATTTTTCCTTCCTTCCTGTCTAACTTTCCCACTGCGTAACAGTAAGTCAGGGACGTGACAAAAAACAAGAAAGTTGGAATACAGTAATGTAAGTACGGTAGGTGTGTGACATGACGTGGCTGTAACCGAGAACCTCCGAGATCGAGCTGAGCGATTTATCGACGTGTGTGTGTGTGTGTGTGTGTGTGTGTGTGTGTTTAGAAAGCGTGAACTGTAGACATCCGCACTTTTAGTAAATGTTTTGGTTTCGCCAGCTAAGGATGATGCATCGTCGTATAAGCAGTTCCAGAAAGGGCCCTCAGACGTATAGACTTTTAACAGGCAATACTGGAAATACGTAATTAGTTTTCAAGGGCGTTTTCATAATTCTAGTGATGCTTCAAAGATCCTGTAGCTTTGACATGTTCTACTGAAATTAAAGGTTTCTCATTTTATTTGGTTATGAACTTTTTTTTTTTTCAAGTGGTATTTTAACAAGGATTCTGTATCACCAATGAAAAATAAAAATAAAAAGGACGTGACTCATGAATATTCTCACGGCTGTGGTTATTTTTATTTTCATTTTTCTATATATTTGTTTTTGGTTAGTGAGAGGATGGAAGAGAGGAATATATTTTCATTTCTTTATTTCTTCCTTTACTTATTTTTTGCTTTTGTATATTAATCCTTGGAGGGTGAGGGGGGGTGAGGTGAGAGGATGCGAAAGGAATATAAAGAAATAGTTGTCCCAGGCAGTTATGTCACAAAGTCCAGTGAGTTTTCATGTTCATAAATCAAATAGAAACTGCTGTATGAACTGCTTTATATTGTCCGCTAAGGCCAAGAACTAAGTGTGTGCTAGACAAGATAGCTCCCTTATAGTGATTAGCTTTTTTATTATTTCTTTTTCTCCTTGTTCTTCTTAAACATTTTGTACACTATGATATCACTATAACAGAGCAAATGTACATGTCTGCCAGGGAACATGCTGGTGGAGGTAGTAAGATGAAAAGAGCAGGCACCAGTAGGACACTTACTATCGGGCTGAGTATGTACTGTTATGCAACACTTCTGCACCGCACCTCTACTACATTCAAAAGGCTTTAGTTGAAGTTACACAGGCTTTTAAGAGTGTTTTTTTTTTTTATGGTTCTAGTGACAAGATTTTTTATATTATTAACAGGAGAAACACTTGAGAAGCCGGCTAATGATCTCTGTAGCTTTTGAAAATAGTCGAGGTGAGAAAGCGGAGCGTTTCAGAATAAAATTCATGTATTTCTGTGCACGTCATTATTTTCTTCACTAATTTATGGGCTGAGATTGAGCAGGATATTATATTTGCCTACGTTCGATTGTAGAAGTAACAGATGTTGAATATATATATATATATATATATATATATATATATATATATATATATATATATATATATATATATATATATATATATATATATATATATATATATATATATATATATATATATATATATATATATATATATATATATATATAGTGACTCATCCATACAGTTTTGACATTCACAAATGTATTCTCAAATATGTCAGTCTTATCTCTACTACTTTCAACAAACTTTAGTGGAAGTTCAGAGGAGTTTTCAAGAGTGTTTTCATGATTCTAGTGAGAGTTTGGCAAGAATTCTACACCATCAATCTAAAGAAAACACCCATTTTAAGACAAATCATCTCTGTGGCATTAGAAAACAGTCCTCATGAAAGCCCCAGAGCGACTGGGAATATTTTTTTTAGCTGCAATAGTTTCGTGGAAATGCATGGCTACCGGGAAGCAGGTGGCGGCGTGAGGCAACACCCAGCAGCACGTGACAGTCAGCGGCTGCCGGCGGAGGTGGTGGTGAGGAAAGTGACAGCGTGACGGCTTGATAGGTAACGCCTGGAGCAGAGCAAAGGGTGACGAATAGCCAGTTTGTGGTTACATGTTAAGTACTATCGGGACGAGCAGCACCACGCCATCATTGTCTTCATGAAACGTTTTGCTCTCTTATCGACTGTTTATCAAGGGTCACAGATGATTAATCGGGTTCTTAAAATTGTTTCCCTTGTTGATGATAAATAAATGTCGTTAATGTCACTAGAACCATAAAAAAAAAAAAATCCTTACAACCACTTTAAATTTAATTTCAGCCTTTTGAATGTATTGGAGGTGCGGCGCAGAAGTGTTTCAGAATATGACCCATGTGTGGAGTAAATGACACCACCTCAGTAATGTGAAACACTTCAGGCTCTCATAAGGACTATTTTCTAAAACCGTAGGATATAGGTTCTCATGGGTGTTTATGTTTTTCATGATGCAATCTTTATGAAAATCATTAAAATTATAAAAAAAAAAGTGAAAACCCCCTGTAACTTCTTTCCTGTACCGTATTTTAGTGTACATGTATAAACTCTGTATCATAGGACTATCTAATGACAGGGAATCTTATACGTAAGTTTATTTCTGGAATGCTAAAGCAGTTGTTCACAGGAATAGACGTGTAAAAAGTTCATACCATAAACTTGACCAAGTATTGTGTATACCAAGGATGGTTGAAATCGTGTACTTGAGATAATTATCGTACATCGCTTAAAAGTAAAAAAAAAAAAAAAATGTAATGCATCAGGCGTTTCACTCTTATAGTATATTAATCATAGCTGAAAAATACTAATCTAGTAATATACCGTACCATGGAAAGTTGACATGGTGCACTGAATAAGACAATTTTCGTACATTAGTTAAAAACCACAATTTGATATAAAACAGCAGATACCCCCCCTCATATAACACATACATAAATAAACAACTCATAAAACACCGCAAATAACAAAGTAACATCGAAAAGCAACGTTGATATAGTGAATAGTGACTAAATATAATATAGTTAGTGACATTTGGCAACTGACGCTCCTCCATGTTGAGAGGGATTCGTACACCCTCAGTCACCCTCTGCCCTTGTGTGAAAGAGGTTGCTACGCCGCACCTCACATCAGTGCCGCGTCTAACAAGTGGTGCCCAACCGTGTCAAAAAACAGGGATTATGCAAGCCATCAAATGCGTAGTGGTGGGCGATGGGTGAGTGTGGCAGGGCAGTGGTGGTGGTGGCGGGGCTGAGGGCCTGAGTGTGATGGCTGCCGTCCTTATCACACTGGGCGGGGGTTCTGTGTGTGTGTGTGTGTGTGTGTGTGTGTGTGTGTGCACCTGCGGGTATTTTTAGTTAATTTTCAGGGTGTAATAGGTCAGATTGTGTCCGTGTTTATTTGTACGTATCCTTTTTTTAGTTTTTAGTACAAGGGTGTGTGTTACGTTCCGCTTCAGTTCCTGTATCTATATTTATGCATTTTAATTATTATTTTCAGTTCATGTACGATTTCTTCTGTGTCTATCATGTTGTTAATATGGGTGTGGGTGATGGGCGTGGGTGGGTGTGTGGGTGGGCGTGGATCAGGTATAGTGGCGGTGGTGGTGGGGGTGGTTTGGGTATGGCAGTGACAGTAATGGTGGTGGTGGTGGTGGTGGTAGGTGTGTCCTTATAGATTTGCTATTTTAAGTTAATTTACTGGATATAATGAGTTAAAAGCGCGCGCGTGTGTGTGTGTTTGTGTGTTTGTTAGGGTGGTGGTGGTGTTTGATGTGTCTTCCTAACAGATTTATTGATATGGTCACCTGTGGAATTGCTCGTTAAACTTGACTACAGATTTCTGATTCACTGATATTAGTCTGCCAAGCCACATCTGACTGACTGCTGCTGATCCTTCTGTATTATTTTGATAAACTGCATCCGTGAGGTATGAAATCATTAGGATGGCCCATATCCTCATTTACAACCCACCATTCTTAGTATTTTGGTAGCTGAACTGTACTGGTATATTTATAAATAATTCTATAGAGTTTACTATTTTTTTTTTTTTGCCTCATTTCTCGTCATTTCCATCCATGTGAAGTTTTTTTGTATTAGGCTTCTTGTTGTTTACATGTTTTTTTTATTTTTTATATACAGTTTTAGCATTCTAAATATCTAATTATATAATGATTTCTGTATATGTCATTGTATGTTAGGATTATTTCTTTATTGCATCGCTGTTTTTACATTTTCTTACACCCTTAGGTTCAGTTCAGTTCAATTGTTGGTCAGAAGAGTTGCCTTTTTCAGTGGCTCTCCCTGATGTCTGTTTCTTGCTGTCTATATCCTTGCCCTTACATTTACTCACTTTTCATTGGTTTCTGTTATCATTTTCTATTTCCTTTATTCTCTTTTCCCGTATAGGTATGGCGCACTCGTTAGGCTTGATCTGGAAATGGGTTTACTTGCTTCATCAGATGTTACGAGATTGCATCAGTTATGGAAGAGTGCATGACGGACAGGAGAGTGTACGGCCCAGGAGGTTGTTCACAGCTGTCAGGGTGTTTGTGTACTATTTAGGAGTGTAGCTATATGGCAGTAATGAGTTCACACTCCTCATGACAGTAGAAGCAGTCTTTACCCAACACAGTTCTCCATCACATGCACCTCATTTTAATTAATTTATTTTATTTTGGTGCCATATGACCTCAGTGTTGCCAAGATAGAATCACCTTATTTCTCCACTGTGTTTTCTCATGACTTCCATACAAATGAAAACGAGGTTGTCCTCCTCTCAGCTTTGTCAGCGTCAAATATTCTGGTGACGGTTTAGCGTGCAAGAAGTGTTGGTAGATATTTGTCAAATGGTGATGCTGAGGAGGCTGTATGCATGAGAATAGTGCTGTTGCTTTTATCTATCAATGATTTCTTGCATATATATATATATATATATATATATATATATATATATATATATATATATATATATATATATATATATATATATATATTGGAGGGGCACTGCCCAAGGGCAACAAGAATCCATTAAAACAAAAGACCCACTGAGATGCTGATACCAGAATAGGATCCAAAGTAGTAGTCAAAAATTGAAGAATAAGTGTTTTAAACACCCTCCCCCTCTTGAAGGAGTTCAAGTCATAGGAAGGTGGAAATACAGAAGCAGACAGGGAATGCCAGAGTTTACCAGAAAAAAGGATAAATGACTGAGAATACTGATTAACTCTTCCATCAGAAAGGTGGACAGAATAGGGCAGAGAGAAAGAAGAAAGTCTTGTGCAGCAAAGGCATGGAAGGAGGGGAGGCATGCAGTTAGCAGGATCAGAAGAGCAGTTAGCATGAAAATAGCAATAGAAGATAGCAAGAGATGCAGGATTTTGTCAATGAGAAAGAGGCTGAAGACAGTCAGTTAGAAGAGAGGAGTTGATGAGATGAAAAGCTTTTGATTCACCCTGTCTAGAAGAGTGGTATGAGTGGAACTCCCCATACCTGTGAAGCTGGAGGAGGGTAGTTTGGAAATCAAAGCTTTGTGCCAGACTACCAAAAGCTTTTGATATGTCTAATGTGATGGGTGAATGGTGTTCATGCACTACTAACCTTGAGAGAAACAATCATTGCATGCATGAGAAACCAGCCTCATGAATAGCATGATTATTTTTGACAGGTCTTAATTCCTGGTTGGTAATGTGAAGCATGGCTGTGAAACCAAATTTACTGAGTTGTCAAAAATCAAATGAAGATGGGGATTATTTATAAAGCTCATTATCTGAAATAAAATAACTAATTGGTAAACTGCAGTGGTTTTCTGATCTATAGACAAAGCAGAAAGGTTTGGTTCCTGTATATCATACATAACAAATCAATATTGGTTGTCAGTCAGTGATGTCGCACCAGGTGATTGATGTGCCAGCCACATGATTTATGTTCTGTGGAATCCTGCATACATCAGTACAGCCTATACAGGTTGGCAAAATTATACAAACATCAGTAATGGTCTGTACATATTGATATATATGTTGGCAAATCATGCAAACACCAGTACTGCTCTGTGTATTAATACACAGGTTAGCAGAGCCCTGCACACACCTGCCCTCCCCCTCTACTTATTAATACTGTATGCCATGTTGACAGATTCATGCAAACATCACTATTGCTCTCTACCTTTTAATTTATCAGGTTAGCATCCTCTTATTAAAAAAAATGAACTTTTTCATTATATAAATAAAAATACACAGGAAGAGATATCCACTTCCATTTCTCTCCATGTTTTAGTTGCCCTTTTATGGAGCACAGGAAATACTGCAGCAGTGTTCATCCAGCCCAGCTGTAGGATGCGCAGCAAGGCCATGTTTCCATTACCTTGTTTAGTTGTCATGAAGTTTGGCTTTATTAATGACAGGACTTTCTCAACACATGTCAGCCAGTGCCTTGCATTTGTATGTCATGTATGTGTGGATGCTGTCACCTGTGTTGCCTAGCGTGTTACTTGTTATGCCAGCCACAGGTTTGGTATGCTGAAAATTCCACTGTCAACACGTGTAGCATGTGATGAAGTACTGGTCTGACAGATATGATGCATGGCAGATTGTGTCCACCTGAGACCTGCCAAATATACCTACTTGGATTATGACATTTAAAGTCACAGCACACCTGCCTTGGTACCTGGCTGTTCATGGAAAGTTTTGGCCACTACAGAATTGATATTCAGCTGAAACCACATGTACTTTGAATGTTTAAACTTACAGGAATTTTATTTATTTATTTTTGTATTTATTAATTTGTTATTGTTATTTTATTTACTTTTTTTTCATGTGTTTGTCAGAATACAAGCTGGGTTCACTGGAACACAAGTTGAGTTTATCAGTGTGAAAGTTCTATTCAGCAGAGCATATTGTAGGTTTGTTGGAACTTATATTGCAATTACAGAAATGTCAGTTGGCCATAATGAAATGTAACTTACCAAGATATTAGTTCTTATTTAATGGAACAGAAGTTGTGTACCAGATATTATGATGACATGATTCAGAGGGGTGCTGCTGAGTAGAAAAATTGGCTTTGCACAATGAGCCCCAGAAACCATAGTGTTGTGTTAGCCAAGTGTTTATAGTGATGTCAGTACACTTCAGAGCTTTTCTAAACTGCCACAGGGATAAAGATCATGGTTGATTGGTATTGTGTGGCTTGTAGTGGAGTCAAAATTTACCTATATTCAGTGACATGAATTTATGCTTGAAGGAAGTTAATTTAGAACATGTACCCATATTCTGAAACATCCTGCTCCCACACCATGACTATTTTCAAAGGCCACGTAGATTATTTGTCAGGTTCTCAAGAGTGTTTCTCCTGTTAACAATGTAGAAATATTAATCTGTTACTTCAACCAGAAAAACACCCTTAAAAACTCCATGTAACTTCAACAAGAACTTTTTGAATATAGTGGAGGTGTGCGCAGAAGTGTGGAGTGAGGTGTTGACGTCAAGGTGTTGTGGTGACGGCTAACAGTGCTTTGATTCACGATGTCACAGCTAGTGGGGAAGAGGAAAGTTACCAGGTCTCCTTTATATCACTATTTTTGTGAATTAGTTCGCCTTGATAGTGGCAAGATAACAGAGGGAGATAGTAGTCCTTTTGAACAAGCCTAATCCTGTTAGTTTGCTGCAAAATCTCTTAGTTGGCTGTTGCACTGTAGAAGCTTTCCATGGCCGTTCAGTTAGAAATACTTAACGTTTGGGTAAAGATTGTGGCCCTATTGAACAAGCATAATGTTGTTGTCTTGTTGCAGCAAAATCTATTCGTTGGCTGTTGCGCTGCAGAACCTTTTCATCGCTGCTCAGTTAGTGATACATAATGTCTGGGTGATTGGTTAGTTCACACAGAGACAGTTGTTGGGCTATAATTACAGAAGACATCTTATCATTTTATCTGTCCAGCTTATTCTGATTGGTGATGTCATGCCCAGACTTGGAGTATCATGGAAGTACTTAGAGATTGCTCTGAAGGCAGGATAAATTGACTATGAATGAGTCCTTGACAAGATAAATATGTGAATTCAATGAGTTACCAATTAAGTGGAAGTGATCACCAAGACCTGTGTGAATTTTAATTGTCCTTCATTGTACTGTGATAATGGTGACATTACTAGTTTTAACCAGGCCTGAGGATACTTGCATAAATCTTTTTCCTTTACACTTAACATTTTTGTGTCTGAAAACCAAAGAAACTAAGATTTAGAAAGCAATGCCATAATATACTTAAGTCAGTAAGAAAATTTAGGTCAACACACACACACACACACACACACACACACTTAAACACTTAAACACTTAAATACTCAAACATTTATTCATAGACAAAGTATTTCCCTACAGTTACAGGGACAAGGGCTGGATATTTAATAGGACACAAGAAAATTTAACAAAGAAGAAACATTTGAAAAAGTACAGCTTACCTCATAGAAATCTTGATACCCAGAGGAGCCAAGAGGTACAAAGTGTTCACTAAAGGGAATATTAGACAGATAAAGAGACAGGACCTATAAAATGCAACTCGGCAAATACACTTGGCATGTAAGATGAGGCTAAGATGCTGCCGAGCCATCTTAAGCGGCTGGTCAAAGAACTCGGGGTCAGGTCCAGGAATCCCACAAATACTAAATACCAACAATGATTAATCAGAAAAGTAAGCATGACAAAGCTGCTCTGTCACAGCCACATTCATGGATGTTGTGGGTGTGGTGCTGTGTATTGGAGTGCTTTTGGTAAACAATTACATAGATGGCAGATTTCTTGTTAAGGAAAGAGAAATAAACAGAAATATATAAATTTGTAATATAAAGAAATCATGCAAGTGTAAAGGAAGAAATGTATTTAACAGTGTATATATTTGATTTCTTGTAAAGGAAAGATAAATGTTCAGAAATATATTGATGCTTTGTAAAATTTAATGTGATGCAGAATGGAAGTAGGAAAAAATGATAGGTAGAGGATATTGCTGTACAGTGCATTTAGGAGAGTACTTTATGGCAGAGGAATAAGTAGAAATGTATAAATTCATAGTATCGATTAATGCAAACATGAAGGAAAGGAATGAAAGGAGGAAAGAAAAATTGTGGATGTTTAGCAGTATTTGTATGTGACAAATTTCTTATACAGGAAACAAATATATAAATTCACTGTAGTGATAAAAGAATGTGAGCATGAAAGGGAAGGAGCAAGGAAATGAGAGATAATTTAAACAGGGGGTGGGGAGAAATCATAAACAAAATTGCTGGTGTTGTAGCTGTGATTTTTCAGAATTTTATCATTTCTTGGGAAGTTGCTATCAGGTGAAGCTTTTGTCTGTTCTCTTTGTTCAGCGATGTTAATATTTTATGTACGTATTATTGCAGATTATGTATAGCTTGCATTAAGTGTCAGTGTGGATTTAGAGATTATTATTATTATTATTATTATTATTATTATTATTATTATTATTATTATTGATGTAAATTTGTAGTGCTCATTATTTTTTTTATTTTTTTTATGTAAGAAGGCCACTGGGAATGAGCAACAAAAATATATTAAAAAAGAAAAGAGAGAGAGAGAGAGAGATAGAGAGAGAGAGAGAGAGAGAGAGAGAGAGAGAGAGAGAGAGAGAGAGAGAGAGAGAGAGAGAGAGGTCCACTGAGTTGCCGGATCCCAAGTAAAAAGAGCCATGAGGATTATCCAAAGTTAGGGAAGATTCAAGTCATAGGAAGGGGGAAATACAGAAGCAAGCAGGGAATTCCAGAGTTTACCAGTGAAAGGGATAAAAAGACAACGAATATAGACTCTTCTGAAGTGAAATTTCTCCTATTAATTATGTTATTCAGTGGCTGGAGTGGTTAGTATGGTTATATCGTCCTCTGATAATGTTATGCTATATCCTTCTTGGGAATATCATTTCCTTCTGCATTTCATTCTATTCCGAGCCTTGACAGCCGCACTGCAACCCCACACCAGAGATTTGAGAGGCGTCAGCTTCTCACCATGACATCAGTGGTCAGGATCGGATGTGTGAGGAGGTTGCTTATTTACATGCACAGTACATCTCATCTTACTCTTTACTGGGAGGTGACGCTGGTCTTTTGTGAAGCTTTGATGGTACAGGGGTGGTCAGAAGTCAGTAATATGTGATCTTCCCATGTTTTGTGCTCATCCCTCACTCTTCCTCTGGTTTAGTAACTTCTGTGAGGTGTTGATGGTACAGGGGCAGTAACAAGTCAAGTAGTACATCTTCCTGTGTGGTTTGTGCTTTTCCCTCACTTGTAACTCTTGATTTACTGAGTTTTGTAAGGCTTTGATGGTACAGGGGTGGTCACAAGTCAGTAATACATCTTCCAGTGTGACTTGTGCTTCTTCTTCCTCAGTCTTACTACTGAGTGGTGTGTTCTTTTGTCGAGGTGATGATGGGGAGTAGCTTCTTGAGAGTGACAAATATATCTGCTTTCTCTTATATTTTGTGCAGTCCTTCCTTCCTTTCTGTTCCTCCTCAGTCTTGCTATTGAGTGGTGTGTTTCATTCAGTTGAGGTGATGATGGATGACAGTGAGTAACTTCTTGACAGTGACAAATATTACCTCCTTTCTCTCATTATTCGTGCAGTTCTTCCTTCCTTTCTTGTCTTCCTCAGTGTTGCATCGAGTGGTATGTTCCGTGCAGCTGAGGTAGTGAGTGAAGTGTTGGGGTGACAGCATGAGGTGGGCCGTGTGTTTTTCAAGCCTTGAGCCTCACAGATGATGCTCGCTCTCGTGTTTCTCCTCTCGGAATTGTGTGTCGGTTTTTGTGATATCAACACTGCCCTGACTCACAGACATATGGTGTCTGTTGTGTCAAGCTGATTCCTGTTTGCACTGCCTGTTCTTGAGTGTGATTTGTTTACTTTACTACATCCAAGCATCTTTTTATGTCCAGTGAGTCATTGACCTGCAATCTCAAACATACCAGTGCCTTATTTTGAGTAGCTTTAAGTTATTAGGAATTTTTTAGCTGCTTTTATAATCCTGTTGGTAGTTTAACAATGATGCTATACCAATAGTCAAGGAGAGACACTAGTGGGAACCAGACAAGTCATCTCTGTGGCCCCCTGACAACCTAACTTATAAATGTGCCCTATAGTGTAACAATGTAAACTAAGAGTACACATGGCATAATCATTTCATGTATTTTATTGATAGTTAGGAAAGTGTCTTTACTAATTTGGACTAAAATGCAGCATACTGTATTGCATTCCTTTCTGTTTTTCATTTACTGTGATTTTATGTATTCTTATTTATATTCATTTACTATTTTATTTATTTATTTGTTTATTTATTTTTGTTTATTGATTTTGTTTATCTTTTCACTTGGGCATTATTAGTGTTAATGTGTGGTGTTGCAGAAGCTTTACACAAGATGCTGTAAGAACGAATCTGCATGTGAATGTGTATCACAGTTTTTTCCTTGTATTTTCTCTAGTGAACTTTGCACTCAAGATTTTTCTTGTGATAAATTAAGCCAAGTTAAGCTGTGGCAATTCATCATTCTAAGAATTTTATTAGCATGCCACTCCCAAGATTTATTCTCAAAAAAATATCTCCACAGTTTAAAGTTTATTGATGTTGGGAAAATTTATCATGAAGGGAATGACTTTGGGTTGAATATTCATGGAAGAACCTTTGAAGATAGAATTTATATGAAGACATAGGAGACTAGTGTCGCTGTGTCGCTGTTAATGTGAAGCTGCACAGTTCAGACCACAGCTACAAAGATTTACCCTGTAGTTGTCTTGACAGGGAGATGTACAGTAAGAGCCACAGCTGATGAGAAACTATTTCATTAATTTCCTCTCAGCATGAAGCCACTCACGGGGTCATGGCAACTGCAGCACTGACTCCTTCATTCCTCCCAGCGTGAAGCCAGACACGGAGAGCCACAGCTAATGAGAAACATGCCAGTAAATTTAAACCATGAGGCAAGGACACCATTGGAACTTGACATGATGTGTGAGGGTTGAGCACACCGCCACACTGCTGCTGATGAGCCTGCAGGAACACTGATTTATAGGTTTACCTGATAGCACATTCCATTTCACTCGGCAAAGCAGCACTGTGTCGTATTAAATCTACCTGGCCTTGACCTTGCCATGCTGGTTTTGAGGGTCTTGTGGGATTGCCAGGCTGCAATGTCATAACTAGTTTATTTATTTATTTATTATTTTTTTTTTTCATTTATTTTTTTTATCCATTCTTTGCTGAGTGAATACAGGTGACTGCAAAAGGAAGTGAGAAGTTTAAATGATGATATTAGTAATGACATTGTTAATAATAATAGTACAGCATGTATATTGTATATGGTTCATTCAATTGGCATTTTACAACTGAAAATATGTGAGAAATCCAAGAACCAAAGTCAAATTAGATAAGCAGTAATGAATTATGAAACAGTGACAACAGGGATGTGCAGTGTTTCCCAGGAAGGAATGGAAGTGTGTGATCTCAACAGTTCTATTGAGGTGTGCAGGTATAAATGTTTTTGTTGGTGTTCGTGTTTATGGAGCAGATGCTGACACCTGTGCTCCATTTCTGTGAAGTGGTTGATGTAGTGATGATACATATTCACAGCATTGTCAGTTGCTTCCTGTTAAAAGGCTTTAAAAAATCAAGGTGAAAATGTATATGGCATGACAAGATAGAATGTATGTTAACACACACTCATACCGCGACACAACACAGATTAAGAAGACACAAGAAACTTTACAAGAGATGAGGAGATAAGGAGGTGCATAATAACAGCTTTCCCAGAAGAACAATAGGTTGGTGGAATGCTTTACCAGAGAAGTCATATAACCAAACAATATACATAAACTGAACAAAAAAAAAGTGATGATTTGTTTCAAAATGGGACATTGTGAACTTGACTCAGTCTTGTAAAAACCTATCTATCTATATACCAGGCTGGCACTTGCATATATAGTGGCCCAGACAAGGCACCACATATTCACTCATATGTCATTCACACTCTTAGCCCCATTGATTGCTGGTGGAAAGGAAAAGTCTCATGGCCCAATGCACTACACTTGTAAAAATACTAGTAGGTTAATTCACAAGCATACGTACAGACACATGACATTCACAACCTACCTTAGCATTGCCTAGTAAAAAATTTGCAGGCGTTTGTCTTTCACGGACCTGCAACAGCAATGATGTGTAGTAGTATTGAGCGTGTGCTGAGGTGAGACATCATTTCCTGCCTTCACTTCCCCCTCTCACTATGAAATAACACAAGGAGAGCTTACCTACTACTTGGAGGTGGGGGAACATTGAATTTCTAGTAGTTGTATAAAAAATTTTAGAGCACATGGTTAAAGTACTCTGAAGGTGCAAGAACGAAAGTGAAAATGTATAAAAAGGATAACCATAATCTTTCATTCAGCTTTTTCTCATTTCCTCATCTTTTTATTGCCAAGTTGTTGAGTTGCAAAATTCCTCAAGTCTTATTACCAACCTCATCTGTTCTATTTCCTCTCATTGCAACTCCATCAAGAGGGGAAATTTCTCTCTCTCTCTCTCTCTCTCTCTCTCTCTCTCTCTCTCTCTCTCTCTCTCTCTCTCTCTCTCTCTCTCTCTCTCTCTCTCTCTCTCTCTCTCTCTCTTGTATATTCTTGCACACTTGACAGCTTCCTTTCTTCCACCCTCTTGCTCTTTCTGCCAAATATTCCTCCATACACTCACTGCTTGCACACTTCACTTGCCTTGTTCTGCTGCTTCATCTCCCTCCCTCCCTCCCTCCCTTCCTCACTTGCAAATATTGGTACTGTCTGCTATTGAGGTCCTGCTGTGTACTCTGATGTTTGCTTCACTCACCTCCTCATCTTTATTTCTAGTCTGCTTGGGTACAGAAAGTCAGATAAAGATTGATATGGAGACATGGCAACACACACACACACACACACACACACATAGATACCAGGAATAGACTAGAGGAAATGTTTGTAGTGGCAAGAAGTGTATGATGACTAGAGGAGAAACAAGATGAATATTGATGTAGAGAGCATTGACCAAAGGAGGAATAGAATAAATATGTTAGTCTTGAGCTCCTTGTTGAAACTGTTATATGTGTTGTGTTTCCGTAAAAAAAGTTGTTATTGTTGTTTTCTTTATTTTTTCTTGTTTTGTTATTCATAGGAAGTGGAAGTGACAGTTTTTCTTTGTCTAGTATCTTGATGTCTTTCCTTTTTTTTTTTTTTTTTTATTCTTCTATATATATATTTTCCTTTTTGTTCTTGGCATTTTTTCCATACCATTTATTTAATTTTGTTTGTTTATGTATGTATGTATGTATGTATTTATTTATTTGTTTATTTATTTTTGTTATTATATGCATATTTCATTTTTTGTTTCTCTCTAAATCACTATTTTTACTTTTCCACCGTCCATAAATTTCTCACTTTTTTCATTAAATATATTTCTCTTGTCAAAATTTTTCTATATATATCAGTTTTCTCAGTTATTCTATGCATCTCTTTTTGTCCCCTTTTCCTTCTCTAAATCACTACTTTTCCTTTTCCTTAGTCCATAAATTTCTTGTTTCCTTCTTTTCATTTCTTACTCTGTACCATATTGTTTTCTCCCCAGCTATCCTGTTTGACACATTCCTTTCTCTCTTTCTTTCCCTTCCCTGTAAATCAATACTTCCCTTTGCCTCCTCTAATGTCAGGAAGTTTCTTATTTTCCTTCACATCTTTAGTTTCTGCCTTATTTTCCAGTTACCCTTAGTTTAGTTTTCTACCTTATTTTCTGTTTCCCTCCTTAAATCACTGCCTTTTCTTCTCTCTCGCCTTTTGTAACCCTAAGAAATTTCAAATATTTTCCACTTTCCTCAGCATCTTTTAGTTTGTGCCATATTTTCCAGTCATTTCCAGCTACTTTCCAGCCAAGTTTAAATTTTCTACCTCCTATTTGTTTTCCCCTCTAAATCACTACCTTTTCCTCTCTCCTGCCGTCTGTACTGGCCATAAATTTCCCACTTTCCCTCTCCTGCCCTGTGTAGTGTGCCATAAATCCCCCAGTAGGAGTTTTAAAGCCTTCAACACCCTCATCAGGTTAGTGCTACAAATCTCACTTCTCTTGCACCGAGCTGCTGAGTGTAAACAAACAGGTAGGAAGGTAGATGCTGGAATGGTGTGATAGGGACGGAGAGGCAGAAGAGAGAGAGAGTGAGCAGAAAAGTCCATGATTATTAGGTTAGTGCTACGAATCTCACTTCTCTTGCACTGAGCTGCTGAGTGTAAACTAACTGGTAGGGAGGTAGATGCTGCAATGGTGTGGTAGGGATGGAGAGAGAGAGAGAGGGAGGACAGTGAGAGTAGAGAAGTAATGAACACAAGGAAAATTATAATAATGTTTGTGTATGTGTGTGTTTATCCTTCCTGTATGCAACAGAAGAAGAGGGAAAAAGAATGCCTCTGTATAAAGATAGATATTTATTGACCACAAATTAATGAACAAACAGGGCAAAAAGTTAGATATATAGAATGATAAATAAATGAAAACTTGTATGAAAGAAATGCCAATAAATAAGAAAAATATGAAAAAAAAATGAGAAATTTATGGACAGTAGAAATGGAAAGAGAAAGATGCAATGAATGATCACTAAAAAGAAAAGAAAAGAAAAAAATATGAAAAGAATGACACCAAATAAAAGAAATAAGAAAATAATAATGATAATAATAATAATAATCATAATAATAATAATAATGTAAGAAATTTATGTACTAAGG
>NC_087168.1:16964649-16967149 GCF_035594125.1 Scylla paramamosain
GCTTTATTTCTTTTTTCTTCTCCTATTTGTTGGTTTTCCTGTTCTTTCTTTTATCTTTTTTTTTCTCGCTTTCGTTCTCTTTTTCATGTCTATTTTAATATTTCTTGGAAAATGGTTTAGTGTTTTTTTTTTCCCTTTTCTTTCTTTCCCTCCTTCTTTCCTTCCTCCATTCATTCATTCATTCATTCGTTCACTTATTCTTTCTTTCCTTCCATTGTTTCTCTATATAATTTCTTTCCTTATTTTCACTTCGTTTTCTCTTTGGGCCTTGCCTTTCCTGTTCTATAATTTTTTTTTCTTTTTCTTGATCACCCTTTCATTCCAACCACTATTAATAACTTGCATAGAAAACGACTTGTGTAGAATTTTACATTTATTTCCTTTTCATTCTTTTGTCCATCCATCCTTTCTTTCTTTCGTTCTTTCTCTTTCTTTCTTTCTTTCTTTCTTTCTTTCTTCCATCCATCCTTTCTTCCTTTCTTTCTTTCTTTCTTTCTTTCTTTCTTTCTTTCTCTATTTCTTCCATCCTTCCTTCCTTCCTTCCGTCCATCCACTGTTAACATAAGCGGCTTGTGTGTTCTGAGAGAGAGAGACAGAGAGAGAGAGAGAGAGAGAGAGAGAGAGAGAGAGAGAGAGAGAGAGAGAGAGAGAGAGAGAGAGAGAGAGAGAGAGAAGTGGCAGGGGATTAGGGTGAAGGAGGGAGAGGAGTAGGGGGATGTTTGGATGGGGATATAAGGGCAGAGGAAGAAGGGAAGACGTGTATAAAGAGCAGAATGGGCGTGTATATAAGAAGGGAGGGTGTGCTTTGTAAGGGGGAGGTGGAGGAGGAGGAGGAGAAGGGGGAGGGGGTAGGGGTAGGGGGAGGAGGTAGGGGACGTGTGGAGAGGAAGAGCGGTAAAAGGGAGAGAAGAAAGCGAAGAGGTTCTTACCTTACCCTGCTTTACCTCACCTTGTCTCTCCTTACCTCACCTTACCTCACCTTACCTCACTTTACCTTACCTTACCCAGCCTAACCTAACCTGACCTAATTTATCTTACCTAGTGTTACCTTACCTTGTCTTAACTAACCTAACCTACCCTACCCTAATCTTACCTTAATATAACCTAATCTTACCTTAATATAAACTAATCTCACCTTACTTAATATAACCTATCTTACCTTAATAGAACCTAATCTTACCTTACTTTTAAATTATCTTGCCAAACCAAACTATACTACGCCAAACCTTACCTGACCTTAACCAAACCTTATCCAACTTAACCTGACCTTACCTGACCTTACTTAATCAAAGGTAAACTTACGTAGATAACCTAACCTAACTCACCTCTCTAATCTGTCTTTATCTAACCTAACCTACCTGGTCTATGAAAATTCTAGAGGAAAGAGTGGAAACAGAGAAGTAATGAAGAGAACGCGGTAAAGGAGACATGAGGAGATGATGAACGAGGGAGATAGAGAGGTGTAAAGGGGGAGGGGAAAATGAGGAGGAGGAGGAGGAGGAGGAGGAAAAGTGGTGGTGTGGTTCGGCTTGTGATATTCTTATCCTTAGATTAGATATGAATCCTTTTAAGGGAGAGAGAGAGAGAGAGAGAGAGAGAGAGAGAGAGAGAGAGAGAGAGAGAGAGAGAGAGAGAGAGAGAGAGAGACCTGACAAGTGTTGCTATCAAAAAGATTGTTTGTTTGATTATTTGTTTATTTACGTGTGTGTGTGTGTGTGTGTGTGTGTGTGTGTGTGTGTGTGTGTGTGTGTGTGTTTATCTTTTCGTTCCCCTCCACTTCAGTATTGAATAATGGTAAAGGTGGGAATGTTATTTGGTCATTCCATTAAGACATTCATTGATTTCATTCACAATATTATGATGGAAAAAGTATGCACGAGAGAGAGAGAGAGAGAGAGAGAGAGAGAGAGAGAGAGAGAGAGAGAGAGAGAGAGAGAGAGAGAGAGAGAGAGAGAGAGAGAGGGGATAGTAAAGAATGTTATGACAAGAATGTAGTCTGAAATAAGAGAAGAAAAGGAAGAAGAGAAAAAAAAGTAGAAGAAAGAGAAAAGAAGATGAAAGGAAGAACTGATGAAAGGAAAACAAGGAGGAAGAGGAGGAGGAGGAGGAGGAGGAGGAGAAGAAGGAGTAAAAAAAGAAAATTCTAGGTGATAGAATAAAAGAAGGAAGAGAAGAAGGGAAAAGAAGAGACTTGATAGAAACAGAGAAGAAAGAAGAGAAGAAAATAGAAAGAAAAGATAAATCAGAAACAGAAAGAGAGTAAAGAAAGAAGGAAAAGGACCAAGGAATTAGATGACAAAGAAAAAAATTAAAAGGAAAAAGAGATGGGAGGAGAGGAGATGAATACTGAATAAAGAGGAGGAGGAGGAAGAGGAAGAGAAGAAGAAGAGGAAGAAGAGGAAGTAGTCAGGCTTATCATAGATTATGTGGGTTTATCTGATACTGAATTACCTCTCTCTCTCTCTCTCTCTCTCTCTCTCTCTCTCTCTCTCTCTCTCTC
>NC_087168.1:16989649-17009649 GCF_035594125.1 Scylla paramamosain
TTGTTGTGGTTATTATTAGCAGCTTTTGCTCAACTCATCGTGTCTTGGGAATGTCTTTAGAGAACGTTGAAAGGAAGAGGAGGTAAACGTTATGATATACAAGGAAATGTGTTGACATTTAGTGCGTGTGCGTGTTCAGAGAGAGAGAGAGAGAGAGAGAGAGAGAGAGAGAGAGAGAGAGACTGTAGGTTAGGTCATTAAGATGTTTTAATTAGTTAAGGACCATCGACTCTCTCTCTCTCTCTCTCTCTCTCTCTCTCTCTCTCTCTCTCTCTCTCTCTCTCTCTCTCTCTCTGTCTCACGGATATATTTTTTTTTCATTTTTCGCGTCATTTTTTTTTCTTAATTTTATTGTGATTTGAATTTATTATATAACTGCGCTCCTCTCCTCCTCCTCCTCCTCCTCCTCCTCCTCCTCCTCCTCCTCCTCCTCCTCCTCCTCCTCCTCGTAATCATCTTCTTTCCTGACATTTTTCTGGTTCTCATTCTCCTTTATTCTCAGCTTTTCTTCATTCTTTCCTTCCTTCATTCCTTTTGTGTACATTTTCTTCCCCCTCTCTCTTTCTTTTTATATTTTTAGTTCCCTTTATTTTGTTCTTTCCTTCATGCTTCTATTATATTTTGTTATTTTCTTTGTTATTCTCTTTATTATTTTACCTCCAATTTTCTCTCTTCCTTTCCTTCTTTCTCTTTCTCAGTATCGCATATTTCATCATCATTCGTCTCTTTCCCTGTCTCATTTCCACTAGTCATTCTCTCTCTCTCTCTCTCTCTCTCTCTCTCTCTCTCTCTCTCTCTCTCTCTCTCTCTCTCTCTCTCTCTCTCTCTCTCTCTCTCTCTCTCTCTCTCTCTCGTCTTTATCTAGTTCATCACTTTCTCTTTCTCTCCCTCCTTTACTCACTTGTTCCCTTGTCACTCGTTCCCTTACTGACTCACTTTTATTGTCTCATTCTTATTCATTCAGCAACTTATCCATGTATTTATTCACCTTTTTATTCATTTTCTCATTTTTTTATTAACTTTCACTTATTTATTCATTTCCCTGTTATTCACTTGTGTATTTATGATCTCTCTCTCTCTCTCTCTCTCTCTCTCTCTCTCTCTCTCTCTCTCTCTCTCTCTCTCTCTCTCTCTCTCTCTCTCTCTCTCTCTCTCTCTCTCTCTCTCTCTCTCTCTCTCTCTCTCTCTCTCTCTCTCTGCCATCCTTTTTCCTTGCATTTATTCCTTCTTTCCTATAACTTTTTCTAACACTTCTTATTAATCCATTCCTTCATTCGTTCATTTATTCATTCATGCATTCCCTGCCTTTCATTCTTTCTTACTCCTTCTCTTCTTTGTGTCACTTGTATAAATCATTCACTTATCTTCCTTGCCTCACTCATTCCTGCCTTCTTGTGTTTTCTAATTTTCTCACTTATTCATTTCTTGGCACTCACTATTTTTTTATTTATTTATTTTTTTTTACTCTGCTTTGCTTTTAGTCCTTTGTCATTTACTCATTCACATTTCCTTCCTGTCATTCTCTCTGTCACTTTCTTTCATATGTGGTTCTTACCAGTCACTCATTCTCTCTCATTCATTCTCTGTCACTCTTTGCCTTTCCTTTTCTTATACTTAATTGTCACTCTTACTTTCACTCCTTCACTCAATTTCATTCTTTACTCTCACCACCAACACTTCGAAATTCATCATGTTCTTCTACTTTTAACACACTCACTCTCACTTTTAACTTTGTATCAGTGCCTCACTGCTATTTTTAACACTTTACTCCCTCCCTCTCACTTCTAACCTTCTCTCCTTACATGCTCTCACTTCTAATACTTCCTACTTATTTATTTTCACTGAAGATTAGCCCAGTTTATTGAAAGATTATACAGATTTATGGATGGGGAGAATGATAGGTGGAAATAGGTAGGTGTGTTTTATATAGGGACTGCCATGTGTAGGCTTGATGGCTTCTAGCAGCTTCCCTTTTTTATTTATTTGATTGATTTTTACTTGTATTTATTTATATTATTGTTACTTTATCTTATTTTCTATCTTTTTTTTTTTCGTATGTTCTCGGACTTCCTTCACTTTGTCACTCATTCATTGTCTCTCTCCTTCACAGAGCCGTGGGTAAGACCTGCCTCCTCATCAGCTACACCACAAATGCCTTCCCCGGAGAATACATCCCCACAGTGTGAGTAAACAGTGGGGCGGGGGTGGCCTGGGGTGTGAGTCTCAATTTGGTGTCTTCAATTGGTCATTATTTGTCTTGTATCTTTGTTTGATTTCTTGGTCTTGTATCTAATGGTTTTATTTCTTGTTGTTATTTTGTACTGTTTTTAGTTTGTCAGTCCTGTACTTTTTATTTCATATAGACTGAAATATTGGGGGTTTTTGAAAGGGAGTGGCTTGAATATTGGGAGTTTTTGAAAGGGAGTGACTTAAATATTAGGAGTTTTTGAAAGGGAGTGGCTTAAATATTGAAAGGTTTTGAAAGGGAGTGGCTTAAATATTGGGAGTTTTTGAAAGGGAGTGACTTAAATATTAAGAGTTTTTGAAAGGGAGTGGCTTAAATATTGAAAGGTTTTGAAAGGGAGTGACTTAAATATTGGAAGTTTATGAAAGGGAGTGACTTAAATATTGAAAGGTTTTGAAAGGGAGTGGCTTAAATATTGGAAGTTTTGAAAGGGAGTGAGTAAAATATAGGAAGCTTTTTAAGGGTAAAAAAATCTGGTCAAGGGAATAAAATCTAGGAAGTTTTTAGAAGGAAGTGAGTGAAATATAGGGAGTTTTGATAATGGAGTTTATTTTGGTAATTATTGTGTTTGAATTTTATGGAATTGATATGAATTATGTATGTTACTGCATCAGTCTTCAGTCATTTACCGTTTTTCTTCTGTATCGTCTGGTTTTATTGGTGTTATGTTATTTTGTCATATTTTTAGTTTGTCAACCTTGTTATTTATTTTATTTTATTTATTTATTTTATTTATTTTTTATTTTTTATTTATTTATTTATTTATTTATTTATTTATTTATGTATTTTTTTTCCAGATTAAAATATTGAGGATTTTCATAAGGAAGTTAATTTTCCTGACTATTGTGTTGGGATTTTATGTATTAGTAATGATAGAATTGATGTAGGTTCTGCATGTCATTGTTTATTAGTCTGTAGTCATCATTTTTCTCTCATATCATTACGTATCTGCTTTTATTTTGTGTCACTTTATTTTGTCACCCTTCTTTATTAATACAGATTATAGAATAAGTATTTTTCAATGTAATATTAAAAAGCTCCTTACCAGAAAAAAAAACACAACACTGCTAAAAAGTTCCTCACCAGAAAAAAAGGAAAAAAAGAAAAAAAAATCACATTACTAAAAACCTCCTCATCTCGGCAGATTTGACAACTATTCCGCCAACGTGATGGTGGACGGCAAGCCAATCAACCTGGGGCTGTGGGATACGGCGGGGCAGGAGGACTATGACCGCCTGCGTCCCCTCTCTTACCCCCAGACCGACGTGTTCCTCATCTGCTTCTCCCTTGTCAACCCCGCCAGCTTTGAGAACGTTAGGGCAAAGGTGAGGCAGTGTGTCGTGTGTGTGTGTGTGTGTGTGTGTGTGTGTGTGTGTGTGTGTGTGTGTGTTGGGCATGAATGTCGCTGTGTTTTTACTGTATTGATTCAAGTTTGTAATGTTCTTTTTTTATATTAGGTTGTCATGTTTTCTTTTGATACCAGTGTCATTTTTTCTTAGATATGTGTAAATCTCTTAGTGTTTTTGCTGCATTGGCTCAGGTTCGTAATGTTCCGTCTTTTTATATCAGTTTGCCATGTTTTTCTCGGTGTTTTTATTACATTGATTCAGGTTTGTAATGTTCCTCTTGATACCAGATTGCCATATTTTTCTTGGGTTGGTGTAAATTTCTTGGTGTCTTTTCTGCATTGCCTTGAGTTTGTATTGCTCTGTCCTTTTATGCCAGTTTGTCGTGTTTTTCTTGGTGTTTTTATTCCATTGATTCAAATTTGAAATGTTCTTTCTTTTGATACTATTGTCATATTTTTCTTCTTAGTTGGGTGTAAATCTCTTGGTGTCTTTATTGCATTGACTCAAGTTTGTAATGTTCTGTCCCTTTACACCAGTTTGCCCCGTTTTCTTGGTATTTTTATTTCATTGATTCATGTTTGTAACATTCCTTTTATCAATACCAGATTGTCATATTTTTCTTAGGTATGTGTAAATATGTTGGTGTTTTTACACATTAACTCAAGTTTGTAATGTTTCTTTTTATACCAGATTGCCACATTTTTCTACAGATTTCAGGTATTGCTTACACACACCACCACTTCTGCTTCCCACTGTTACTTTGTTTAAAAAAAAACTATTTCTGTACATCCTTATCACCTCTCCCATTTTAAGTTTCATACCATTTCCTGTGTTTACTTATCTAGTTGTGGCATACAGGGCGTGATCCGCATTCACATGGTCCTGTCTCTATATTTGTCCAGCACTTCCCTCTAGTCAACATACACTCCCACACACTTCTTCTTGTAGTCTGGTCCAGGTATCTATATTTCTGTGTGAGAATCTATTTTTTTGTATCATTCAAATGTCCATGTTTATTATGTCATCCTTAAACCATCTCTAGGATCATGAAAGCACCCTTGAAAACCAATGGTAACTTCCATTAGAGCTTGTTAGTAGTCAAGGTAAGGTGCAGAAATGTTTGAGAGTACAGTCTTTGGTGCCAATTTGGTTGCTGATCTTTGTATCCTTTGCAGTCTTCCTGTGTGTGTTTTTACTCTTTCAAGCTATTCCTACTGTTAAACTATCCTTGGTACCAACTTTCTTGCTGATCCTTGTAAGCTCTATAATTTTCCTGTACTTTTTTCCCTGTTAAACTATCTTTAGGATCATTAACCTGTTCACTGCTACATGATACATCTTCCCTTAATCATTACCCACTCTGAGACATTTCTTCAAACATTATATCCAGTAGGAAATGCAAAATCTATCCTTTTTATACTCTTCTTTCATGTATATGCTTAAAAAAGATTCCATACATTACCTTGAGTGCTGTGAATTGTTGCATACCACAGTGAAAGGATCATTAAAACACCCATGAAACCCACCAGTTACTTCCTTTGCTTCTATGGCAACAAAATCACACCTGAATCTTGAAACCTTGCCCTTATCACAGACACTATCAGTCCTCTCAATATTTCTTCATCCATAGAGCAATTGAGTCCCTCTCTCATGTTTATCAGCAGTCTGTAGGTCTTCCAGTGATTATATTTATATGCTTCTTGGATGTTTGGTTATTATGTACCCTTGCTCAGGTTTTCTATCTTGACTTAGTTTCTTTTATATTTTGTGTGTATCTGTGTGTCTAAGAGAGAGAGAGAGTTACATATCTAATATAGCAAATGTATCTTCAGTTTCAGCTTTTTCTTCTTTCACTGTCAGTTTTTTTCACTTATCTTTTGTGTATGTCTGTGTGAGTGTATAATTATGTAAGAGAGAGAGAGAGAGAGAGAGAGAGAGAGAGAGAGAGAGAGAGAGAGAGAGAGAGAGAGAGAGAGAATCACATACCAACTAATATAACATGTATCCTCAATTCTAATTTCTTCTTCCATAAGTGTCAGTTTCTTCTGTATTTATTATGTGTCTATGTCTCAATGTGTACCTATATATGAGAGAGAGAGAGAGAGAGAGAGAGGGGGGGGACAACACAGACATACACATACCAAGCAGTAATATAGAGTGAACAATATGAAGCAGTTAGGATTCCCTGTGTTGCTCAGTCAATGCTTTTATGTCAAGAGTCAAGAATGTTTGGGAAGAGTCCTGCTGCATTAACCTTTTGACTTCTATGGCTTCTAGAACGTGATAAAACTGTTTGCTGCGGGTTTAAGTTTCCAGTAATATTTATTTATTTATTTTGTTTTATTTTATTTTGTTTTATTATTTATTTATTTTATTTATTTACTTTTTTTTTTTTATATAAGTGCCTGTTCTGTTGTTAAAGGGATTCCATTGTCAGGAGAAGTTTCTTGAGTCTAGGTTTTTTTTTTTTTGTTTGTGTGTGTGATGTATTTTTTTTATTTTTTTTTATTTATTTTTTTTATACATTCCATCCTTTTTATTAATTTATTCATGCATTTATACATTATTGGTTTTCTTTTTTTGTGTTTATTTTATTCATGGGATGGAAAGCATCACAGTTGAGAAA
Organism: Scylla paramamosain; assembly: GCF_035594125.1. Classification (NCBI taxonomy): domain Eukaryota; kingdom Metazoa; phylum Arthropoda; class Malacostraca; order Decapoda; family Portunidae; genus Scylla; species Scylla paramamosain. Next base: position 16,995,870 of record NC_087168.1, read on the forward strand.
AGAAAAAATTGTTATTAAAATTTCCTATTATGTTCCTATTCCTTTATTTTATTTATTTATTTATTTATTTATTTATCTATTAATTAATTAATTAATTCATTCATTAATTCATTCATTTTCTAAGTGTGCAAGAACCACTTTTACTCTCTCTCTCTCTCTCTCTCTCTCTCTCTCTCTCTCTCTCTCTCTCTCTCTCTCTCTCTCTCTCTCTCTCTCTCTCTCTCTCTCTCTCTCTCTCTCTCTCTCTCTCTCTCTCTCTCAGCCATTGTTGCCTTTATGCTCTCAAAGATAGCTGGGTTGACAAGGAAGAAACAGAATACCATGATAAAGCTTCTCTCTCTCTCTCTCTCTCTCTCTCTCTCTCTCTCTCTCTCTCTCTCTCTCTCTCTCTCTCTCTCTCTCTCTCTCTCTCTCTCTCTCTCTCTCTCTCTCTCTCTCTCTCTCTCTCTCTCTCTCTCTCTCTCTCTCTCTCTCTCTCTCTCTCTCTCTCTCTCTCTCTCTCTCTCTCTCTCTCTCTCTCTCTCTCTCTCTCTCTCTCAGTAACCAGGATGTACCACCACAGTATGTTTTCCAGTGATAGCAGATCCATTAGTATTCTAACCTGCCACGGCTGCTTCAATAACACAACAGTTAATTAGCAGTGAGAGGGGCAAACAGGGGAGAGTTGAGGTTAGGGTAGGGTAGGGTAGGGTAGGGTAGAGTAGAGTAGAGTAGAGTAGGATAGGAGTGGTTAGGTTAGATTAGGTTTGGTTAGGTTAGGATAGGGTTGGTTAGGTTATAGTAGGGTAGGTTTGGATAGGCTTGGTTTGGTTAGAGTAGGATAGGGTTGGTTAGGATAGGATAGGATAGGAAAAGTTTAGGTAGCAAGAATATGAGGGATCAGACTCTCTCTCTCTCTCTCTCTCTCTCTCTCTCTCTCTCTCTCTCTCTCTCTCTCTCTCTCTCTCTCTCTCTCTCTCTCTCTCTCTCTCTCTCTCTCTCTCTCTCTCTCTCTCTCTCTCTCTCTCTCTCTCTCTCTCTCTCTCTCCCTCCTTCATTTCTTCCTGTGGTGAAATACAAGATAACAATAACAGAGTAAAATGGAGAATAAGAAGTTATTTAGAAAAGAGGAAATAGAGGGAATAATAAAAAAGAATATAAAAGTTGAAAAATAAAAAATGAAATGTGAATGAGAATAGTAAGAGAGAGCAGCATAAAGAACACCAGAGAGGAGGTATCTTGGTATTTTGAAGTCACCCGTGGAAGTACTAGGGAAGACATCCTGTCACATTACAAATAAAGCATCCGGTGATGGATGCCATGTTGTCTTGCTTCACCCCTCCAGTATCAGTGCTTTTTATCTCATTAGTGTTTTAATTCCAATGATTAGTGTTTTAATTCCAAGGTACATTAGTTTATGAAGGTTTGAAGGGGTGGTATATACATGTACAGAATGCTTCAGACAAAATGTAGTCTGACAATTTCCTTCACATCATGTTCTTGTTCTTGTTTTTTGGAGTGCTTTGTATCTCTTTAGTGTTTTAATTTTAAGGTGCTTTAGTTTATGAAGGACTGAAGGGGTGGTATTTACATGTACAGCTACTCTAAGTGGGAGTGTGTCCAACAAAATCCAGTATCAGACAGCTTCTCCCACCTATCACATGCACCTGTTATTCCTGGCCTTGGCTGAGCTCTTAGTGTACAGCAGTTCATTTGCCATATGTTGATTTGTACTTAATTTATTGATATGAACTTTGGTGGATCTTGTGGTGTCACTACTCAAGCAACTGTACTTTTATTCCCCCCATCCCCCCTAATTGGATTACCCAGCATTGCATCATAACAAAATTGATAAAAGTTACTGTGTTTACTCTTGAAATTTTGAGTCAGATTTTAGAGAAATTCAGGAATGAAATCTGTACATTTGTTTTCTTCCTTTGTTTGTTAGTTTCTACTCTTCATTCATTATTCATTGTAAAGTTCATCATGTTTTGGTCTAAGGAATTCAAGAGCAGGGAAATTAGAAAAGGTTAAATAAAAATTAGTTTAAGTGTACTCTGACCAGTGTGTTACTGATCCTCAGACAGTGGATATCCCTTTGTGGATTCGCAGGAAATGAGAGATAAACTTTGTCACACTTCACCTTCACACATCTGTACACAAGTAGTTGTTTGGGCATTTTGTGAAGCAATGATCTCCATTCTGCTGTGTTACCAAGTTGTATTTATCTATTTTTGTTTTTGCAGAACTAAATCAGTCATAATGTCCTATTTTCACCATTTTTGAATAACAAATAATCAAATTTTTCCTTAGATTTACATAGTGTTAGATTAGTGCACCTCATTCCACTAACCTAACCTAACACTAACCTGCTTCATCTAGAAAACTGTTTCTGCATATCCTTAATCTCCTTTCTTGTAACTTACCTAGTTGTGAAATATATGGACAGCAAACTCTTTACTCTCACAGGCTTCTCTCTCCTCTCTTCATCTCATTTTGTTAAATTTCAGTCTTCATTCACTCAGTCCCTAGAATTAGATTAAGTGGTAACGTATGTGTATTTATCTCTAAGGGTCTGAGCTAGCTTTGTGTAGTGTTGCCTCAGTATGTATGTTTATCCAGTTATTCTCTTAGTTAATATGTTCACCATGCCTCTAGCACCTCATCCAGTCTGTTCTGTGGATAAATCTGTACTTCTTATATCACTCAAACATCTCCCCTTCCTCAACTTCTTTTTGTGTCCTCTCGTGTATCCTGCTTGTGTGTGTGTGCGTGCGTGCGTGCGTGCATGCATGCATGCGTGTGTGCATGCGTGCGTGTGCATGGTCTTTGCCCTGCAGTATACAAATATTATGTGACTGCTTAAACTGAGCACTGAATTTTATAAAAGTAATACAGCTGCAGTGTGTGAAGGAGAAGCAGCTAGTATGAAAAGGCTGACAGGCTGAGAGAGGCACATTGAAAAACCAGGCAGCCACAGTGGAAATCTTCAATCTGCATATGTGAATAATGAAACTTGAATGAAAAATTGACTTAACTCTCTCTCTCTCTCTCTCTCTCTCTCTCTCTCTCTCTCTCTCTCTCTCTCTCTCTCTCTCTCTCTCTCTCTCTCTCTCTCTCTCTCTCTCTCTCTCTCTCTCTCTCTCTCTCTCTCTCTCTCTCTCTCTCTCTCTCCAGCACCATGTCCTCCCATTTTATATTCAGACATCACTTTTCTCTTTTCTCTTTGTCATTTCATTTTCTCTCATCCTCAGATTCTGAAACTTCATATTTTTCGCATTTTGTTCATATGTACATGCTCTAAAATGTTGTGTCATCTTCAATTAAAATAACAGAATTCCCCTTATTGTCACGTCATTGTGTGAGTGAGTACTTATGGAGGATGCCTTATCATCGGTATCTCCCCTTTGTTAGGAAGTCAGATTGACATGTACACAGATGTGGAGCTTTTTCCATCCCATCTTCTAGTTCACACCTATACATTTTCCCTTCCAGCACTCCCATTACATTTACAAGCAATTTTCACTTTGGGCCGCATCCTGAGATACATTCCAAAACTTGAAATTAATAACAACCCACTAACAGCTCCATCTCCCCACAGTGGTATCCAGAGGTGCGGCACCACTGCCCTAACACCCCCATCATCCTGGTCGGCACCAAGCTGGATCTGAGGGAGGACCGGGACACTCTAGACAAGCTCAAGGACAAGAAGCTATCGCCCATCTCATACCCGCAGGTTAGTGGTGATGCTGGTGGTATTAGTAGTGATAGCTGTTGTAGTAGAAGTTGGGAATGGTGGTGGTAATAGCAGTGAAAGTTGTTGTAGTAGAAGCTGGAAGATGATGGTTGTAACAGTGTAAGCTTTTCTATTAGAGGTTGGGATAGTTGATGGTTATACCAGAAAGTTGAAAAATATGGAAAAATATCGTTGAGCACAACTGAATGGCTGTTAGCAGGTCAGGAGTTGAATGGAAATGATATGGCAACTCTCTTCTTTGCTACACTGCTGCCTGGTGTGAGTTGCAGCCAAAAGTGGCATTAAGCAGGAAGTGTGTGGTGAATTTGATCCTTTGGTGGAATGATGAACTGAATTTGAACTTGCAGGGATTCTTGTTTGTTTCTCCACACGTTCATAAGTTAGGGAGTGTTTGTATAGCACTTATTTACAGACTTTAGGGGGATGATTATCCCTTGCAGTGAGTGAAAGGGAGAAGATTGACCTGCTATTGTTACTGTGTTCCTCCTGCAGGGTCTGTCCATGGCTAAGGAGGTTGGGGCCACCAAGTACCTGGAGTGCTCAGCCCTCACCCAGAAGGGCCTGAAGACGGTATTTGATGAGGCCATCCGAGCCGTGCTGTGCCCCATCAAGCCACCCAAGCCCACCCGCAAATGTAGGATCCTCTAAGGGCAGCTGCTGTGCCCAAGAGAAGGTTCTGTCAGTCTCTAGCAGCGGCCAATGAACAGCCTCTCCCCTCACCTGACATGTTGCCCTGAGTGCCAGACTAGTTCATCCAAGGCTACGGTTCTTGTCTTATTTTTCCACGACTTCATTCTCCTCTTTTTCTTCTGATCCATTGTATTGTAACCTTAATGCTTCAGCTTTAAGGAAATATCATTGACCTTTCACTATTCCTCAGAGTCAAAAGAGAGACTGATGAGTGTGTGTGTGTGTGTGTGTGTGTGTGTGTGTGTGTGTGTGTGTGTGTGTGTGTGAGAGTATAAATCAACAAGTATACATATTTGTGGTGTCTTGATAATCAGCCAAACTTTTTTTTTTTTTTTTTTTTTTTTTTTTTCTTCATGCAAGGAAGTTTGCCACAGCCAGTCCCAGACCTAAATTAAGAGTGACATCAATGGCAACAATATTTACCAGCACAAGAATAATGCAAATCCACTGGGACAGACTTTGAATCCATTCATGAAAGTAACCATTAAAGCTGAAATGACTGGGGACTCCTTGTCTTGCTCTCCGTACAAAATCAACAAGGGAGAGTTTCCTGTCATTGTTTTCTTCACACTGGGACTAGTAAGCTTATCCATGTTTACATAAGCATAGGGCACTGGGGGGTGGGCTGTACAAGTGTGTGTGTGTGTGTGTGTGTGTGTGTGTGTGTGTGTGTGTGTGTGTGTGTGTGTGTGTGTGTGTGTGTGTGTGTGTGTGTGTGTGTGTGTGTGTGTGTGTGTGTGTGTGTGTGTGTGTGTGTGTGTGTGTGTGTGTGTAGCTTCCTCCCCCCCCACCCCCACCAGTCTGCCAGCCTGCTCCTTCTCATTGCCACCACATGTGAAATCCTATTATTTGCATATGTTGCATTTTTTTTTTTTTTTTTTTTTTTTTTTTGCAAAATATATACCAACATTTAGGTTGTTTTTTTGCATCAGTAGTGTAGGTGAATATTTAGCAGTGGAAGATGTACTGCAGAATTTAATTGGAGAAGTTAATTTATACATTCATCTACTTTTGGGCAAGATTTAACTGGTCCTAGAGAGAGAGAGAGAGAGAGAGAGAGAGATTATTTGTGCCTTGGTGTGTTGCTTTCAAGAGAAGTGTAACCATTTAATTTTTTTGTGGTGCATAGGGAGATTTTTTTGTGATGTGCACTGGATGAGTGAAAAAAAAACAGAATAAAAGAAAGATTCATACAAGAAGTGCTGGATCCTGCGAGTGGCGAGTGTGTGTAGGGTGAGCTGAGAACACTGCAAGGGTGCTAGTGGAGTAAGAGTGAGTCTAAGTGTGGAGTGGTGAGGTGTTGGTGTGTGCAAGTGTGATTGCTGAGGTGACGGGTGTGTTGTCAGGGGGAGGAGTAGGAGGTGATCATGGCAGTGGTGGTGGTGGTGGTGGAGTGAAGTTCTGTATTCTCCTAGCCAGGCAGGGAAAGAAAATGTTTTGTTTTTAGTGCAGGAGCATTGAATGTGACTTGCAATAGCTAACAGTCTTTTTGGGGCCTAAGGAACATTTAGTGTTGTGGCTCGTTGCACTAACACAAATGTGCTTGAAAAAAAATTCTAAAGGGCGATTGCTTCTGATATCTGTGATTATGATCAGTATGGTAAATGTCTAACCTCCCTGTAAGAAATGTCATAGTAGCTTATGCACAAAACTAATAATGAGACATGATTGGGTAGTGCTGTTTATAGTTGTATTCAGCCTCCTCACAGCTGCCGGTCTGCTGGCCGCATCCCATCAGTGAACCTTTCTCCCGGAGCCGTGGGGACACCAGCAGTTCCAGGCTTTAGGATTTTGTAAAAATACAAAACTTCTATTATACATATGATGTAAATGGATACCAAGAAAATTGTGATTTTTGTGATGTGTGGACTGAAGAAGCCTGACCGACGCTTCCACGTAGTTAGTGAAGAAAACAAGAAAGAGCTGTTGTTAAGTCTTCATTTGTCGTGTCTTGTGCTGAGCCACGGCGCTGCGCCTCCAGGGGCCGCACCGCTGCTGCCGCCGTCACTGTCGCCTCCTCCCTTACCGCACCCCGGCCGGCAGCCCCCCTGTGAGGCGTGGCAGGCGGGGCGTCACTGGGGTTAAGGATATGTTTTTGTCATATATCCATGACTCATTCAATACCATTACAGAGAAATCAGATGTAGTATAGCATTTGTGCTCAGATAGTTTGGTAATAACATACTGCAGACTTCACGAGCCTGTTCATTACATACAAAAGAAATATTTATTCATGACAGAATCATTGCATGTTCTATTGTTGTTGTTTTTTTATTAAGTTGCTTAACAGTAAGTGTTAATGGTGAAAAAATATTGCTTGTACATAAAGTTTTATATCTGCCGTACTACGGTCATGCTGGATCACGTAAGATAATGTCAAGGATAAATCGCTTTTACCATAAATTGAATATTTTTGAGTGCATCTCCTCTGTGCTAGTATATATATATGTACAAGTATAATATTATCGAGGTATTTGTCACATATACATACTGGACACTGTTGTATTAAAAACCTTAAATAGTAGTAAGTTTCCAAGACCCCCAAGCCTGGGGGTCTTGGGTGCCGTCACCCCCAGGCAGCAGGGAGCTGTGGGCCACCAGCTGTAGCAGTGTGGCAACTGAGCTGCAGCTGCTGCTGTTGAGGAAATAGGAGGTTGAGAAATGTCAGACACCTTCCACCTTTCCATAAGTAAGCACAGGATGTGATGTCTTTTGTGTGTCATTTTGTCAGAGGACATCATAGACAAGTACAGGCTGCCAAAGAACTGTCCTTGCCTCCTTGGTCGTGAAAAGAGATCACTGTGGCTCCTTATTAGTTTATTATTTATTGATAATATATGTACAGACAGAGAGTATTGCCATTGTGAAATTAACAAACTTTTCAACCTTTGTGACAACCTTTCAAACAACACAATGTCAGCCGCACCACAAGAAGGAAAGGCACTTCTTAGGGCAGCCTGCACCAAGCCTCCCAGAGAATGAAAAGAAAATATCAGGAGGTTGATGAGAAATTCTGTCAATTCCTTTCTTCCATCTTTTCATTATTATGTGTAGGATGTGATTGATGCCTTTGCTGTGTGAATTTTCTAAGGGTATGTACCAGCCTCCCTGACTTTCTCAAGATGTTGTACAGTATTGCTGGCACAGATCAGACACCAGACCAGCAGGACATATTGACATACTTTAAAAAAGGGACCCTTATTTTGAGTGTGTCTTGCTGCCCCCTCAGGTAATGTGCAAAAGCCTTGCATTTTGTCAACTTTATATCATGAGGGTTACAACACTACTACTGTATCCTGACATCTCTTGGACCAGTGTCATTAGGAAAACTACTGCTACAAACAATTACCATGTACTACTATTACTACTCTTGCTACTATTACTAAAGGCATGTTGCTACCATTCCTGACACATCCAGAGATGACATGTATAGACGCTTCATAACAGCAGTTTTCTTGCCGTCAAGTAACTGACCCTGGAGGGACTCTTGTCTTTCTGTAAACTTGTAAGTAATACACACTAGTAGGATCCCTAATTTGTTTTTCCTTTCTTTCTTCCTTTCTTTGTCTTTTTCTCTCTTCCATAATGTAGTGCGGCCATCCTCTTGGGAACTGTTCACTCTACAACCCAGTAACTTTTCTTTCTTAGAATATGACATTTATGTTCCCTTCATTTGTTCCTTCCATCCTTCTTCCTTCCTTCCTTTCTTCCCTTCCCTTCCCTTCCTTCATTCTTTCCTTCCTTCCTTCCCTCCCTCCCTCCCTCCCTCCCTTCCTTCCTTCCCTCCCTCCCTCCCTCCCTCCTTCCTTCCTTCCTTCCTTCCTTCCTTCCTTCCTTCCTTCCTTCCTCCCTTCCCTCCCTCCCTCCCTCCCTCCCTCCCTCCCTCCCTCCCTCCTCCTCTTTATCCATCTCACTTGGTGGCTCCCTGGTAATGGTGGTGGTGGTGATCAGGGTCTTCTAAAGTGCCAGGATTTTTGGTGCTAATGTGCTTACAGTGTGTGGTTATTGGGTGTGGTTTTCACCTACCATACACGCACACATTTTGATTTTTATATTGTCAAATTTCGCAGTGCTTGTCAACATACACAGATGTCAGTAATTCAGTAATGTGAGGATTCCATTGTTTGCTGTTGGTGGTTTTTATTTATCGCAGTTTCATTTACAGTTCAGAAAATATCCAGCTGATAATATAATATAATGATCCATTTGCAGTTGAGAAATTTTTGATAATTTTCATAATTTTGCTATCACATTTTCAAATACATAGAATTATCTCCTTGGTTACTCATATATACAGTTTTCACCAGTGCTTTGTCATGGCTTGCACTGAATTCTGCTCATAACCATTAAGCTGAAACTTTGCACTTCATGCCGCATTTTCAAACACTTTCGCACATTGTCTCAAGTTGTAACAGGCTGTACCAGAAGTAAGTTGGATTTTCAAGGATGTTTTTATAATTGTAGTAATAATCAAACAGGGATTATACGTCACTAATATGAAGAAACATAGTGAAAACTCAGTTGATAATTTATGTGTAGCCTTTGAAAATGGTGAATATCAAGAGAACAGAGTGTTTGAGAATACCGGCCTCTGTGTGTTGGATCAGCATCATCTGCATCTAACTTGACCTGACCTTTGGTATCCTGCACATCTCCTCCTCCTCCTCCTCCTCCTCCTCCTCCTCCTCCTCCTCCTCCTCCTCCTCCTCCTCCTCCTCCTCCTCCTCCTCCTCCTCTTTATGTATCATCTCATTTTACATTTTATTCTGATGCATTGATTTGAATTTGATGGTTTTCGTGTACTTTCTTGAGTCTTCCATGGATAAGGAGGAGACGTCTTTGTTGATGGTCTTGCTCTTACATCTTCTGCCCTGCCCCTCTTTTTCCTCCTGCTCCCCTCCACTCCCCTCACCCCACTCTTCACCCTCTCCCCTGTGGGTCAACTCTTGGGAATGGAAAATGTCTAGATAGAAAGTTCCATCCATTTTGTCTCAGCTGTGCTGCCGAAATCGCTAAGAAGAGCTAACAGTAGGTACTAACAGTAATATCCTTGTCGGGTACATTACTACTGCATGAGAAGAGAATATTGTACACACACTAAGGGAAAAGAACAAATGTTGCTACACCGGCTACGATGAGAAGGAATCAAGATATGGTTGTTTGATGGGCACAAATCCAACACAAACTTTTGGGGACACGTGTAGCGCCACTTCCAGCCCGGCGCGGGGTGACGTGCCTCCTGCCGCCCCGCTGCCCTGCCGGCCTCGCCAACACTCCTCATCATCGCGCGTAGCCTATAATTATTGTGCACAAAGTTCAGTGATTACCATGTTCAAGTTTGTAAAGTGTTTTTACATTTGTAAATAGTGATGTCAAAGTAATGAATAATAAAACTGTATAATTATTTTACACAATATTTCTTGTCTCCATCTAGTAATATAGAGTGGAGGGTGAGAGTGAGTTGGGGACGTAAGAGAGAGGTGGGTAGAAAAGTATTACAACTGTTCACAAGAAATTGAGGAAAGATGTGTTGGATGCCAAGGTCACGAGGAGACTTGAGGGATCAGATCACTGTACTGCTTTAGCTGATGAGATGATTAGGAGCAATGGTAGAGGGAAGGTGGGGGAATAAGATGGGTAATAAAAGAAGGTATAGCCATTATTGTGGCCTAAGTGTGACAGGGAGGCTCCACCTAGTGTAAGATTGGTGTTCAAGTGTGACCATTTGTTTTAAAGTGCTCTTGGGGGTCTACGGGCAAAGGCATTTGGTTTGGATGTGACGCAAGGTTAGGTTAAGGTTAAATGTCCTTCACTTCAAAATGCCAGTCAGGAAATTGCCGCACTTGTCAGGAAAAAAATGGAATATTTCAGAATACTTCTCTCTCTCTCTCTCTCTCTCTCTCTGTCTCTGTGTGTGTGTGTGTGTCGCCTCCCTCTACTCAGTCACTCGTGAAGCTTCGAAATACATGCTTCAGTGGTTCATAACTTTCGCAAGACTAGTTAAGAGGAGTATCACGTTCAAGAGAGGGGTGGGGGGTGAAGCTTGCATGGCGTGTGCGTTTTGGTAGCACCTACATACATACATACATACATACTACGTGACTGCGTGTGGTGAGAGCAGGAAGATTGTGTGTACGTAAGTGTGTGAGTTTGTAAAAGTATACAACTTGTGCACATGCAACAGCTGTGTGTACGTGTGTGTGTATGTGTAGCATGAATGGTTAACTGACTGACTGAAACTGCTGACTTGAAGGACTGAAATACTGGATACATGAACCAGACGACTGACTTATGACTCCCGATTAATTATTTTATTAACCTGACCGTGGATGAGTGAAAATTGTTGTTGTTGATAGTAATGGTGGTGGTGATAGTGTTAGTGGCCGGAAGAACGCTTATGATAACAATATTTTTCTCTTTTCTGGTAACACTGTCTTTCCCTAGCTCTGGTTTGATTATTTGGCGTTGGCTGTGGAAATTCTCTCTCTCTCTCTCTCTCTCTCTCTCTCTCTCTCTCTCTCTCTCTCTCTCGCCACCCGCTCAGGGATCCTCCGTGATGTCTTACGGCGGCGGTGCTTCACTTGGCCATGCAGAAAACGAGGTGATGCTTTGCAGACAACACGCACTCAGGGTAAGGACCGACCGCTCAGTGTGTTTGTTAGAGAGAGAGAGAGAGAGAGAGAGAGAGAGAGAGAGAGAGAGAGAGAGAGAGAGTACATCCTCCCTCTACACTAAATCTTGATGGTGTAGGGGAAGATATAAAAATGAGAGTGAAAGGAGAGAGTGAGCGACTGAGAGAGAGGAAAGGGAGGACAGACAGTTGTTGAGAGAGAGAGAGAGAGAGAGAGAGAGAGAGAGAGAGAGAGAGAGAGAGAGAGAGAGAGAGAGAGAGAGAGAGAAACCTAACTAAACCTAACCTACCTTAACGGTAAATTTAATAAAAAAAAATAATAATAATAATCTCTCAGGAACGAACAATTTACGACGGTAAAGATACACACCACTGTGTTATAATATGTGACCCAAGTACTTCACTGGGAATAATGTTTTTTTTTTTCTTTTTGCCGCGAGACGAATGAATATGTATAATAACATCTTTTTTTTTTTTCTTCTTTTTCCCTTACAGTAAAATCCCTCTTATCCGGCATCAACGGGACCGCTGACATGCCGGATACTTGAATATTGCCGGATACTTTAATAGAAGTGAAATTATGTCCACAATCACCAGCCTACACTCACGCATCTTACCATAACAAAGATCAGCTGATCTTAATCAGCAGCTGATCTGATCAGCTACTTAAGTGTAAGCACAACACGCTTCCTCTTTTCTACAACTTTAGGCATGATGAAGGCGTCAGGCGATAAACAGTGCACACACTGAGTCACTGAGTCACTGAGTAAACACAGTGTAGTGGGCTGCGGATGGCGCAAAGCAATGCGCTCTGGTGGCGAAGGGACAAAGTATGTCTCGCGCGGGAATTTTAATCGATTTTATGAGTACACATTGATTTTTTATTGATTTTAAGGCTCGGGGAAAAATGTGCCTGATACTTGAAGCTGCCAGATACTCGAATGCCGGATAAGAGGGATTTTACTGTATTTTTTTTTTTTTTTCTGAAGTCTCGCGTCATTTTCTTTCTCAGCACCTCGGCGTCAGGTGTTGGTAACAGCGTCGCCTTGGGGATAAGAAAAAACAATAATAATAATCGTTGGTAGAAGAGTAAGAACAAAAATTCAAGTTATATTTTGGGGGGGATCTCTTGTAGTGTAGTCGATGATCAAGATTAAGATTGCTTCATTTGAGTGTTTTTTTTTTTTTTTTTTTTTTTGTTGGTCGTGCTTTTTTTTTTTGTTCCTCTTTTTCTTATTTTCTTTTTTTCTTCCGTTCACATCGGGCTCTTGATCCTCAATGTCTTATCTTCTTCATTCAGACCCTCTCTCTCTCTCTCTCTCTCCTCTCTCTCTCTCCTCTCTCTCTCTCTCTCTCTCTCTCTCTCTCTCTCTCTCTCTCTCTTATGCAGTCCTTCCATCCCTCCTTTTGCGTCGCGCCCTTCCTCTGTTCACGTTCAGATCCATCATACCTCTGTCCACATGCTGCTCATCCCTTTCTTCAGCGCGTCCATGCCGATTCAATCTCTCCTGTCTCGTCTTCGCCATTACTGTAACTTTCATCCTGGCCATTGACTCTGTGTTCTCAGTAAGGCCTATTTTCAAAGGCGACGTATGGTTAGTCGGGTTCTTTTGAAAGGTTTTCTTATATTGTGACGTAGAATCGATGTTAAAACTATCACTAGAATCAGGAAAACACTCTCGCAAACCACCAGTAACTTCAATAATCCATGCTGAATGTAGTGCAGATGAGGAGGCATTGTGCTCTCAATAACAAACATTCTCAAAGGCCACAGATTATTTATTAGTCGGGTTCTCATGGACGTTTATTATTGATGACGCATAATCCATGTTAAATTATCAATAGAATCAGGAAAACACCCTTGAAAACCACCAGTATCTTTCATTAATGTTTGCTAAATGTACTACAGATAAAGCACAGAAACATTTGAGAATGTGATAACAGGGAAACTTGTGATGAGGGACTCACAGGCGTGGGCAGCGTGGTGGTAACTGAATGGAATAGAATCAGTAGTCAGATAGTTATTGCCGAGTCATTAGGTAGATTTAAAAGAACGTTAGACGCATTTATGATAAGGAAAATAGGCAGGTATGTTTCTTACAGGGATTGCCATGTGCAAGCCTGACGGCTTCTTGCAGTTTCTTTATTTCATTATGTTCTTATGCCCTACCAATGTTTACCACAATGTTCAGCTCTCCTCTGACCGTTTGAAAAGTAAATTTTTCACCCTCTGACTGAAGCACAGAAGCAGCTCCCCGGCATGCATGTGATCACTATCATTCAAAGAAGACTCTGGACCATTCCTGCTTCTCTGCACCGGAAGGGAGGCAATGCGAAAGAGAAATGCGCTCAATAAGAAGAGTCAACGCTGCAACTCGGTAATATCCTCTCGCTGCTTCAGGAATGAGTGCCGCCACTTGGCCCCACGTGACACCATTGGTTATCGCCGCTTCAAGGTGAAAATCAGGCCTCGTATTGATTCCTTTCAAGGCGGGTCAGCGACAACCTTGAATGTCTGGATCACTTGTGGAGGTGGTGGCTAGAGGCGCCTCGCTCACCCTGGTACCCCGCATGGATAACTCTCCATTGGTAAGTTGGTAATGTTTGCAGTGTATACGTGGGACTGTGTTCTTAAAGTCTGAGCGCCTGATCTGGAATGCGTTCAACCAGCCTGTAGAGGAAGTTACTGTGGTTTTCCATTATTCCAGAGGTGGTTCAAGGAT
>NC_087168.1:17014649-17027149 GCF_035594125.1 Scylla paramamosain
ATTTTGTTTAGCCCCCCCACCTCTCTCTCTCTCTCTCTCTCTCTCTCTCTCTCTCTCTCTCTCTCTCTCTCTCTCTCTCTCTCTCTCTCTCTCTCTCTCTATTTTCCAGTTACTTCTTTTCTTTCCTTTCTCTTCACCTTCATCTTTCACTTTTTTTTTCATCGTCCTCCTCCTCCTCCTCCTCCTCTTCCTCTTCCTCTTCCTCTTCCTCTTCCTCCTCCTCCTCCTGTTTGTTAATTTGAGTGACCCTTTTGTTTTATTTTTTATGAACGTCAAGATATTTATAATTTTTCCAATATGAATCTCTCTCTCTCTCTCTCTCTCTCTCTCTCTCTCTCTCTCTCTCTCTCTCTCTCTCTCTCTCTCTCTCTCTCTCTCACTGTGATTAGTAAGTCCCTAGTGAGAATGCTCTTGATTGGTCTCTCTCTCTCTCTCTCTCTCTCTCTCTCTCTCTCTCTCTCTCTCTCTCTCTCTCTCTCTCTCTCTCTCTTTCTCTCTTTCTCTCTCCTTTTCATTCCCTCTTCCCTTTCCTTATCTCCGAGTCTGAACCGCCGTCATCTTAGAAACCCAAATATTCCTCCTCCTCCTCCTCCTCCTCCTCCTCCTCCTCCTCCTCTTCTTCCTCCTCCTCCTCGTCCTCCTCCTCCTCCACCTACTCTCTGGCTTCTCTCTCTTCCCCCTCCCCTTCCCATATTTCCAGTCATTTTTCCTCATTTTTCCTTCCTTTGCCTCTCCTTTCATTCCTTCTTTTCTATATATATTTGTTTCCTTTTTATCTCTCTTTTTTCTTCTTTATCCGTGCTTCTTTTTATTTCCATCCCTTTTCTTATTTGTTTTATTTTATTTTTTTTGTCATATTTCTTTTATTTTTATTCTCTTTTTTCGTTCGATGTTATTGTTAATCCTACTTTTCATTTTTTTCCTTTTTCTTTTCTTGTTTTTTTTTTTACATCTTCCTCCTTTTCCTTCTCTTCTGTTTCTTCTCTTCCATTCTCCCTTCATCCTCTTCATTTTCATTTTATTTTTTTCTTTCCATGCTCTACATAATTCTACGCATTCCTCGTCTCTCTCTCTCTCTCTCTCTCTCTCTCTCTCTCTCTCTCTCTCTCTCTCTCTCTCTCTCTCTCTCTCTCTCTCTCTCTCTCTCTTCAACCTTCAATATTTTCACATCATATCTAATTTTGCTTTTATCTCTTACTCTTTATCTCCCCTTCTCTTCCATTTTACCTGCCTCATCCTCCTTACTCTCCTCCTTTTCCTCCTCCTCCTCCATATGTCCCTCACATCATCAGTTTCTCTCCTTTTTAATTTCCTCCTTTTCATCTTGTTTTTTGTGTTCATCCTCCTCCTCCTCCTCCTCCTCCTCCTCCTCCTCCTCCTCCTCCTCCTCGCCATACTTAACGAGGTCATTGAAGTAAGGTAGCTTAGATCAAGGATAATATTTTTATGGCCTTAAAAGTAGCATTAATAGGTGGATTAAGTTACTTTTTCATCACGTAGCTGAAAGAAAATGGGAAATTGACTCTCTCTCTCTCTCTCTCTCTCTCTCTCTCTCTCTCTCTCTCTCTCTCTCTCTCTCTCTCTCTCTCTCTCTCTCTGTTCGATGTTTTCTTAACTTTTTGCGTGTATTTTTATATTTGTTCAGTTTTTCTCCTTATTTTATTTTGCTGCTTTATTTTTCATTTTATTTATTTATTTTATTTATTTTTTTTTATCATTCCTTCCCATGTGTATGAATGTGAGTCATTGGGAGTGAGTGAATGAAGGAATGAGTGACTGCCAGGCTAGAGAAGTGCTGTGTGTGTGTGTGTGTGTGTGTGTGTGTGTGTGTGTGTGTGTGTGTGTGTGTGTGTCTGTGTGTGTGTGTGTGTGTGTGTAGGGAAATGGGTGTTGAAATGCATCTGTTATAATTACTGTTGTTATTATTATTGTTATTATTATTATTATTATTAGTAGTAGTAGTAGTAGAAGTAGTTGTTGTAGTAGTAGTAGTAGTAGTAGTAGTAGTAGTAGTTGTAGGATTGAAACCATCATCATCACCATCATTTCGTATCATCATCATCATCATCATCATAATATCATCATCATCATGTGTATCACTATCATCATCATTATCATCATCATCATCACCATCATTATCATCATCATTTGTATCACTATTACCACCATAAGCATCATCATCACTATCATCACCATAAGCATCATCATCATCACTATCATCACATCATTACCACATCCTTCAAAAAAAAAAAAAAAACTTTACGTGGCTGAATAAGAAAAGAAAAAGAACATGATCATCTTCACCTGTGCACTCGTGGTGATGCTGCTGACCTGTTGGCCTAATTACTCCCACCCCAGGCAGCGATTAGCAAGGCGGGTGTGGAACTGTCACGCTAACACTAATTGCCAACACGAATTGCTGATACTGATACTAATATGACGACTGATAAAGAAAGGGTTACCTGTTTATTTGTTTATTCATTAATTTGTTAGTTTGGTTATCTGTTGTTTTATTTCTTTATCTGTTTGTTCTTTTTTTATGAGGTGTTTATTTTATTTTATTCATTTGGTCCATTTTTATTTATTTTTTTTTATGTAGCTGTTGGAGTTTGTGAATATGTTACGTATTGCATGTTGTGAATTTCTGTGTGTGTGTGTGTGTGTGTGTGTGTGTGTGTGTGTGTGTGTGTGTGCATATTGATTTGATTTGTATAATGTTGTTGATCTGGTTTTGATATGTCATCAGTACCATATCTCTCTCTCTCTCTCTCTCTCTCTCTCTCTCTCTCTCTCTCTCTCTCTCTCTCTCTCTCTCTCTCTCTCTCTCTCTCATATCATATCATATACGCGTATATTTACTTAAATTCGAGATAAATGTTCTTATTGAAATAATCTGAACGAAACACACACCTACCATATTTTAATAATGCGATCAAAGTTCACAAAGTTATAATACAGTCAAGATAAACATATCGTAAATAACACAATTGTTCCACGTATATATCCTGGACAATGCAGTCACTACACATGCATCTGGAATCATACAAACAAAATATACGTGTGTCTTGCATAACGTATAAATCACACGCGTTATAATTTAGATGATATGTGAATGAATGGGAAAGAAAATACACTGATGAAATACACAGTTGAGATAGGAAATAAGATACGTAATTCAGATAGTAGATAAGATACATAACTGTAATAATAAATCAAGTAGACGATTGAAATAGTAAAATACAAAGCAGAAATAGTGAACAAAATACATAACTGAAATAGGTGGTAGGCGAAATACACAATACAAATAGAAAACAAAATATACGATTCAAATATTAAAGTAAACACTCACACGAGATACACAATTGAAATAGAAAACAATATGCACGGTTAAAATATCAAAACGAAATACGCACAACTTAAATAATACACGGAAACAAAAATACAAACAGTGAACAGAACAACACCTGACTTTACCTGCACAGCAAACACACCTGCGTGACTCTTCCGCGGCTTGAATCATTAATACTAATACACAAATCTTGCAAAAAAATAACAGAAACGAAATGCGCATACAAAAAAAAAAAAAAGCAGATTACAGACTTATCGGAAATAATAAGATAAAATTATACGTCCCTTAATAGAAAAATACAAAGAAAATCCATTAAATCTTAAGTAATCTAATGAAAGTATAAATGGATCTTAAACAGCAGAATCAATGTACACGTAACTTGATAAACAAAATACTATACAACTTAATCAGTATTCTTTTCTGTTTCATTTATTAGAAAAACTATTTATGGTATCTCTCTCTCTCTCTCTCTCTCTCTCTCTCTCTCTCTCTCTCTCTCTCTCTCTCTCTCTCTCTCTCTCTCTCTCTCTCTCTGTTCCTGCATTTGTTCTTGTCTTTGTGTCGTCCTCCCTTGTGCATAAAGATAAATAAACACACACACACACACACACACACACACACACACACACACACACACACACACACACACACACACACACACACACACACACAAAACTGAAGCAAGCAGAAATGCACACACCTTAAGATTATAAACAAAACATACAGCACCCAGCAAGCGAAATACATAAACACTAAACAAAATACAAACACATGACTTCAACATTTGAACAGCAAAGCAAACACGCCTGTATTAACCACCGCGGCTTGACTCACTCGTCACCTGTGCAAAGTGAAGCTGTCTGTTTCTTCACCATCACTTTCTTCTTTTATCTTCCCTTTTTTTTTTTTTTTTTTTTAGCGTCGCACTGAGTTGCAGGTGAGGCGGCGAGGCGGTTCTTTTTTTTTTTTTTTTTTTGCTTTTTTGTCACGAGTGCGAGACGCGGTGGAGAGAAAGAAAGAAAGAAGCAGGAGTTAAAATTTATACAATAACAAAAGATGCCGGGGGAGTTAAAAAAGAAAAAAAACAATACACCAAAGAAAATATAAATGAAGGAACTGCGGTAGGAGAAAAAAAAATGAATAAAGAATACGGCGGCGTGAAAATAAAAATAAAAAAGTAATAACAAAGAAAAAGATGAGTGAAGAGAAACACACCAAAATTAACATAAATTAACGAAAGTGCACCCAAAATAAATAAATAAATAAATAAATAAATAAATAAACACGGTAAAAAAAAATGGAGAAATGGAAGAGAAGAGTCTAGACCCTAGGAATGGTTCACTCATCTTCGGTTCTGATTTCAAATATTCAAAGTTTTGTGACGTAACTGTATTATCAGTGAAAGATAGATGAGCTAATTGAATAAAGGATTACTTGAATACTTCTATGGACTGATAAATGGAAAAATAACTAGATAAATAAGTCAGAGAGAGAGAGAGAGAGAGAGAGGGAGAGAGAGAGAGAGAGAGAGAGAGAGAGAGAGAGAGAGAGAGTATTCATTTACACACACACACACACACACACACACACACATACATTATACGAAAGGGAGTGGGAGGAAGAGAGAAAGCGAGCAGGGAGGGGAAGACGAGGTGGTAAAGGAGAGGAGGAAGAGAAAGAGGAGAAAGGACAACTGGTGGGGCTTCGAAGCCTCGCCAGGTCCTAATTGAAGCTTCGAACCTCTCAACGACCAATCACGACACGAGAGGCGAATAGGGGTAGAGGGGAGAGAGGAGGGGAGGGAGAGAAGGTGCTGGTTTCTATCATCCTCTCTCTCTCTCTCTCTCTCTCTCTCCAATTACACTATGGCAAGACAACCACATCTCCTTCCGTTTGTTTCTCTTAGGTACCATAAATTTTACCTTCCCTCCTTCCCTCCCTCTCTTTCTCCTCCTTCCCTCCTCTCTTCTGCTCCCCTTTCCCATTTTTTTCCCCTTCTCAATATTTTCACTCTCCCTTCAGCTGTTTAGCGTTTCAACATATTTTCTCACCTTCCTCTTTCATCATCATCATCATCTTCTTCTTCTTCTTCTTCTTCTTCTTCTTCTTCTTCTTCTTCCTCTTCTTTTTCTTCTTTTTTCTTTTCTTCTTTCTAATCATACTGTGTTGTCCCTTGTCTTCCTTTCCATTCATTAATTTTCTCTTATCTCTCTTCCCTTTCGTGACATAATATACTTCTTCTTTTCGTCTTCCCCCATTTGGCTTCCTTCCTATCCTCTTTACTCTCTCTCTCTCTCTCTCTCTCTCTCTCTCTCTCTGTTTGCTAGGATCTTGCTCAGAGAGAGAGAGAGAGAGAGAGAGAGAGAGAGAACATAAGTTCACTGTTTTGAAGCTTAGAAGCAAAAACGTCATGATTCGAAGCTTCGTGAAACGCAAAAGTGAAGATGAAAATATATGAATTAATAAATGAAATCAATGCATATAATCGTTTTAGTTACGCTTGTATACTTGTTTTATTTCGCTTTAATTGAAAAAGTATTAGTTTGCCTATTGGAGAACCGTGAATGAGGTATGTGTGTGTGTGTGTGTGTGTGTGTGTGTGTGTGTGTGTGTGTGTGTTTGAATTTCGAAATGAATAGAGTGTATGTTGTTTAGTATTGAATTCTTTCAAAACTTATTCATTTTGTTATTTTTTGCTATTACAACAGCAACAACAACTACTACTACTACTACTACTACTACTACTACTACTACTACTACTACTACTACTACTATTGCTTCTACCACTGTAACTGCCATTATCATTATTTATTATTATCTTTCTTCTTCTTCTTCTTCTTCTTATTATTATTATTATTATTATTATTATTATTATCATTATTATTATTATTATTATTATTATTATTATTATTACTATTATTATTATTACTATTATTATTATTATCATTATTATCCCGAAGTCTTCAAGCCTAAAAATCTTTGGTGCGTCCTGAGTGCAATATATTTTGGTATAATTTCTTAAGCCATCATCGCGAATTCACTTTCTCCTCTGTAAACTAAATATCAAACGTGCAAAGTTGTTCAGGGTCCCCGTCTTTTAACAGCTGTTTCGTACACTTGTTGTTGCTCTCTGGTTAGGGGAGGTGGGGAGGCTTCTAGGTAGGTGGGTGTGTGTGTGTGTGTGTGTGTGACGTCAGTTCAGCCATGTGTGTGTGTGTGTGTGTGTGTGTGTGTATGTGTTAGGTAGTTGGTTTTATATTTAGACATTGCTTTTATTTTTTTTATCTATCTATCTATCTGTTTATCTATTTATCTATCTGTCTATATATCTATCTATCAGTCAATCAATTAATTATTATATCTATGTATATCTATCTATCTATCTATCTATCTGTCTGTCTGTCTGTGTCTACCTGTCTTTCTGTCTGTCTATCTGTCTATCTATTTATCTATCTGTCTATCTATCTATCTATCTACCTATCTATCTATCTATCTATCTATCTATCTATCTATCTATCTATCTGTCTATCTATCTATCTATCTATCTATCTATCTATCTATCTATCTATCTATCTATCTAATTACCATACTTTTGTTTTGTCGAGTGAATGTCTCAATTTCTTGAAAACAATTTGATGTGTTCATTTCTTCATATTTTTCTTGTAAATTATTTGTTTATATTTATTTTTTTTTTCACTTTCTTTGTTATTTAATCATTTTTCCCTTTCGAATTTATTATATTTTATTATTCAGTTTAATTTATATATTTATTTAATTTCCTTCGTGCTTCTTATATTCATTCATTATTGTTGTAGTAATTTTAAAAGGCTTTTTTTCTTTTTTTTTTTTTTTCAAACGCCGTCTTAAAATAACTCCCTTCCGAGAATCCTGCGAGGCGAGCTTTCAGAAATGTGCAGGGAAATCATTACACCTTTTGATGTTCGCCGGATGATTAAAAGAACATAAGAATGATAAATACGAACACTTAAATCACTTCTCCGCTGCTCCCCTTGCACGATTTTTGTGTTGCCGAGTGGAGGCTTCATTAAAATGTTGATAACGAAGGGCAGGGGAGCCAACACTGCGAGGCTAACGAAGATGAAAGGAAAGTTAAGAATAGAAATAGTAATAATAACAGCAGCATAAGCATCAACAACAGCAACAGCAACAACAACAACAACAATAATAATAATAATAATAATAATAATAATAATAATAATAATAATAATAATAATAATAACGTAAACGATTAGAAAAATTGTCGTAGTCTTGGTTCAGTTTAAAAATTAATGTATTTTTTCAATATTTATGCGAGTCTTTTTTCCTTTCCTTTCCTTTTTTTTTTTTTTTTTTTTCGCTTTGAGTTTTCTTTCTCGCGTGGTGTTCCATCAGCGTGGTCGCCAAGGCAGTGTGGCGGCAGCCTGTTGCCGGGGCGGCGTGTGGCTGGCAGGTGGTGGTGTATTTGTGGGGGCACGTGGGTTTGTTCCTTTTGTGATGGTAATAAGGATGGGTATGATGAGGACCAGTATAACAGAAGTAGTAGTAGTAATAGTAGTAGTAGTAGTAGTAGTAGTAGTAGTAGTAGTAGTAGTACTAGTAATAATAATAATAATAATAATAATAATAATAATAATAACAATAACAATAATAATAATAACAATAATAATAATAATAATAATAATAATGTGGTGACAGGTTCAAGGCGAGGGGCAAGACTACAAAGAAAATACTGAGAAATGTTTTGAAGGAAAATCTTAGGTGTGTGTGTGTGTGTGTGTGTGTGTGTGTGTGTGTGTGTGTGTGTGTGTGTGTGTGTGTGTGTGTGTGTTTGTGTGTGTGTGTTTGTGTGCATGCGCACTGCTTACCCACACACATACCGTCTTTCCCAGCACGCCGCGTCCCAGGCTGTGCCATCTGGGCAGCGGGTGTCAGTGTCAGTGCTAAGCGGCGGCGCCGTCGTGTGAGTGGCGTCAGCTGCCACGTGTGCGTGTCCTTGGTGGTGTTGTGTGGTGACCTGAGGGTCGGGTGTGTTGTATAGTGAGCCGCGCCTGGCCGCCTGCTGCCCAACAGGCTGAGTCACACCGCGAGGGCGCCGCGCCGCTGCCCCGGGATGGGCACCGCTGCCGCCAGGTGCCTGAGGGCGGCGCGCCGCTAGGATGGCTGTGCATCGCACCAGCGCCCACCCATCTTGAACTGCCGCCCGCCAAACTCGCCATGACCACGCCCACGCCAGCATGCGCCCCGCCCTGCACCCCGGGGTCGACAGCAGCCCGTCCCCAGTCCCTGGGTCCAGCTGCTCCCCCCTCCCCGTCTGCACACCCACGCCCCGCCCCCACACTGACAAGCCCCGCCACGCCCTCGCAGGAGCATGGGCGTCGGCAGCGGTTGGGTGGGCCCGCTGATGCTCCTGCTGCTGCTGCTGCTGCTGCTGGCCTGCCGCGCCTCCCCCACCACCACGTCCGCCCGACGCCCACGGCTGCTGAACCTGAGTCGGGTGGCGCGGCCCCCCGCCTCCCCTGCGGCGCCTTCTGCCCCCCTGACGCGGGGACAGATGCAGTACACGCTGGACCTGCTGGCCTCGCCGGCCTCTAGGGAGGGCACGGACGAGCACGACGACGCCAGACTCGCCTCCCAGTTGACGGTCGAGGCGCAGCTGCTGCCATGGGCGGTGGGCGTGGGTGCGGGTGGGGGCATGGGCTGCCTGGAGACATCCGTGGCCACGCGCGCCGCACACCTCGCCCTGCAGCACCACCCGCCCCCCGCAGGGGTGGCGCTTCTCGTCCTGCCACCACCTCCAGGTGAGTGCTCCTTTCCTGATGGGGACACCTGTTCCTTTGAGACAGGCTGCTGCTGCTGCTTCTGCTGCTACTGCTGCTGCTGCTGCTGCAGCTGCTGCTGTGCTGTGGTGTGCCGGCATTCGCTGGAAGAGCTCTGGTCGCCTGGGGAGCTGCCTCCTCCCCACCCAGGCCGACAAGAGTCATTCAGCACAGGCCGCGGCTGAGGGCATGCTGCCGCCTGGAGACTGGCAAGCCCCGAGCACGCAGTAATCTTTTCTCATTTAATAAAGTGTCTTCATCTGTCGCTCCGCATCCCCAATGCGTCACGATCGTGGCACAGCCCGCGCCGACCTTCCCGCAACAATTGGACCGCGCTCACCCACGCAACACATTTTTTCTTCCCTCTCCCGAGTGTACGCCAGACTTGCCTGCTGGCCGGATTTAGAAGAAGGAAAAAAAAAAGCACGAATACTGCCACAAAAGCTTTGGGTACGGACGCGTGTTCCCAAGTAGGTGGAGTGTTGTGAGGGAAATGCCGGTGTGCGTGGATTGGCTGGTTGGTTTTAGGAGGCTATGGGGGAGATGGGTGGGGGGTGGCGGGTGTATGTCGCGCGGCACAGCAAGAATGAGAACACTGCCAGGCCCTACAATGAGGAGGCCGAGAGTGAGGAAGAGGAGAGATGGGAAGAGGCAATCGAGGGTAAAATTAGAGGAGGAACGGAATGGAAACACGGGGGAGAGAAGGAAAATGGAATGAGGAAACGGGGAAAAAAAGAAGAGGAGAAATGGGATGGGAAAATTAAGAGGAAAGAGAGGAAATGGGATGAATAAGGGAAGGAGAATTAAAGAACTGGCAAACAGAGAAGAAGGAAGAGGAAAAAAATGGGAAGAAGAATGTAGAAAGAAGAGGACAAGGATAGGGAGAAGAACTGGAAGGAGAAGAATGAGATGAATAAAACGAAGGAGAATTGGAGGAGCAACAGAATTGGCAGACGGAGAAGAAGGAAGAGGAAAAAACGAGACTAGGAATTGAGAAAGAAGAGGATTTGTATAGGGAAACTTAAGAACTGGAAGAAAAGAAGGGAGAAAAAAAAGAGAGAATAGATGTGGACGAGAGTATGTGAAAATAGAACAAAGAGCAGGATAGGAAGAA
This sequence comes from Scylla paramamosain, assembly GCF_035594125.1. Taxonomy (NCBI): domain Eukaryota; kingdom Metazoa; phylum Arthropoda; class Malacostraca; order Decapoda; family Portunidae; genus Scylla; species Scylla paramamosain. The sequence goes on from NC_087168.1 coordinate 17,024,929, forward strand.
GAACTGGAAGAACAAAAAATACAGAGAAAAAATAATATATAAGGCTAGGATTTGCACGAGTATGCGGGACTCCAACAACATACAGGATTCGGGGAGAGGTGGGTAGGAAGGGCAACACTACAGCAACGGCCTTAGTGACGCCCCTCCAGCACATTCCAGCGACACCAACAGTTACTGGAATGCTCGGCGACCCTAATGCTTGCCTGGAGTGGCGGCCATGGACTGCGGGGACGAGACTGCAGAGCTTGTATGGTCCTTCTATCTTGCTGTGCCTCTCGACCCTGTTTCCTCTGCCTGCCTCTCTGTCTGTCCTGTAGTAGTGGTAGTAGTAGTAGTAGTAGTAGTAGTAGTAGTAGTAGTAGTAGTGGAAGCAGTAATAAGAGAAGAGTATAGAAGAAAATAATTATGATTTGCCTAGATTAAATAAGTTTTATAAAAAGTACGTACATATAAGAAGGAAACATTTCAACCACAATATCTCTCTCTCTCTCTCTCTCTCTCTCTCTCTCTCCTCTCTCTCTCTCTCTCTCTCTCTCTCTCTCTCTCTCTCTCTCTCTGATGACCTCCTGATCCTTAGAGTCGAGGGTCATGAAGGGGAGCGAGAGAGGGAGGAGGGAGAGTGCCTGGGAGAGAGAGAGAGAGAGAGAGAGAGAGAGAGAGAGAGAGAGAGAGAGAGAGAGAGAGAGAGAGAGAGAGAGAGAGAGAGAGAGAGAGAGAGAGAGAGAGAGAGAGAGAGAGAGAGTGTGTCTAATGGCTGTTTTCCATCGCTCAGTTTGAAGTGTCGTGAAGTGTGTGTGTGTGTGTGTGTGTGTGTGTGTGTGTGTGTGTGCTGACAGTGATGTGTCAGCGATGTTATTTCGTAATTATTACTAACCATTACTATTTTTTCACATTTCGTCGACTTACTGAACCACTTTTAACAGGTTGCATAGGAAGTTGTGAAGGTCTCTAAAGGTGTTTTGGTTATTCCAGCTTTAATTCAACAGTGATTTATACTTTTGTATTTACACTTTTAACAAGCCTTAGTGCAAATGACTGGAGTTTCTAAGAGTATTTTGTTTATTCTAATGACTTACACTTTTAACAAGCCTTAGTGGTAGTTCTTGGGGTTTCTAAGGGTGTTTTATATATTCTAGTGATAGTTTAACAATGGTTCATACTTTTAATAAACCTTAGTGGAAATTAGTGGAGTTTCCAGGGGGGAGTTAATTGTTTTATTGGTGGTTTAACAACACTTTACACTTTTAACAAGATAAAGAGGAATTTATTGAGGTTTTTATTTTTTAACAAGAATTCCGCATCATCAGTGGGGGAAAAAAAAAAACAACCATCAGAACGTGACTTTAATAATCCCCGTGGCTTCTGGAAACAGTCCTCATGAGAAACAACACGCTGAAAAACACGAATGATGAAGTCAGCTGATGGTGATGATGTCTGCGCTTTATGTGATGTTGCTGTTAATAGTGTAGGTCAATGTGAGTTAAGTTAGACCAGGCTATGTTAGGTTAGGTCAGGTTTGGTTAGATTTGATAAGGTTAGGTTACGTTAGCTTAGGTTGGGTTAAGATACATTAGCGTAGGTTAGGTTCTCTTACTCTTACTTTAGTTTTACGTCAAGGAAACACACATAGAATCTTAATGGTTTAGGTTAATTTAAGTTAGGTTAGGTTAGATTACAGTACATTAGGTAAAGTTAGTTTCTCTTAATCTTACTTTAGTTTTCCGTCCTGGGAATATCTGCAGAATAATAATAGTTTGGGTTAATTTTTGTCAGTCAGGTTAGATTAAATCAGGTTAAGTTAGGTTAGATCAGGTCAGGTTGCACTGGATTGTATTATATTAGGTTCTCTAAACCTTTTCATTGCGACACAAAGCAATTAACAACACCAGAAGCAATGCGTGAACTCTTTATAAGCATCTACAAGAACATTATCGATAAAAAAGAATACATTTTGTAATTTCTTCCCATTTCAAAGACTGGATGTGGCTATAGAACAAGTAAAGGTGTCTCAAAGTGATTGGTAATTAGGGAAAGCTGCACCAAGTGGCAATGAAAGGGTTAATTTAGTTTAAGCACTGGAAACACCTGTGGAATCTTGTCTTTTACGTATACTTCAAGGCAAAGCAACCGCCAGCCATTCCAGCATCGCCAGTCCTCTCAGTATTCCAGATGCTGCGCCGTGGCCCGAGATCTTCGTGACTTGCGCTCGTCTAGTAAATCT
>NC_087168.1:17032149-17037149 GCF_035594125.1 Scylla paramamosain
ATATATATATATATATATATATATATATATATATATATATATATATATATATATATATATATATATATATATATATATATATATATATATATATATATATATAAATAATTTCCTCTGATTTCCTTAATGTGTTTTACTTCTTTTCCTTCTCACTTCTTCTATTATATTTAAATCTCTCTCTCTCTCTCTCTCTCTCTCTCTCTCTCTCTCTCTCTCTCTCTCTCTCTCTCTCTCTCTCTCTCTCTCTCTCTCTCTCTCTCTCACTGTTGCCACCATTGCGGACATCATCAGTTTCACCATCATGACTATTACCATCACCATGAATAACCAAATAACCACTACCATTACTCATCCATCACCACCATCAGCCATCACCACCATCACCATCACCACCATACCAAGGCTTCGGCAACACAAACATAACAAACTGTGATACATTCAGTGGCTTTATTAACGTGAATTTCTTAGTAGCGTAATGAGCAAACAAAATCTGAGCAGCTCATTCATAAGCACTTCATCGTTTTATCACTAATTTTGACAGGCTGCGTAGGAAGCTGTTGCGGTTTTTAATTAGTGTGTTTTCTTGCTTCTAGTGGTGTTTTTACCCCTTTCACCGCTGGACAGTTTTTTTTTTCTTTTTTTTCGTAGTCACCAATATTTTTTTCTTTTTTTTTTCATGTGTCTCTGAAGCAGTTGTGTACCCTAGGAAAGGCAAGATTCACGTTTTCTCCTCTCTTTTCTGTGCTCATGCAAATAATTTCTGACCCATTCACTGCTATTTGGTACATTTGCCCGTAATCACTAGTCACTGGGACATTTCTTCTCGTGCTACAGCCACCTCCAAACACTGCACTGGCTAGAAACTGCAAAATCTATTCTTTTTCAGGCCTTTCTTTCTTCCAGGTGTTTGTAAAGATCGCTTGCATAGGTTTTTCAATGCTGTGAAGTGTTGCATATCCCACTGAAAGGGTTTTATACTGCTCTGAGTCCCAGCAAAGGGTGATCGTGGCAGTAAAAGAGTTAATCCTTCATCGCTACTGGGAAAGACAAGCACCTGACTAAATATCTCAATGGCCTTGTGAGTCGAGTTTCAAAATACGGGTCCCCTAAAATTCTTGAAAGTGCAGATAATCTTGTGGTGAAATTTGTACAGCTAGACTAATAGAAGTGCGGCGCGTCACAGGTGTTGGTGCATGCGTGATGGTAAATCTTGGCGCCACATTTTTAAACGTCTCAGCGTCTTATTACTACTGTAGCGGGCTGCGGTGGAAGTTATTGCTTTTTTCCTTTTTTCGTGTCTGTCAAGGATTCTTCATCGCCGGTAGGAAAAAAACAAGCACCAAGCTAAATATCTGAATGGCCTTTTGAGTCTCGAGTTTCAAAATACGCGTCCTGGAAAAATTCTTCAAAAATGCAGACAATCTTGTAGTGAGATTGGAGCAGCTAGGCCAGTGGTTTTTAATCTTTGTTGCTCTGTGGCGCACTAAAGGTAGTACATCTTGGATTTTGACGGCGCACCAACCATCAGCCATATAGTTAATTGTAGTGCAGGTTTGCCAGAAGACACAAATTCAAAAACTCACACTTTTCTAGGAGAACTGCGCAGCCCACTTTGATGATAGCCACGGCACACAGTTTGCGAATCACTGAGGATCACATTCTGGAACGGTTCTGGTGTAGTTGAAGTGACACAGGTTTCCAAGGGCCTTTATATGTTCCTAGTAACAGAATAACGAGATTTGAACATCATTACCGGGAGAAACATTCTTGAGAACCCGGCTAATCATCTCTGTGGCCTTTGAAAATTGCCATGTTGAGACAGCAAAGCATTTCTGAACACAGACCTGAGTTAAATTAATAGAAGCGCTCTGTGTCACAAGTTTCAGTTTTGCTGGGACGAGGAGGCTCCAAATATCCTTGCTTGGTGAAGAGGGTGGCCATTTGGGGACTAGTAAAGCTAGGAGAAGGCAGTTATTAAGAGGAAGGTAAGAGAGAATGTTATGAGGATGCGAAGGAGAGGAGAGAAATTCAAGAAGCTAAGGAATGAGGGAATGAGAAGAGAGGAAAGCTAAGAGGGAACAGGGGACACTAAAACGAGGGAAGGAAAGCTAAAACGTTAAAGGAATAAGGTAAAAATGAAGAGGATACCAACAAAACGCTTGGGAAACTAAGAAAATATTAAAGGGAAGGAAAGTAAACAAAGATTGTGCCACGAGTAGAGGGAGAAAATTAAGTTAAGAGGGAGAAAGCTTAGAGGAAGCTAAGAGGGGGCGAGGAAGGGTAAGAGAAGACAGAGGAAAGGAAAATAGTTAAAAGACCTTAAAATGAGGCAGGGAAAACTTAGGCCGGTTTACAGTACTCCGTTTTTACGGATTCCGTTTCCGAACGCCGTCAACAATGACGTCACCACCGTATCCGTTCGAGCGACTGTAGTGGGAACCGGGCTCCGTTTCTGCCTCTGCTTGAACGGACGTCGTCGAGCGGAAGAGATGAATCGAGTTTACTTTGTACGGAGAGGCGGCAGTGTTGCACGTACTGATGTTTTTAATGTTCCAGGTATAATACCCAAATACATGATAAAACGTTATTGAATTACAGCTTTGTAATGTAATACTGTAATGCTATATTGTAAATTAGATATTTTTACACTGTTCGTGGAAAAAGAGGAGTGACCTTGGTCCCAGCGTGAGGTGCGGCAACACCGCAAAAGCTATGTAAACACAAGCTCATGAATGGACTGGACTGGTTTCAGCCCAGCAAACTTCAGAAATGCAACAAGACTCACTCAGCAGTTATGGTAATGACAGTGTATTAATAACTGACAACCAGACAACCGGAAAATACTAGTATAACCTCCCTCTCCATCACACAGTGCATTGATACAGCAGACACTGCTGCCTTCACCGTGCCTTGTAGGATTTACTATCGTGTAGCACACGGTGCAATAAATGACACTCTTCTCCACCTCACTGGCCTCCCTTCGTCAGCTGAAAGCAGCAAGGTGGCAAGAAGTACACTAATTCTTTGTCGAGGAGGTCTCTTCTCCGCGCGGCCATGTTGACAAACCTGGATACGGAGACAGCGGCCAACTCCTCTGTTCAGCACGGACTCCGTTTTTGTGACGTCATTGTTGGACTGTGAACGGAGATGGAATTAGTAAAAAAACGGACTAGTGTAAATCGGGCCTAAGAGAAACATAAGAGGAGACAGGAAAAGTGAGAATGAAATAGTTAAGAAGAAAGTAAGAAGAGGCAGGGAAAAGCTGGGAGGGGACAAAGAGAAGAAAAAATAGTTAAGAATACTAAGAAAACGCAGGGAAAACTAGGAAAAAGCTACGAAGAGACTGGAGAAGTTGAGAAGAGAAGGAAATAGCTAAGAAGACACTAAGAAGACGCGGGGGAAGCTTAGAGGAAGTGGGTAAGGATGAAAGATTGCTAAGAGAAGAGGGGAAAATTAGAAGGAGAGAGGAAACGCTAAAAGGAGACGGGGGAAACCTAAAGAAAACTAAGAGGAGGGGAAAGATAAGAGAGAGGAAGGAAAGGCGTAGGATGCTGGGAAGATACTATTTTTGATCAATATTTTTCCTTATGTGGCCAATGAGGAGTCCTTCACTGCCCTCGCCTGACCACAGCTCATTTGCAAGCAAGACCAAGGATGTTGCGAAATGAAAGGCAGTTAAGATAAAGAGTGACGAAACCCAACCTTCCGGCGCCATCACCGACACGTTCTGTACGGGAAAGGGGGAGACGGAAGTTGATATGAATTGCAGTTGTGAAGAAACCTAACCTAACTTCATCTAACCTAACTTAATCTAACCTAACCTAACTTCATCTAACCTAACCTAACCTAACTTAATATAACCTAACCTAACCTAATCTAATCTAACCTAGCCTAACTTAATCTAACCTAACCTAACCTAACAATCTAATTTAACCTAATATAATTTAACCTAATCTAACATAACCTACTAAATTTAAACTGAACCTAATCTAACGCATGTAAACCTAACCTATCTTAGCTTAACCAAGCCAAACTATACCTAACCTAACCTAACCTAACTATACCTAACCTTACCTAACTGAACTTAATGTAACTTAACCTAATAATTTAACCTAACCTAAACTTAACCTAATCTAATCTAACTTAACCTAACCTAACCAAGCATTATTTAACCTAACCAAACCGTACCTTACCTTATTATCTTCAGTGCTAAGACATTAGGGAGCTTTAAGAGAAGATTAGATGGGTTTATGGATGGGGATGATAGATGGAAATAGGTAGGTATATTTCATACAGGGACTGCCACGTGTAAGCCTGGTCGCTTCTTGCAGCTTCCCTTATTTCTTATGTTCTTATGTTCTTATCTTCCTTTACCTTACCTAACTTAACCTAACCAAACCTTATCTTACCTTATCTTCTTTTTATCTTGCCTAACCTAACCTAACCTAACCTAACCTAAACTTACCTAACATAACCTAGCCTAAGAAAACCCAACCTAACCTAACCTTATTTTAACCAGGCCATCCTCCTCTTTGCTGCCCATCGCCTTCCTCAAGAAAAGCTTATCAAATTCTATTAAAATTCTGAAAGGCTGCACGACTCCCCCGGTAGCCAAGTTTTCCTCTAGTTTCTCTCCACTTTGAGGCTCCGGAGTGGTGGGGATGAAGGAGCCACGGCGGGAGTTAAAAATCTGAATCACATATGCAAGGTTGACAGGGTAACAGTAGGGTTGGGTTAGGTTAGGTGTTGGTTAGGTTAGATGAGGTTATTTATGTTAAGGGTTGAAAAGGAGTGGTGATAGTAGAAATTGTGTTAGGTGATGTTAGGTTAGGTTAGATACGGTTAGGTTTGGGATTGAAAATGAATGTGACAGCAGAGTTAGCGTTCGGTTAAGTTAAACGTTGAATTTACGTATTTAGCTGTTTGTACCCTTACCTATGTATTTGTATATAAAATCATGTATGCTGAGGGATAAATAGCTCTATCTATGTTTCTGTTAT
>NC_087168.1:17039649-17042149 GCF_035594125.1 Scylla paramamosain
TAACAGTGCGTAGGAGGAAAAAGAGGGAGGGAGGGAGGGAGGGATGGAGGGAGTGAGGATTTAAATCTTAAGGGATGGATGAAGGAGGAAGGAGGGAGAGAGAAACGCGAAAAGAATCAGGGTGTAGATGGATGAAGGAGAGAGAGGAGAGGAGAAAGGGTACGGAAGAGAAAATGAAGGAAGGGAGAAAAGGGAGAGAAATCCGGATATTTCCTTATATATAACTACACGAACAAATTATATGCCTTAGGGTCTTGGAGGGAAAAATTGAAGGGAGGGAAGAAACGGAGGAGGAGGAGCAGCAGGTGAGTGGAGGGGAGGAGATGAAGGAAAGGGAGGGAAGGAAGGAAAGCTAATAGGATGTTTAGAAGGGAGAGAGATGGAAATGTTATGTGGAAAATTTGGTGTTATTATTGTTGTTGTTGTTGTTGTTGTTGTTGTTGTTGTTGTTGTTGTTGTTGTTGTTTCTTTCTTTCTGGTTCTTGTCCTTGTTATTGTTGTTTTCGTTTTCTTCTTTCGCTCTTCTTGTTTTTGTTGTTCTTCTTCTTCCTGTTTTTTTTTATTTGGTCTTGCTTGTTCTTCTTATTCTGCTTGTTCTACTTATTCTTCTTGTTCTTCTTGTTCTTGTTCTCGCGTGTTCTTCTTATTCGTCTTGTTCTTGTTGTTCTTGTTTGTTCTTCTTATTCTTCTTTTGCTCTTCTAATTACCACAACAACAGCAACAACAACAACAACAACAACAAGAAACGCAACAAATTTTACAAGTACCACTACTAACACAACAACAACAACAACAACAACAACAACAACAACAACACAACAACAACAACAACACCCTACACACTATTCACCCCCAAACCACCATCTTTCCACACCATCGAGGAAAAAAGACGCTCACTGAACCCTACCAAACTTGAACCACCTACTTGCCCTCATACTTTTCATTTCCCTCTACAGAAGTCTCTAGCGACTCAAGATTCCCTCGAGTGTTTCTGCTGCTGCTCCTTATGTTGATCTTGCCATGGCTTGGAGTTTAATGGAAAGCCGCGGGAGAGAGAGAGAGACAGAGAGAGAGAGAGAGAGAGAGAGAGAGAGAGAGAGAGAGAGAGAGAGAGAGAGAGAGAGAGAGAGAGAGAGAAGAGAAGAGAAGAGAAGAGAATATAGTTATCGGTCTTTTTCTTGTTCTTATTCTTGTTCTTGTTGTTTTTTTTTGTTGTTGTAGTGTGTGCAGTGTGAATAGAATAGCAATATTTGTTGTTCTTGTTCTTGTTTTTGTTTTTGGTCTTGCTGTTCTTGTTGTTATAGTGGATGTGTAGTGTGTATATAGAATATAAGTACACATTTACTGTTCTGGTTCTTGTTCTTGTTATTCTAGAGTGTATGTGTGTGTGTGTGTGTGTGTGTGTGCGCTGTTCGGTAGTAAGAGCAACCTTTTCATACTACAACTAACGTAATACTGGTTTATCATTGCGTAAAACTCTGTAATCTTAACAAATAACTGTCTTTTTGTCAATAAACTATCTATCTATCCGTGTGTGGCAAGGTGGCTGTGATTTGTTTCCTGAAGGCTGTTAGGGATTTGTGTGTGGTGAAACAAGAGACGTTTGGCGCCAAGGAGAGCTCGTGTGTGTATGTGTGTGTGTGTGTGTGTGTGTGTGATGGGGGGAGGTAAGAGGCTTGTCACTCAGCTGTCAGGATTGCTGTCGTGGCGTTGCGGTGTTTGGTAAGAGAGAGGGAGATAGATAGATAGATAGATAGACAGAGAGAGAGAGAGAGAGAGAGAGAGAGAGAGAGAGAGAGAGAGAGAAAGAAAGTAAAAAAAAACATACAAACCCTTGTACACAAGGTCCCACCGAGACTCGAACTCGGATTCTTGGATTCAAAGTCCAAAGTGCTGACCATTACACCATGGGACCCTGGCAAGTGGAAGGCTGGGTTTAATATTGTCATGTCAGCCAGTAGTAAAATTTTCCGTTCGCGCCCCGTTCACGTTGTTAAGGGTCTCCAGTAGCGAGTATTAGTTAACGAGGAAGAAAAAAAAAGACCCACTAAAGGTGTCAGTCCCATAAGAAAGCAGTCCAAAACGAGATGCAGATTTAAACTAATATGCTTCATTGCTCTAACACATTCATCTAAACCTATACTGAACTTACCACAAGGCTTTATAGTCTCTGAACAAACCGACACGAGACACGCTTAGTGAAACAGCCTTATTGCTTCGTTGTGGATAATAAATACCGTAATAATAGGCATAGCTAGAGTAATGGGAGCTGTTATGTATCGTTACTACCATATAAACCTCCTATAAAGCAGCAGGAGGTACCGACAAACCCCCTTAAACCTCTTCATAAACCTGATATTGGCTGGTTTCCCCGGTTACAATCCCTTAGGTGGGTTTGTAGCAGTTTGTTCTCCCTCGAGAGGTTAACTGGCTCCCCGTGTGTTTTTCCCGGTGCCCTGCTTGGCTTCCCCGCTGGAAAATAGGGTTATTGGTGATGTAT
>NC_087168.1:17044649-17052149 GCF_035594125.1 Scylla paramamosain
AGGAACCAGGACGAGGAACAGGACGAGGAGAGGATTCCAAGTTTAATTAAGGGAGCAGTGATTGTCTTTGGTGGTCGTGTTATTATTATTATTATTATTATTATTATTATTATTATTATTATTATTATTATTATTATGTATTCTTGTTCTGTTTTTTGTTATCGTTCTCATTTTTCTTCTTTTCCATTTTCTTTTTCGTGTGTTTTTCTTGTTCTTCCTCTTCTTCTTCTTCTTCTTCTTTTGTTATTGTTGTTGTTTTTTTCCTTCCACTTTTCTATTTTTCTCATTTGTTTTCTTGTTTTCTTCTTTTTCTTCTTCATCTTCTTCTACTACTGCTTCTTTTATTTTTCCCTATTTTCTTTCTTTTTCCTAAGTTGTGTCCTGCTTCGCCGCGATGATGAATCGTTGCCAGCTCAGGTTGGAAGGTTTGAACAACGGTGCGTCGTGAGGAGAGGTGTGCGAGGTGCCGGCGAGGGGGAAGGAGCCTGAGCTGGTTACGATTCATCTTGGCGACGAAACAGAACACAACTTATGACCGCGACTGTACCTATTGGAAAAGTTGTAGGGCAAAGAATTTACTGGTTAAGTTACGCAGATTAGTTTGGGATAAGTTAGTGGTAGGGAGCCTTTATAAAATTTGGAAGAATGTAAAAGGAAAAATAACAGAAGAATGGCGTTATTTGTTTAGTTTTGAAAAAAAAAATGTATTGGTTTAGCACATTAAGTTTATGTAAATTAGTGACGGTTAAGTTAGGTTTATGAAATTAGAAAGAAAATACTCCTAACTTGATATAAAGAAAAAAAAAAGAAATACAAATGAATGAATTTATTTGTTAAGTTAGTTTTGGAAATTTTACTCGATTACCTAACAATACAAAACAAATTTATTGGTTTAGCTAGATTAGTTTAAGGTAAGTTAGTGTAGATTTAGTTAGTTTTTACGAAATTCGAGATAAAATGCTAGTAACTTGATATAAAGGAAAAATAAAGGAGAATAGATTTATTTGTTCGGTTAATTTTGAGGAATTTATTGGTTAAGTTGATTTAGTTGAAGGTAAGTTAGTGTAGATTAAATTACCTCTATGGAACTCGACTGAAAGCACCACCAACTTGATATAAAAGAAAAAATACAGAGGAATGAACTTATTTGTTAGGTCAGTTTTGAGAAAATATGTGAGAGGCCAGCAAGGAAAGCAAGACGAATTTATTAGTAAAGTTAGATTCAATTAAAGTTAGTCTTAGGTTTATGGAATTCGAGGAAAAACACTAGTAACTTAATGTAAAAGGAAAAGAGACGTAGGAAAGGACTTACATGTTAGGTTAGTTTTGAGAACTTATATGTGACAGACCAGCAAGGAAAACAAGACGAATTTATTAGTAAGGATAGATTAATTTAAGTTAGTCTTATGAAAAACAATAGTTGAAATAAAAGAAAATAAAAAAAGCATAGAAATCGACTTATTTATTCAGTTAGTTCTAAGAAATTACTCGAAATGTAAGACTAGCAAGGAACACAAAAGAAAAATCATAGGGCATTGGATTTATCAGTTCTTATGAGAATGTTTCCTGGAACTCCTATGGGACCTCCACTCTCTAATCTGCAAGTTAAGGAATCAGGGCAACAAAAAACGGGAGCTGACGTGGGAATTTTACTGGAAAAGGAGGAATTTAACTGGAAAGGAGAGGAAGGAGGGTATACATCTTGAAGGAAATAAGAGGAAGGGTATTTTCTTTCACGCACTGACAGGACAAGATTCAGGTCAAGGGCGCCGCAATGAACCGAAAATAGAAAAATAAAGCCTCTTTCTCGAAGTCCATTGATGCCGGAATGAGGCGTGCGAAACTAAACACTCCAGGGAAAGAAAAGAAAGAAAAGAAGAAAAAAAAAGAGGAGAAATAGAGCGTCTCGAATAGATATGATACGGATATTGTTGGAGGAAAAGAAGGAGGAGGAAGAAGAAGAGGAGGACGAGGAGGAGGAGGAGGAGGAGGAGGAGGAGCAGGTGGTGGTGGTGGTGGTGATGGTGAATAGGAAGGGAAGAAGTAGAGGAAGAGATAGAAACGGAGAAAGAGGAGATAAAAAGAAGAAGAAGAAGAAGAAGAAGAAGGAGAAGAAGAAGAAGAAGAAGAAGGAGAAGAAGAAGACGAAGAAGACGAAAACTAAAGGGAAAGATACAGAGTAAGAGGAGCAAAAATAAAAAGAAAAAAAAAACGAGAAGAGAAAATTAAGAAAAAAATAGAGGAGGAACAGGTGAAAGGAGAAAGAAATGAGATGAAAGGTAAGAGAAATAAGAGCAAGGAATGAAAAAAGCTTCTATAGATCTGCACGTAGAAGTCGGAGTTGGAGGAGGAGAGGAAGAGGAAGAGGAGAGAAGTTTACTGAGACATTACTTGGAATACACACAGCTTGGGTATAAAAGGCGACGGCTGATTCGGTTCTTAGTTATGGAAATGAGCGCCTGTTGCACCCCGCATAGTATTAGATTATCCAGATGGCGTGGTTGGCTGCCCTGAGTCTCGCTGTTGGCAGGACTGGGAATAAGAAGCTACCGCGAATGGTATTTAATAGAGGCGATAAACTGAAGCATAAGATTCACTACACCGTAATTAGTCTGGTAAACGGAGGTTGTAGTAATTAAAAGTTTGGGTATATTTATAGGTTATTGCTGTCAGACTATGGGGATTTAAGTCTTAAGAGTGTTAATATATGTAGGGCTTGTTTTATTTTGGTGTTTTGACGTTTTAATATTTGTATTAATTGTGGTGCTGTACAGGCCTTTAATCTCAAGGATGTAGTGAATGTAAGGTTTGTTTAATATTTGTTTTGGTGTTTTCATATTTGTAATAATTATGATACAAGATTAGACAACAGCTTACTGTGATATATACCTTGGTAACTATTTAATGTAAATGCAAACCTTGGTAATATCCTAACTTAATATAAAGCTAAAAGCGAGCCATCTAATCCAAACCAAGACAATTACTTATGACCCAAGAAAACAGCGTAATATGATATGAATTTAAAAAACTACTAAATTTTACTCACACCGTAATTATAAGATAAAAATAATAATAATAATAATAAATAAATAAATAAAAGATACCAACATCACAACACCAAAAGATAAACCAGTGAACTATTAGATAAACATGTCTTGGGTGCAGGGAATGGTGATGTTACTGGTTATTGCAATTGCTTGTGTAGTGGCGTGGCAAGGCGTGGTTGTGGTGACGCTGGAATGGCCTGGGAGTGAGGCGGGAAGGCGCAGCCTGGTGGCGGTGCTGGTGGTAATGGTGTCTTGTAAATGGCAAACAGTAGCCTAATATCCTCGTTGTAATTCCCGTGCTCCATTAGTGTCTGTTTCCGCGGCTCATGTGGAATTTCTACGTGTTTGTTACATTATTCCGTAATTGCGAATGTGTATATTCTGTTATGCTGGTGGCGGCGGCGGCGCGGCGGTGGTGGTGATGGTATGCAAACTACGTATTTTGATAGACATGGATTGAAACCTAATAATTGCCTGGCCAGATCCACTTTAGCTACTACGGTGTATTTGCCTGTTGATGTTACAAATAAAAAAACGTAAATTGGCTTCCCTCGTCATGATAATCGCTCGCGACGCACTCTCGTGTTTTAGACATAAATTACTATATGTGTTCGTTTTCCTGTCAGCGGCTGTGGTTTGGGGAACGGAATGAATTGCTTACTTCACGTGTTTTGTCAATTTGCACTAGGATTAAACTAAAGGAAATTAATAGAAATAAGTTGTCGAAAGACTGTATTTTAAAGACGTGAATCAACATTAGCGTGACTAAAATAAATGCCTACTCGGTAAAACAATGTCACAAACTTGACCGAAAACGCACTTCTGTATTGCTAGAAGATATGAAAATGAACGGTATTCCTTGATATACGTTTAAACATATAAAAATATCACAATAAATAAAGTTAAGCTAGAAAAAAAAATAATCTTAGAGAATTCAATGCTACTTTAACAGAATAGCAAACAACGTAAATAACACACACCATATTTATTTAAAGTTTAATGGTGAACAACAGCCCACTGACAGTACCCTACGAACACAGCTATTAAAGGTCAATAAAGTAACTTGGGAAACTGAACTTCGTAAAGATAAGAGGATAATACTTGGAAATCGTGCGTCATTGGAGAGGTTGGCAGCCTTGAAGTGGTGAGCCGAACACAGCCGTTACCTCAGCACAATCGTCTGTGTTGTGTGTGTGTGTGTTTGTGTTCGTTGCGATTGTAGTGCGTTGGACGTGGACCTGGGAACACCTACGGACTGTGGCTATTACCTGAGGCCCCAGGGTACTTGTTGAAACGATGGAGAGGCGGAGAGGAATTAAGGTAAGGTAACAGAGACATTTAATTGTGGAGACGACAAGGAAGGCTGGGATATTATTGTTAACTTGTACTTTTTATTATTGTAGCGCCTTTATACGTTCCTTGATGCATACCAACGTAGTCTGTATATTATCACCAAGTGTCTGAGTATGTACCAAGGGGGTAATTGTCTAGAGTCCTTACCGGGCCTTATTACTGGTCTATTCACTTCAATTCTTTTACACATACCTTCACATGCACCTAAAACATCATTTTAAAGTGGGGGACAAATGCCCCCTTCCCTCTAGTCCAGCAAAATTGGGGACATGTGGGAAGGCGGGGTTTTGGGTGGGGGAGACATAAATCAGCGAGCGATTTTCGGCCAGGTTAGGTTAGGTTAGGTTAGGTTAGGTTAGCCTAACCTAACCTAACCTAACCTAACCTGGCCGAAAATCGCTCGCTGATTTATGTCTCCCCCACCCAAAACCCCGCCTTCCCACATGTCCCCAATTTTGCTGGACTAGAGGGAAGGGGGCATTTGTCCCCCACTTTAAAATGATGTTTTAGGTGCATGTGAAGGTATGTGTAAAAGAATTGAAGTGAATAGACCAGTAATAAGGCCCGGTAAGGACTCTAGACAATTACCCCAAGGGGGAGCAAGAGGTAGATTTGAGAGAAAGCAAGGCGAGAGGTTACATATAGCGGTGATGGTGGTAATGGCGGTGCTGGTGGTGGTATCTCTGCCTTATACTTTTTGTTTTTCTTTTTGCGGCGTCTGCGTACGTGGCCCAAGGAACACCCACGTGCTATGTGTATTACCATCAGGTGTCTTTGTATATATTAGGGTGGTGGAGAGACGGGGAGGAGGGAAGATAAGTAAATAGATGTTTTGCGGTGACTGGGGTGGTAATGGCCGCGGCAGTGGTAGTGGTGGTGGTGGTATTGCATGACGAAACTATGATGCTCCTTTATTTTCTGATGGATATGCTTTTATTAATGAAAAGAGGCGCTCTGAAGGTTTGGTGGTGATTTAATAGGGAAGTGGTCATAGGTAGCCGGGAAGTAAATGATCTCTTAAAAGCAAATTATTGGAGTAAATGATCTCTTAAAAGCAAATTATTGGCCACGAGAAATCAGCAGTCTTCGAAAAACGACCACGTAGATTCCCGCCATTTCGTCCTTAGCCTTTATTTGTTCCTCCACCGATGGTCATTTTCTGTGGTCATACTTTTGTGGGTTTTATGAGGTTCTTTCGTAGGTTAAAGTAGTCGTAGTGGTGATGGAGAGGGAGACGGGAGAGAATATTAGACAAGAGGAGGTGTTTAGGTAAGACTATGGTGGTGGTGATAGTAGTCTGTGCATTTGATTGTGTTCTGTATCTGTTCTAATTCACTTATCTCCTCCGTATCCAACTTGTAATGATCTTTTTTTTTTTTTCCCAAATTATCAGATTCCTCACCTGTTATAAGCAATTACAACAGCTCTTAGTGGCAAATAGTTGTTCGGCTTGGTGCTGCAGTATCAGTGCTATTCTATTTTGCTCTGTGGTAGCTTCAGATTATTCATCTTATATAATCGTAACACAATTGTTGCCTTAATGCTTTTTTTACTCTTGCTAGGCTTGGTGCTTGAAAACCCATACAGCTCATTTCACATGCTACATTTTTTTTTTTTTTTTTTTCGGTGGATTTCAGATTTGTCATGAGTTTGACTTGTGAATATGATAGCAGAGACAGAGTGTTTGGTTGCTTGATGTTTATATATGCTTGTGGTGGTGGGAGAGGCTTTGACGCGCACACACACACACACACACACACACACACACACACACGGAATGTTTAAGAGCATTAGTAGTTCAGAGGGAATATTTGAAAAGGTTGAATATGGCGCTACTGTGGAAACAGCAACAGAAATTTAGCTTTCACCTTTTCATTGTTTTAAAAGCCTGGGGATTACTAATTGTTTTGCGGCCCAGTCTATTCTCTCCTTCACTTCTTTTCATGTAAACATAAAAACCCATTCATTATTCTTGGTAGCAAAAATACAAAGCCTATTAATGACCTGTATTTTCAAGCAAACAATAAGCCTATTCATAGCCTTTTTTTTATGTTTTCCTCTCATATAAAAGTAATTAATAAGGTTCATCAGGGAAGTCATTATAGAATTGACCTGTTTTGTTTGTATTTCGTAATGGCTGAACACAATTAACACCCAACTTGCTGTGGTGTTGTACTGAAATAATTAGTTTTTAAATCTCATGGCTTTTAACATTAGTAAGGAAAAAAAGAAAAAAGTAATTGTCAAGCGTAAACACAGCAGTATTACACTAATATGCTGAGGCTTTTTAATTCTCGTACCTTTTAGCCTGACTAGCGTAAAGCCTAGTGTGACGCGTGTCTGCTGGATCATTCTTGTTAGCGTCATAAGCCTCCGCCTCACACTTGTCTCTCGGCTCGCGGGCAGCAAACCAGTGATGCAGAGGAGAGCAGGGATGAGCTGGGATGAAAGCAGCGGTCTGTAAACGTGGGGATTCAATTCGATAATAAAAAAAAAGGGATATAACTGTCTGTTTTCCATAGGTTTGTCACTGTTTTCATTTCAGTATTTAGGCTGGTGCTGCATTGAGTAGCGGCAAGACACCATTAAAAGGAAACACTGAAGGTGAACTAAATGCCACTCCCTCTTATGGCTTAACCATTTAGCAAAATTTCCCAGTGTTTATAAATGACTTAACTCGGCAGGAGCGGTGATGCACTCAGTAAGGGAGCATACAGGAGGGTCTTGTAATTGGCCGGAAACTCTATCTAGTATTTCATTCCAGCGCCCGCTTCCTGCTGCTTGCTTAGTTACCAGCAAATTATACCACTTCAGAATGAGTGATGCAATGCGAAGATAAAACTTTCATACAAAATGCCCCTGATATACAGCTATGCAATCTTCCCTGGTATAGCTGTGTGGTGTAATGCGTTACCGTCGTCTTTGGGGCGCGCATCTGGTCTGCCTCTCAGTGGACCTGCTCATTGTTTGCAGTTGTCTTGTTTAGTTCAGTACCTCTTACGCAGTGTGAAGCCTTATTGTTATTATACTCGTTTGTAATGGTAGGGAATAATCAACGAGTAAATCGGTTCTATTACGATATTACTATTGCTCCTAATTG
>NC_087168.1:17067149-17069649 GCF_035594125.1 Scylla paramamosain
CATGGGACCCTGCAGGACTGGGAGGCTGGGACTGGTGTGTGGAGACGCCTTGCTGACTGAACACACACACACACACACACACACACACACACACACACAGCGCATTAATGATTATAATACAAGCACCATTCGCTATTCCAATGATGATAATGGTAGTAATAAAAATAATAATGATAATTTAATTGTTGTCACATAAGCTGTACAGTTACTTGATATAATTATTAGTAGTTGAGAGAGAGAGAGAGAGAGAGAGAGAGAGAGAGAGAGAGAGAGAGAGAGAGAGAGAGAGAGAGAGAGAGAGAGAGAGAGAGAGAGAATAAAAAGCATCAAAATTCAGTCACATTTTTAGAGGAATTTTGGTGAGTGAGACATGGCTTTACGTATCTCTCTCTCTCTCTCTCTCTCTCTCTCTCTCTCTCTCTCTCTCTCTCTCTCTCTCTCTCTCTCTCTCTCTCTCTCTCCCCCCCTTATATTTTATTAACAAGAAGGAGAATTATAACTTCAGCCTTGTATAATTAGTGTAACACCTGGAGGTATAGAACGCATACCTGAATATATAATTAATTTTTCTGCCAGGTGTGCTAAAGAGTCGAATTTCCCTTAGAGGAGTGGGAAATAGTGGGCCTTACGTACCTGTCCTGGCTACACTATTATTAAAGACTGTGACATTATTCATTTATTCGCTGTTCTTTAAATTTTACCTGGGATGAGAGAGAGAGAGAGAGAGAGAGAGAGAGAGAGAGAGAGAGAGAGAGAGAGAGAGAGAGAGAGAGAGAGAGAGAGAGCAGCATTCGTAAACGTTTCCTCTTTTTTTGTATTTTAGATAAACTGTAGTGGTGTTTTCTTGATTCTATTGGTAAT
Organism: Scylla paramamosain; assembly: GCF_035594125.1. Lineage (NCBI taxonomy): Eukaryota > Metazoa > Arthropoda > Malacostraca > Decapoda > Portunidae > Scylla > Scylla paramamosain. The sequence goes on from NC_087168.1 coordinate 17,068,011, forward strand.
TAAAAAAGATTCTGCATAATCAGTGAAAAAGATAAATTATAACTTCTGTGGTCTTACAAATAATAATAATATTAACTATAACCTTTGTAAACGATCCATGAGAGAGAGAGAGAGAGAGAGAGAGAGAGAGAGAGAGAGAGAGAGAGAGAGAGAGAGAGAGAGAGAGAGAGAGAGAGAAACAAAACATTTCAAAATACTGTAACCTGCTTACCACCACCACCACCACCACCACCACCACCACCACCCAAGGATAGCTTAAAAAAAAAAAAGAAATGTAAAAGTAAGCATTTCAAAACCACGTAAACACCACCACCATCACCACCACCACCATTACACAAACACACAAACACACACACACACACACACACCAAATCACTCACCAACAAACCATCCACAAAAAAAAAAAAAAACTAAAAAAGAAAAAATAAATAAAAATACATCAGACAAGATTTGAAAAGAAAAGCAGGCTCGCCAACCTTCCCCCTTCACCAGGGCTGCCAACTTTTCCGTGTCGCTAATGAGAGAGGGAGGGGAGCGCCGCTACTTTTGCCGTGTCCTGATCGAGGCGGGATAACCGGACCCCTCTTAAAGATCGCTAATTACTCCTACTCTTTAATAGTCTTTGAGAGCGACACGCCTGCCCTGCCCTCTGCTGCTCAGGAGGAGGAGGAGGAGGAGGAGGAGGAGAAGGAGAAATAAGAAGAGATGATGAGAGGATAGATGTACGTGAATGAGTAAAGGAGATAAGAATAAAAGAGAAATAAGAAGAGGAGGAGGAGGAGGAGGAAAAAGAAAAGAATATACTTAAGGAAGAAGTGTAGGAGGAGAAACTAGAAGAAGAGGAATAAATGATGTATAGGAAGAGGTTCAATGCGAAGAGGAAGAGGAGGAGGGGGAGGAGGATAAGATTCTAGAAGAGGAATAGGAATTGTAGGAGGAGGAGGAGGAGGAGGAGGAGGAGGAGGAGGAGGAGGATATATACTAGAAGAGGAAGTGTAGGAGGAGATTGAGTAGGAAAAATAAGGAGGAGGAAGAGGATAAGAAGGATGTATATGAGCAAGAATATGAAGAGGAGGAGGAGGAGGAGGAGGAGGAGGAGGAGGAGGAGGAGGAGGAGGAGGAGGAGGAGGCGAAGCAATGGACGCTAGATTATGATTAGTTATTATTATTATTATTATTATTATTATTATTATTATTATTATTATTGTTATTTTTATTATTATTATTATTATTTATTATTGTTGTATTCTGATATATTTTTAGTCCCCAGTGGGATCAGAGAGAGAGAGAGAGAGAGAGAGAGAGAGAGAGAGAGAGAGAGAGAGAGAGAGAGAGAGAGAGAGAGAGAGAGATTTTGTTGTTATTATTGTTGTATTCTAATTTATCTTTAGTCCACATTGGAATCAGAGAGAGAGAGAGAGAGAGAGAGAGAGAGAGAGAGAGAGAGAGAGAGAGAGAGAGAGAGAGAGAGAGGCACTGTCCCTTTTACTACATACGGTTATTATCATCATCGTAACCACCACCACCACCACCACCACCACCACCACCACCACCACCACCACCACCACCCTCAATGCTTCCTCAACAATACAGACGACCTCCCCCTCCCAATAACCTTCACTCATCTCTGTTGGCTGTC
>NC_087168.1:17074649-17077149 GCF_035594125.1 Scylla paramamosain
GGGAATGAAAAAAACTGACAAAGAAGATGTGAAATTATAAAGTAAAGGTGGAAATAAGGAAGAAAACGGTACTTTATTTGATTAAGATGACTTAGAACTTAAGGAAAAGATCGAAATAAAGAGGGGAAGGTACTGTTCTTAAGAAGACGTGGAGCTTTTATAATAAAGATGGAAGTAAAGAAGAAAAGGTCGTGTACTTAGTGTTTAGTGGCCTCGAGGTTATGGGAAGACGTTGGTGGGTGTTAATATTCTATCGTGACGCGGCTCACTCTGAAAGATGAAGGAAATAATAAGAAAAAAAAATATATATAACATAATATAATAACTTAATCTAAGCTAACCTAACCAAACCTAACTTGTGTAAATATAATACTGCCTAACTTAACCTAACTAAACCTATCACTGCCTAACCTAACCTAACCTAAACTAACCTAACCTAACCTAACCTAACCTAACCTAACCTAACCTAACCAAACCTAACTTGTGTAAATATAATACTGCCTAACTTAACCTAACTAAACCTATCACTGCCTAACCTAACCTAACCTAACCTACCTAACCTAACCTAACCTACCTAACCTAACCTAACCTAACCTAACACTGCCTAACCTAACCTAACAACCTAACCTAACTTAACACTGCCTAACCTAACCTAACCTAACCTAACCTAAGCTAAGCAGAACAATTATGCAGGATTCACGAGCAATTGTGTTCCAGTTCCGCCCTTCTGATTTCACTTCATTACCTCTCATTATCACGTGACTTGCCTTAACTTGTAATTGGTCCTGTTGGGTCAATTTAACACTTCAGAGCTTCAATTAGACGCAGACCACATCTAATTCCCGCAGAGAGAGAGAGAGAGAGAGAGAGAGAGAGAGAGAGAGAGAGAGAGAGAGAGAGAGAGAGAGAGAGCGTGTGTGTGTGTGTGTCTAATCGCTTTAATCTGCACTGTGCGATCATTTATGCAACGTAGGTATTTGTTTTTTTATCGCTCGTTTTCTTTTCCGTCAAGTAAATTCAGTTTTTAGGACCGCATTGTTGTCATCAGGATTGTCTTCAGAGGCCAGAGATGATAAGTTGGGTTTTCATGGGGGTTTTATCTCTTGTAAGTCCGTTTTCTAAAGTCACAGATGTTAGTTGCGGTTCCTAAGGGCGTTTTCTCTCCTAGGGCTGCATCTGAAAGGCTACATAAATTGTTAGTCGGGTTTTCATTAGTGTGTCTCTCTCGTCAAGGTTTCCGAAAGCCGCTGAAGTGATTGGTTGTGTTTTCAAGGTGTTTTGTCTCATCAGTACTGTTTAGAAAGGTGGAGGAGACGACTAGTTGGGTTCTAATGTTTTTTTTTCTTGTCAGCAGTGTTATCAGGTTCTCGTGGATGTTTTTCTCGTATCAGGACTGTTTTCAAATTTCATCTAACCTAACCAGATATAACACTGCCTACCTTAACCTTACCTTAACCTAACGTAACCTTACTTAACCTAACCTAACCTAACCAAATACGACACTGCCTAGCTTAACCTAACCTAACCTAACCTAACCTAACCTTGTCTTACCTTACCTAACCTAACCAAACCTAACCTAACCTAACCTTACCTTACTTAACCTAACCTAACCTAACCTTACCCTACTTAACCTAACCTAAGCTAACCTTGTCTTACCTTACCTAACACAACCAAACCAAACCTAACCTAACCTAACCAAACCTAACCTTACTTAACCTAACCTAACCTAACCTTGTCTTACCTAACCTAACCTAACCTAACCTAACCTTACCTAACCTAACCTTACTTAACCTAACCTAACCTAACCTTGTCCTACCTTACCTAACCTAACCAAACCAAACCAAACCAAACCAAACCAAACCAAACACTAACCTAACGAAACCATAACCCAACCTAATTAGCTGGATTTTCACAATATCATCTTCCCCACTGATTGCGTATAAACCTCAAAAAACACCCCCACCAAAAAAAAAAAAAAAAACGCTAGTCACGAACACACCCTTAAAAAAATACCCTTTACGCCCCTTCTCCCCCCGCCCCCACCTTAACCCCCCAGCTCCCAGCAATAACTTCTCCCCCTAGCATCCTGTTCAAAGTTGTAAGCTGTTTGGGAGCAAGATTAGGTATAGTTAGTTCTTTCACCCCCCACTCATCCCCCCCATGCGTATTTTGGTTCCTGCTGTGTATTTTCTCTCTTTCTCTCTCTCTCTCTTTCTTTCTCTCTCTCTCTCTCTCTCTCTCTCTCTCTCTCTCTCTCTCTCTCTCTCCATTCCCTGCGATTTGATTAAGATATGGTGGGATTAAATTCCGTGTCTTGTTTACTTTCTTGGAGGGCGACAGCAGAGAGAGGAGGATGGTGGTGATGGTGATGGTGGTGGTGGTGAGGAGGAGGAGGAGGAGGAGGAGGAGGAGGAGGAGGAGGAGGAGGAGGAGGAGGAGGAGGAGGAGGAGGAGGAGGAGGAGGATGAGGGGCATGAGACGACGAAGAAAGGGAAGGTAA
>NC_087168.1:17084649-17094649 GCF_035594125.1 Scylla paramamosain
AAAAAATACAAATCTTTTTTTTAACTAGTGACTTGAAAAAAATACAAATCTTTTTTTTTAACTAGTGACTTGAAAAAAATACAAATCTTTTTTTAACTAGTGACTTGAAAAAAATGCAAATCTACTTTTTTTTTAACTAGTGACATAAAAAAAAAAAAAAAAACATTGATCTCATAGCTACAACTTCAGATCGTGCATATATTTTGAAGCACCCTGTTAGAAACGCTATACAAAAATACGTCAGATTGTGTTCACCTTTTTTTTTTTTTCTTTAACCACCCTGTAGTGATGATGGTGTACAGAAGGTTTCAGTAACGCTAGTAATGCAGTAACTTAACTACCCTCCCTCCATGCCATCACCTGTTCCAATTGGTCCCCGCCGAGCCTCCTGATACAAAGGTGCTCATTGGGCCATAGATTAATTTTCCCTCTATGTATAGGTTCGGAATTCAATGGCGTTTGTGACATCACTGCTTTAGGGAACTGTATCTGGCTAGCTGTGTGTGTGTGTGTGTGTGTGTGTGTGTGTGTGTGTGTGTATACCCTCCTTGTTCATCATAATCATAATAATTTGTTGTTGTTGTTGTTGTTGTTGTTGTTGTTGTTGTTCTTCTTCTTCTTCTTCTTCTTCTTCTTCTTCTTCTTCTTCTTCTTCTTCTTCTTCTTCTTCTTCTTCTTCTTCTTCTTCTTCTTCTTCTTCTTCTTCTTCTTCTTCTTCTTCTTCTTCTTCTTCTTCTTCTTCTTCTTCTTCTTCTTCTTCTTCTTCTTCTTCTTCTTCTTCTTCTTCTTCTTCTTCTTCTTCTTCTTCTTCTTCTTCTTCTTCTTCTTCTTCTTCTTCTTCTTCTTCTTCTTCTTCTTCTTCTTCTTCTTCTTCTTCTTCTTCTTCTTCTTCTTCTTCTTCTTCTTCTTCTTCTTCTTCTTCTTCTTCTTCTTCTTCTTCTTCTTCTTCTTCTTCTTCTTCTTCTTCTTCTTCTTCTTCTTCTTCTTCTTCTTCTTCTTCTTCTTCTTCTTCTTCTTCTTCTTCTTCTTCTTCTTCTTCTTCTTCTTCTTCTTCTTCTTCTTCTTCTTCTTCTTCTTCTTCTTCTTCTTCTTCTTCTTCTTCTTCTTCTTCTTCTTCTTCTTCTTCTTCTTCTTCTTCTTCTTCTTCTTCTTCTTCTTCTTCTTCTTCTTCTTCTTCTTCTTCTTCTTCTTCTTCTTCTTCTTCTTCTTCTTCTTCTTCTTCTTCTTCTTCTTCTTCTTCTTCTTCTTCTTCTTCTTCTTCTTCTTCTTCTTCTTCTTCTTCTTCTTCTTCTTCTTCTTCTTCTTCTTCTTCTTCTTCTTCTTCTTCTTCTTCTTCTTCTTCTTCTTCTTCTTCTTCTTCTTCTTCTTCTTCTTCTTCTTCTTCTTCTTCTTCTTCTTCTTCTTCTTCTTCTTCTTCTTCTTCTTCTTCTTCTTCTTCTTCTTCTTCTTCTTCTTCTTCTTCTTCTTCTTCTTCTTCTTCTTCTTCTTCTTCTTCTTCTTCTTCTTCTTCTTCTTCTTCTTCTTCTTCAATGTTGCCCGAGAATTATTATCGTTGTTATTTATATATTTGTATTGATGTAATATTTTTTTTTCTTGCGTGGGTGTGGAAAGAAAACAAACACACACACACACAAACACACACTTAACAGTCTCTTGGTGGAAATTAAAACGAGAGTCGTACACATTCAGGCAATTTCTCTCTCTCTCTCTCTCTCTCTCTCTCTCTCTCTCTCTCTCTCTCTCTCTCTCTCTCTCTCTCTCTCTCTCTCTCTCTCTCTCTCTCTCTCTCTCTCTCTCTCTCTCTCTCTCTCTCGTTATTATCCTTTCATTTCCTATTCCCTTCTCTTCCATATTCTTGCCATCTCTTTGCTGCCTCCTCCTTCTCCTTCTCCTTCTCCTCCTCCTCCTCCTCCTCCTCCTCCTCCTCCTCCTCCTCCTCCTCCTCCTCCTCCTCCTCCTCCTTCGCCTCCTCCTCCTCCTATTGACGCAGGATTGAAAGCCGGTGGTGTAGGAATGAATAATTATGTATATTGACATTCGCTTGGACACTTATGATGTATGAACTCGGCGCACACACACACACACACACACACACACACACACACACACACACACACACACACACACACACACACACACACACACACACACACACACACACACACACACACACACACACACACACACACACACACACACACACACACACACACACACACACACACACACACACACACACACACACACACACACACACACACACACACACACACACACACACACACACACACACACACACACTTTACTTTTCCAATAATTATCTTTACAGTTTAAGATCAAGATTAAGAAGCGAAAGATAAACAAAGAGTACCAAGGAGAGAGAGAGAGAGAGAGAGAGAGAGAGAGAGAGAGAGAGAGAGAGAGAGAGAGAGAGAGAGAGAGAGAGAGAGAGAGAGAGGAGGTTAATTGCGTTACCTTATAGGACGAGAGAGGAAGGGGAGAAGTAATCATGTTGTAAAGAGATACAGGGATTGGAGCCAAGTGAGAGAGAGAGAGAGAGAGAGAGAGAGAGAGAGAGAGAGAGAGAGAGAGAGAGAGAGAGAGAGAGAGAGAGAGAGAGAGAGAGAAAAGACTACTGATGCCAAATTTTTAATAGCCCATTTAAGCACTTGACGTTTTTTCTGATATCACCTAAGGTTTTTTTTTTTTTGTTAGTTTTTTCCAGCTTCCTGTATCTTCCCATAATCGCCTACGTCTTTTTTTTTCTTTTTTCTTTTTTCGTTTTCTTTCTTTTTCGTTTTCTTTGTTTTTTATCTTTTTCCTTTTTTTTCGCCTCTTGCATTTTCCCTCACGTTAATATGCGGTAAATTTTTATATAAACTCCTTGAAATGCTTTACAATCTTTCAAAAAAAAAAAGAAAATATATATATATAAATAAATTCCTATAATCATGTCGTAATATTAATAAGCCTCTTGCATCTTCGCTTATGTCATTATTATTACCGTGTGTTCACTCATATTGCATTTCCCAGGTGTGTTAATCAGTAGCTGACAGGTGACGGTACAGGTGATGCCTCTAACCTTGACAGTTTTTCCCACAATAACCTATGACATGTATATAATTTTTTTATTAGCCTTTTTTGCACCTCATATATTTATTTTCACCTGTGCTTCAGTGACCAAGTTTGTTAATTAGGAGCTGACAGGTGACATAACAAAACACCACGAATAAAATAAAAAAAATGAATGAATAAAGGGAAGCTGCAATAAGCCGTCACTCGTACACATGGCAGTCCCTATTACAGGATACAGGTGATGGTACAGGTGACTGATGGTACAGGTAATGAATGGTACAAGTGACGCCTCAGTTAACCCTTCATCCTGGCGGAGAGTGGAGCGTCGTAATCTGTCAACTTTTTCAAGATTTTCAAGCCTTCAGAAGTTCGATTTTTCAATTACGGCCTTATAAAGATTGTTGGCCGCCCGCCCGCCTGTGAATCTTCCAGGAGTTGAAAATTATGTGAAGGAGATTTATATTTTAGAATGTGGGAAAATTTAGATACTTAAGTGCAACACCTCCATCTTGCCTGTTTGCTGCGTGTCTAGGGCAGGTGTTTGGAAGCTGCCGAGAGAGAGAGAGAGAGAGAGAGAGAGAGAGAGAGAGAGAGAGAGAGAGAGAGAGAGAGAGAGAGAGAGAGAGAGAGAGAGAGAGAGAGATGGATGCTACTACACTTTTTTTATTTTTATTTATTTGTTTTTTTATTTATTAATTCACGTGATTAGTTCTGTAAAGGAAGTAACGTTATGAATTGTCGAAAACTAACCTAACGCAAGCTAGTTATTCAATACGAAACTCCTTTGCATTGTTAATTGTTTAGCCTTTCTGTCCCTTACACCTAACAGACTGTAGTGGAAGATATATCGAGTTTTCAAGAGTCTTTTCATGATTCTTCTGACAATTTAACGAGAATTCTAGACTGTTAATGGGTTAGGTTAAATTCGGTTTCGTTAGGTTAGGTTAGGTTAGGTTAGGTTTCGTTAGGTTAGGTTAGGTTAGGTTTCGTTAGGTTAGGTTAGGTTTCGTTAGGTTAGGTTAGGTTAGGTTAGGTTAGGTTAGGTTAGGTTTCGTTAGGTTAGGTTACGTTACGTTACGTTACGTTACGTTACGTTACGTTACGTTACGTTACGTTACGTTACGTTACGTTAGGTTAGGTTAGGTTACGTTAGGTTAGGTTACGTTAGGTTAGGTTAGGTTAGGTTAGGTTACGGTAGGTTAGGTTAGGTCAGGTTAGTTTAGGTTAGGTCAGGTCAGGTCAGGTTAGGTTAGGTTAGGTTTCGTTAGGTTAGGTTAGGTTAGGTTAGGTCAGGTTAGTTTAGGTTAGGTCAGGTTAAGTTAGGTCAGGTTAGGTTAGGTTAGGTCAGGTTAGGTTAGGTTAGGTTAGGTTTCGTTAGGTTAGGTTAGGTTAGGTCAGGTTAGGTTAGGTTAGGTTAGGTTAGGTCAGGTTAGGTTAAGTTAGGTTTCGTTAGGTTAGGTTAGGTTAGGTTTCGTTAGGTTAGGTTAGGTTAGGTTAGGTTAGGTTAGGTTTCGTTAGGTTAGGTTAGGTTAGGTTAGGTTAGGTTAGGTAAGGTTAGGTTTCGTTAGGTTAGGTTTCGTTTCGTTTCGTTAGGTTAGGTTAGGTTAGGTTAGGTTAGGTTAGGTAAGGTTAGGTTAGGTTAGGTTAGGTTAGGTCAGGTTAGGTTAGGTTAGGTTAGGTTTCGTTAGGTTAGGTTAGGTTAGGTTAGGTTAGGTTTCGTTAGGTTAGGTTAGGTTAGGTTAGGTTAGGTTAGGTTTCGTTAGGTTAGGTTAGGTTAGGTTAGGTTTCGTTAGGTTAGGTTAGGTTTCGTTTCGTTTCGTTAGGTTAGGTTAGGTTAGGTTAGGTTAGGTTAGGTTAGGTTAGGTTAGGTAAGGTTAGATTAGGTTAGGTTAGGTTAGGTTAGGTTAGGTTTCGTTAGGTTAGGTTAGGTTAGGTAAGGTTAGGTTAGGTTAGGTTAGGTTAGGTTAGGTTTCGTTAGGTTAGGTTAGGTTAGGTTAGGTTAGGTTAGGTTTCGTTAGGTTAGGTTAGGTTAGGTTAGGTTAGGTGAAGTTTGGTTAGGTTAGGTTAGGTTTCGTTAGGTTAGGTTAGGTTAGGTTAGGTTAGGTTAGGTTTCGTTAGGTTAGGTTAGGTTAGGTTAGGTTAGGTTTCGTTAGGTTAGGTTAGGTTAGGTTAGGTTAGGTTTCGTTAGGTTAGGTTAGGTAAGGTTAGGTTAGGTTAGGTTAGGTTAGGTTTCGTTAGGTTAGGTTAGGTAAGGTTAGGTTAGGTTAGGTAAGGTTAGGTTAGGTTAGGTTAGGTTTCGTTAGGTTAGGTTAGGTTAGGTTAGGTTAGGTTAGGTGAAGTTTGGTTAGGTGAAGTTTGGTTAGGTTAGGTTAGGTTTGGTTAGGTTAGATTAGATTAGATTAGGTTAGGTTAGGTTAGGTTAGGTTAGGTTTCGTTAGGTTAGGTTAGGTTAGGTTTCGTTAGGTTAGGTTAGGTTTCGTTTCGTTTCGTTAGGTTATGTTAGGTTAGGTTAGGTTAGGTTTCGTTTTGTTAGGTTAGGTTAGGTTAGGTTTCGCTACGCCAGGTTAGGTTACCCTGTGTTAAGCTAGGTTAGGGTTTGTTTGTATTCAAAAACCGTTAACGTGACTTGTGTTAAAGGGCGCTATGTTCAAGAGGAAAAAAAGTGTGGAGGGGTATAGATTCTCTCTCTCTCTCTCTCTCTCTCTCTCTCTCTCTCTCTCTCTCTCTCTCTCTCTCTCTCTCTCTCTCTCTCCCTGGTAACGATGTCAAGGTAGTTTAAAGGTGTGGATGGTGGTGTTGATGGAGGACACTTGTGGTAGTGATGGTGTGTGGTGGTGGTTGTCAACTTTTACTGGAAACGCCCCTTTAATCTTCTCCTCCTCCTCCTCCTCCTCCTCCTCCTCCTCCTCCTCCTCCTCCTCCTCCTCCTCCTGTCACTTTTCTCCCTTCATTCCTCTCTCCTCACTCTTCTTCTCTCACTCACCCCTCTTCACTTCTCTCCTCTCCTCTCTTCTTCCCCTATCATTCTCCTCTCCTTATGTAATTTCTTTCCTTAATCTTCTCTCTCGCTGTTTTCATTCCTTTCCTTCTCTTCTTCCTTTTTTTTCTATCTAAAGTTGCTAAATTCTTCATTTTTACTTTCTCCCTGTTCCCGGTGACCTAACTCTCTCTCTCTCTCTCTCTCTCTCTCTCTCTCTCTCTCTCTCTCTCTCTCTCTCTCTCTCTCTCTCTCTCTCTCTCTCTCTCTCTCCCTCTCTGACAGTAACAATATCATCTTTTTTTTCGTTTTTCCTTTCTTCTCTTTTCTCTTCTTTTCTCTTCTTTTTTTCTTCATCATCATCATCATCATCATCTCCTCCTCCTCCTCCTCCTCCTCCTCCTCCTCCTCCTCCTCCTCCTCCTCCTCCTCCTCCTCCTCCTCCTCCTCCTCCTCCTCTTTCGTTTTCTGCTCTTCCGTACATTTTTCTCACAGTCTGTTTGTCTCTTTCCGTCTTGTGTGTGTGTGTGTGTGTGTGTGTGTGTGTGTGTGTGTGTGTGTGTGTGTGTGTGTGTGTGTGTGTAGCATTTCTGGCTTCGTCTTGTCTTCCTTGTTTGTTTGTGTATTCTTTTTCTTTCTTACTTTCTCTCTCTCTCTCTCTCTCTCTCTCTCTCTCTCTCTCTCTCTCTCTCTCTCTCTCTCTCTCTCTCTCTCTCTCTCTCTCTCTCTCTCTCTCTCTCTCTCTCTCTCTCTCTCTCTCTCTCTCTCTCTCTTCGATCCCCATTTTCATTGTTACGTAGTTGGTCAGTAGAGAGAGAGAGAGAGAGAGAGAGAGAGAGAGAGAGAGAGAGAGAGAGAGAGAGAGAGAGAGAGAGATGCGGTTACTGTCATAAAAGTAACCGAAGCTGAAACCGATTCCGAATTTTTTAGTGTCCGCGGTTCTGATGCGTTCCTTCGTCCTCCTCCTCCTCCTCCTCCTCCTCCTCCTCCTCCTCCTCCTCCTCCTCCTCCTCCTATTCCTATCTATCTCTATCTATCTGTCTTTATTCTCTTTCCTTTCTGTGATCCCTTTATATATTACTTCCCTTTCTCTTCCCTCCTCCTCCTCCTCCTCCTCCTCTTCCTCTTCTTCCCTTCTTTCTCTCTTCCCTTTATTCTCTCCTTTGTCTTCCGTCCTCCACCTTTCTTCCTTCCTTCTTATATTCTCTTTAATCTCGTCCTTTTCGTCTTTGTGTCCTTTCTATTCTCTCTCTCTCTCTCTCTCTCTCTCTCTCTCTCTCTCTCTCTCTCTCTCTCTCTCTCTCTCTCTCTCTCTCTCTCTCTCTCTCTCTCTCTCGTTCTCGTATATTTGTCTTCGCTACCCTTCTCTTTTTTTCTTTTTTGAAGGGTCATTATTTTCTCTGTCCCCATCATTCTTTCCTCCTTCCCTTCCCTCGCCCTTCCTTCCCCTTCCTATCTTCCTTTTTCCCTATTCCCTTTATTCTATTTTTCTATTTTGTTATTTATTTATTTATTTTTTTTGTTTTCTTCCTTTATTTACGATGTTTTTCTTATTATGTCTTTTACTTAAGTTTGTCTGTCATTCTGTCTGTCTGTCTGTTTGTTATTGTTTTGTTTGTTGTTTGTTTTTGTTTGTGTTTGTGTGTGTGTGTTTGTGTGTGTGTGTGTGTCCTGCTGTCGTCGTAAACATATTTCTTCAGCCATAAAGGTTCCGGCACTGACTCTCTCTCTCTCTCTCTCTCTCTCTCTCTCTCTCTCTCTCTCTCTCTCTCTCTCTCTCTCTCTCTCTCTCTCTCTCTCTCTCTCTCTCTCTCTCTCTCTCTCTCTCTCTCTCTCTCTCTCTCTCTCTCTCTCTCTCTCTCTCTCTCTCTCTCTCTCTCTCTCTCTCTCTCTCTCTCTCTGCATGAAGGTCGGTCACTGTATCCGTATTGTGTAAGGAGAGAGAGAGAGAGAGAGAGAGAGAGAGAGAGAGAGAGAGAGAGAGAGGGGGGGGGACGGACAGGAGACAATTGGGAGCCGGAGTGAAAAAGGTGAGATGAAAAAAGAAAGAAAAAGAAAAAAATAAAGAAAAGGAAGGAAAAGAAGACAAAAAGGAAGGTGGCAAAAAAGTAAGAAAATAAAAGAAAACGAAGAAAAGGAGAAACGAGTTGAAATAGAAAAAAAAGGAAAGAAAACGAGAAGGAGCATAGGAAAGAATAAAGAAGAGAAGGAGATAATAAACAATGAAGAAGAGAGAAAAGAATAATTGAGATGAAAAAAAAAAGAAACAGGAAGGAAAGGAGTATATAAAAAAACGAAAAGGAGAAAGCAAGAAAGAAAAAAAAAAGAAAAAAAATCGTTACGAGAAAGAGAGAGAGAAAATAAAGAAAAGGAAAAAAATAGGAGGAACAAATTGAAAGATAAAGAATAAATGAGAGAAACTGATGGATATTTTTAGAGGAAAGGGAAAAGAAGAGAAAGAGAATAATAATGTACTCTGAAGAAGGAAAGACGTGAGGAATATGATGAATGAGAAGAGATGAAGGAGAGGAGGGAAGGAAAGAAGGAAAGAGAGGAAGAAAGGCATCAGAAGGTTTCAGATAATTAGCTCTCTCTCTCTCTCTCTCTCTCTCTCTCTCTCTCTCTCTCTCTCTCTCTCTCTCTCTCTCTCTCTCTCTCTCTCTCTCTCTCTCTCTCTCTCTCTCTCTCTCTCTCTCTCTCTCTCTCTCTCTCTCTCTCTCTCTCTCTTCCTGGAATGTCTTAGAGAGAGAGAGAGAGAGAGAGAGAGAGAGAGAGAGAGAGAGAGAGAGAGAGAGAGAGAGAGGAACTATGAAAAAAATATATATACTTTCTTTGTCTTCCTCCTCCTCCTCCTCCTCCTCCCTTATCCTGTAGCTTGTCAGAAGTTCCCAAACAGCCTTGAAAGGGCCCTAAAGGTCTGCTGCTGTTTAGTTTTCCTTTGTAATCCTTTGTAATCTTCCTCCAAGATGGCGAGAGGAGGAGGAGGAGGAGGAGGAGGAGGAGGAGGAGGAGGAGGAGGAGGAGGAGGAGGAGGAGGACTAGGAGGAGATGAAACAAGGATTAGATGAGGATGCATGTGAAGGAGAAAGAGGAGGAGGAAGAGGAAGATGACTAATAGGACATGAAGTAGGAGTTAGAGGAGGGTGGTGGTGAAGGAAGGGAGATACACAAACATAATCAAGTAAGGGATGTTGCAAGAAGCCATCAGGCCTACACGTGGCAGTCAGTGTCCCTTTATTAAGCCACACTTTCCTTCTTCTTTCCACGTGTTATCCTCTTCTATAAATTGTTGTAATGTTTATTATTATTATTATTATTATTTTTTTTTATTTTATTTTTTATTTTTTTAGTCAAGGTTCTTTAATGGTTCTGCACTAACGGCCTGATTACTGAGCCCATTCCACTTTTATCTACCACCCTGTTTGTGGAGGAGGAGGAGGAGGAGGAGGAGGAGGAGGAGAGAACAAAAATGCTCAAAAAGAAAAAATCCCTCTGCTATTTAAGGAGGAGGAGGAATAGAAAAAAAATAATAAATGCTTAATAACAGCAAAAAAAAAAACGTATAATAATAATAATAATAAGAAGAAGAAAAATACGAAGAAATGCATAAGAAAATCAGAAGACATCTCTGCTGTATAGGAAGAAGAAGAAGAAGAAGAAGAAGAAGAATACATAACAAACAGAAATCATACCTTTACCGTAGAAGAACAACAAGAACAAGAACAAGAACAAGAAAAGAAATACATAACACAAACACAAATCATACCTTTACCGTAGAAGTAGAAGAAGCAGCAGCAGCAGCACCACCACCACCACCACCACCACCACCACCACCACCACCACCACCACCACCACCACCACCACCACCACCACCACCACCACCACTGTATAACAAACCAATGAGTGGAAAACAAAAGATATGAAGCACACAATTAAATAAATACTCAC
>NC_087168.1:17099649-17114649 GCF_035594125.1 Scylla paramamosain
TCTCCTTCCTCTTACTGCATCCTACCCTCTTACCCCCTTCCCTCTTATCCTTCCATTCTTCCCTTTTCCTTCCTCCCCCTCCCCTCCTTCCTCCCTTCCTTCCTTCTTTCCTTCCTTCTCTTTTATTCTCTTTCCAAGTCTAAGTATATGTAACGAGTTTGGAAGTACTAACAAGCTCTCTCTCTCTCTCTCTCTCTCTCTCTCTCTCTCTCTCTCTCTCTCTCTCTCTCTCTCTCTCTCTCTCTCTCTCTCTCTCTCTCTCTCTCTCTCTCTCTCTCTCTCTCTGTGTGTGTGTGTGTGTGTGTGTGTGTGTTTTCTTTATCTTTCTATATGTATTCATTATTTAATTTTAGTATATGAGTAACATGCATTTAATTATTGCCTGTTGATTTTTTTATTTATTTTTTTTTATTTAGGTTTATTATTAACAGTGTTTTTTGTAAATGTCTGGTGAGGTTAGGTTAGGTAAGGGAAGGCAGGGTAGAGTTATATGAGGCAATATTAGGTTAGGTAAGGTAAGATAATTTAAGGTAAGGTAATTTAAGGTAAGGTAAAGGTTAGGTTAGGTGAAAATAAGTTGGATGATGTAAAATTAGGTTATATGAAAATAGGTTGGGTTAGGTGAAATTAGATTAGATGAAATTATGTTAGTTATAATCAGATCAGGTAGAATAAAGTTGGGTTATGTTAGGTTACATCATTACATCACAAACAAGTACACATTACATTACAGTGCATTATTTAAAGTTTCCTTAGGTCAAATTAAAGTAGAAAAATGGAATAGTTAAAATTAGATGTCGAATTAAGCTAGGTTAGGTTAGGTGAGGTTAATCTCATTACATTACAAACAATTTAATACATAGCACCGCATCAGGTAAAGCTTCGTTAGTCAATAATAGGGTAGATTAGTTAGGTTAAATTAGGTTAAGTCTTATCTCATCACAAACACAACTTACTACAAAACACCGCATCAGGTTAAGCTTCGTTTGTTAATAATAGGTTAGATTAGTTAAATTTAGATCAGGTAGGTTTAAACTTAGGTTACATCTCATTACATTACAAGCAAACAACTTCTTATATAACACTGCATCATTTAAAGTTTCGTTCACACCTGTAATCTGACTCACCTGGCGTTTTGGTGTGTTCCCGCAGGTATGTTGGCTGGGCGGGAGGTGACGAGCGTGGAGGTGCGGGAACATGAAGGTAATTATGGCGTATTCTGTTTCCCGCCTTCCTTCCCCGCTCCACTGATGCTGATAATGGTGTCACTCTCCTTGCCTTCCTCTCCTCTTGTGTTTATTTGTGAGGTTCCTCTTTCTTGGTGTTGATTTATTTATTTATTTATTTATTTATTTATTATTATTATTTTTTTTTGAATTATTCTATTCGTGTTGGTTTTAATTTTTGTTTTAGTTCTTCGTCTTTTTTTTTTTATCTCTCTCTTTCTCCTTATGCTTTATCTAGTGGTGTCTTGTTTTTCTTTGTTTATTTTCTTTCCTTTCCCTTTTTTTTTCTTTTCCTTTTTCTCTCCTTTTGTGCCACTATCACCATCATTACTGCTGCTGCTGCTGCTGCTGCAGCAATGAAGATTATGTATCTTCATTGCTACTTATGTATACGAGATTATATTAAGAATATTAACATCAAGGCAACAACAGTAACAACAACAACAACAGTAACAACAACAACAACAGCAATAATAATAATAATAATAATAATAATAATAATAATAATAATAATAATAATAATAACAGCAACAATGATGATAAACACGAGAAAAGAATAATTTTTTTTCTGGAAAGTGTGAAAAAAGACAAGGATCTGTCTGTCTGTCAGTCTCGGCTCAAGTTGGTGCGAGCTTTTAAGTGAAGGAGGAGGAGGAGGAGGAGGAGGAGGAGGAGGAGGAGGAGGAGGAGGAGGAGGAGGAGGAGATTACACCTTCCTTAATACTGTAGCAAGTTTTTCTTTACAGCTAGTGTGGAGGAGGAGGAGGAGGAGGAGGAGGAGGAGGAGGAGGAATAAGAAAAAGACATGAAGAGGAGGCGGAGGATACATTTTTCCCTTTAATTATTGTTTGTATAGAAGAGGAGTAGGAGAAAGAAAAGAAAAAGGAGGAATACAAAAAAGATGGGGAGGAGGAGGAGGAAGAGGAGGAGGAGGAGGAGGAGGAGGAGGAGGAGGAGGAGGAGGAGGAGGAGGTGGTGGTGGTGTTGTATCTATAAAAGTTTAGCTCCTGTGTGTGTGTGTGTGTGTGTGTGTGTGTGTGTGTGTGTGTGTGTGTGTGTGTGTGTGTGTGTGTGTGTGTGAGGAGTAAATGTCAGTATTTCTTTATTTCCAATGTTTTAAATGGACAGTATTGTCGTGTGCCATAAATATTGCAAGACATTTTAAAAGCATGAACACCTGAGAGAGAGAGAGAGAGAGAGAGAGAGAGAGAGAGAGAGAGAGAGAGAGAGAGAGAGAGAGAGAGAGAGAGAGAGAGAGAGAGAGAGAGAGAGAGAGAGACTGTAAGGAAAGCAATAGAAAACAAAATTAGAATTGAGTAGAACGAGGAAAAAGACGAAGAGAAGCAAAAGAAAACAAAATATCAGGAGAGAGAGAGAGAGAGAGAGAGAGAGAGAGAGAGAGAGAGAGAGAGAGAGAGAGAGAGAGAGAGAGAGAGTGAGAGAGAGGTGGGATGGGGTGGGGTGGGGATGGGGGCAAGGTGTAAAGTCGGATCTCTAAGCGCAGGATGAACAGCGCCGTTGGGAAGCCTGATCTCTAAACGCAGGACGAACAGCGCCATTGGGAAAAATTCGACTATTTTTCTTTTTCTTATTTTCTTTTTCTTATTTTCTTTTCTCCTTTTCTTTCTTTTCGCAGGCAGGGCGAACAAGGACACCGGTTAAAAGTTTTACACTCGTATATTTCTTTACCTAGGACAAACGGCGCTGCTGAGAGAGAGAGAGAGAGAGAGAGAGAGAGAGAGAGAGAGAGAGAGAGAGAGAGAGAGAGAGAGAGAGAGAGAGAGAGAGAGAGAGAGAGAGACAGAAACTCTACTGCCTAAGCTATCCAAATTTCACTAACTTTGACAGTGAAGGACGTGAAAGGAGGAGGAGGAGGAGGAGGAGGAGGAGGAGGAGGAGGAGGAGGAAGAGGAGGAGTAGGAATGTCACTAATGGACTATAGACAAGACCCCGAACCTCTCTCTAATTATCTCCTCGTCTCTCCTTCCCTTGTGTTTTATGTAAGAAAAATACCGTTCTTATTCCTCATCACTTTGAGAGGAGAGGGAAGAAAGGAGGGAGAGAAAAGGTAGGGGATGGGAAGCTAGTAACATTGAATTTCAGCTTTTGTGTGTGTGTGTGTGTGTGTGTGTGTGTGTGTGTGTGTGTGTGTGTGTGTGTGTGTGTGTGTTTCTTTCTCCTCATCATTCTTTTCTTCTTATGTTTTCTTTGATGTAGTTTGGTTTAGTTTCAGTTTGCTTAGTTTACGTTAGGTTAGGTTAGATGAGGTATGGTTAGGTTAGGTTAGGTTTGGTTAGGTTAGGTTAGGTGAAGTTTGGTTAGGTTAGGTTAGGTTTGGTTAGGTTAGGTTAGGTTTGGTTAGGTTAGATGAGGTTTGGTTAGGTTAGGTTAGATTAGGTTAGGTTAGATGAGGTTTGGTTTGGTTAGGTTAGGTTAGATTAGGTTAGATTAGGTGAGGTTTGGTTAGGTTAGGTTTGTTTAGGTTAGATTAGATTAGGTTAGGTTAGATGAGGTTTGGTTAGGTTAGGTTAGATTAGGTTAGGTTAGATGAGGTTTGGTTTGGTTAGGTTAGGTTAGATTAGGTTAGATTAGGTGAGGTTTGGTTAGGTTAGGTTAGGTTAGGTTAGATTAGATTAGGTTAGGTTAGATGAGGTTTGGTTAGGTTAGGTTTGGTTAGATCTCGTAAATTAAGATCTTATTAAGTTAGATTATATTAATTTTGGTTACCTTATGATACGGGTGATTTAATTTTCAATCACTTAACATATTAACGACTTTTATGTGCGATGGGTTCTCTGGTTACGTCAGATAAAATTAGGTTCCTTATGTTCTTCTTTGTTACGGTCTGGAAAAATATTAAATGTTGAATCTCATCTTTACTGTCAGGTAGGAGAGATCATTCACATACCTTGCCTCTACCTGATCCTTCCCTCCTGATCCCCTTACCAAACAACGGATGCGGTATTAATAAAATAGCAAGGTAGTTCTGTCCTTTCACTAGAGCGGATCAGATCTATTCTTGTCACAGTTATTAGGGGACAGATATTGGAGTACAGTATTAGTCCGCCGAGAGAGAGAGAGAGAGAGAGAGAGAGAGAGAGAGAGAGAGAGAGAGAGAGAGAGAGACAGAATATCATGACAAAGTGACAGACATAAAAAAAAAGACAATAAAAGAGAGGAAAAAAACAACATGACAAACTGGGAGAAATAAAGAAAGGCAATGAAAGAGGAGGGAGAGAAGGAAGAAAGAAAAAAATAGAAAAAAAAAACTTGAAAGCCAAAATGATACAATACTGAAAAGAGAAGAAAAAGATGAAAACAAAAACTTGAAAGAAAGAGAGAGAGAGAGAAAATAATACAGCAGACAGTGGAAGAAGAAGAAGAAGAAGAAGAAGAAAGAGAGTAAAGAAAACCAAAACAACAAGGACAACAAGGACAACAACCACATAGAGCTGAAAAAAAAAATCACTATAGAAAGGAAGCAGATCAAACTAGACGATGTTATTCCTTCATTTCCGAGCACCCGTGGGAGTAAGAAGAGCCACTGGTAACAAGAGCGACTCCGGGCACCGCTACAAACTACTTATTGGCGAAACTCAGAGGATACGTACCTTAAGAAAAGCCATTGTATTGTGAAAGGTACATGTGTATTAGCTATGGTGGAAGTTATTGAGGTTATGAAGTCTCTCTCTCTCTCTTGATAATTTGATAGCCTGTAGTGTTGGTTAGTGAGGTTTTTCAGTGTTTTGTCATGATCCTAATGGTAGTTTTATAGGGTCCAGTGGAAGTTGTTGGGTATTTCAGTGATTTGTTTTGTGATTCTAGTGTTTGTTTGATAGGGTTAGGTTGTTTAGGTGTTTATTTTTGTGGATACTTTTGTTTGGGGTTTTGAAAGGTTTTGTTATGATTCTGGTGATGCTGCAATTGGTTGTAGTAATGTATTGGGTGTTTCATGGGTGCTTTCGTAATTCTAGTGATATTTTAACGGGCTGTATTGGAGGGTTTTGGAGTTTTCAAGGGTGTTTTAATGATGCTTATGATATTGTGAGAATTCTGCGTCACCAGTGAAAAAAAAAAAAAAAAAAAAACAGTTACGGAAATGAGACTAATAATGTCTGCGGCCTTTGGAATTAAATGTAATGTGAGAACAAAGCCTTTTATTACACTACAGGTATGCGTAACTTAAAAAGAAAATCATCATAATCCAGCGATAAGCGAAATCTGTGTTGACGATCGGGAAAAAACACAAGACCACAATCACAACTTTGTCATTATTCTTGAACGCTTTCCTCATTTCACAGGGATTATTTCCAGTGACAACAAAGATGATTAATTGGGTTCTCAAGCGTGTCTCTTTCCCACTGATGACTCGGAATTCTTGTCAGACTTCGTAGTCATAAAAAAGAAGCACTTAAGATATCCAATAATTTTCAGTAGAGTCTTATAAGCATTACAGATTAAGAGAGGCGGAAAGGTTTAAGGAATATGAGGGAAAAGGACGATGAAATGTTTAGAAATACGAAGGAAAATAGATTGAAATGTTTACGAATACGAAGGAAAAGATGAAATGTTTAGAAGTATGAAGGAAAAGATGAAATGTTTAGGAATACGAAGGAAAAGAGAATGAAATGTTTGGGATTACGAAGGAAAAGGGGATGAAATGTTTAGAAATACGAAGGAATAGATTATGAAATGTTTAGGAATACGAAGAAAAAGATGAAATGTTTAGATTACGAAGGAAAAGAGAATGAAATGTTTACGAATACGAAGGAAAAGACGAGGAAATATTTAGGAATACGAAGGAAAATATAAAACGTTTAGGAATACGAAATAAAACACACACACACACACACACACACACACACACACACACACACACACACACACACACACACACACACACACACACACACACACACACACACACACACACACACACCTGAAAACACACACACGTACATATATTGTGGATACACTTTCTCTGGCAGCAACACAAGCCTAATCTGCATGCATGATGAGCTTCACGTGTCACGCCTGGCTGGGAGAGTTAGTGGTAATCGCTGTCACTGCACCGCGCCTCACTGAACCCCTGAGCCTCCACCCACTGAGCAAAGGGCTGAACACAGGGAAAAAAGCGGCACCTGGTGGGAAAGGGGGAAGACAGTGACATATTAGAAAGAAGAAGAAGAAAAAGATATCATTACTGCATCAAAGGTTAAGAAAATAATAATAACATGACAGAAGACCAGAAAGAAGAAGAAAAATATATCCTTACTACATCAAAGGTGAAGAATAAGGAGACTAGAAAAAATAAAAGAAAAGAACATGACTACATTATAGGTTAAGACCAGAAAAAAAAAAAACATACATCACCAAAAGAGAGAGAGAGAGAGAGAGAGAGAGAGAGAGAGAGAGAGAGAGAGAGAGAGAGAGAGAGAGAGAGAGAGAGAGAGAGAGAGAGAGAGAAAGCATTACACCATAGAATAAAAAAGACAATATGATTAAAAATAAAAATAGAGAAGGCAAAACATCATGACAAAACGATAAGGAGAAGAAAAAAGACCAGAAAGAAACAAAAAAAGAACATCACATTGCGACGCCGTAGAGTTAGGAGAGTAATGATGAATAATGACAAAATAATCAGGTAAGGAAAAAAGAGACCAGTTACGTTGCGACATCATACAGACAAAAATGATGAATAAACCTAAAAAAAAGAAAACAAAAATAAAAAAAATAGGTCAAGAAGACTAAACATGACGAAATGGAGTAAGAAGACAATAAAGACAATAAACGACAATGCAGAAGAAAGGAGATGAGATAGAGAAGGAAATAATAGCAACGTCACCACATCATAGAGGTTGATGAGACAAAAGAAAAAAAAAAGGACAAAAATATTGTAAGATAAAGTAGAAAAAAACGATGAATAATAAAGGACAGGAAAAGATTACAAAACACGAGAAAATATAGTGAGGAGACAGTAAAGAAGACAAAATAACATTGACAAAATACAGAAAGAAGACAGTAATGACGAGGATTAAAAGAAACGAAGACAGGATAACAGGACAGAGTAAGAAGACGATAAAGATGAAAACGAAACTAAAGGAGATAAAAAAGAAACACCACCAGAAAATAAGAAGAGGAGAAAGATGAAGCAGAAAAAAAAGAAAATACGATAAAACTGAAGAAGAATGAAATCGAGAGGAGTCTATTATTACAAAAGAGATACATTATTTTCTTATTACAAAATTAAAGCGGCAATTGGGGATTTTTTTGTGACTTTCGGTAATTAGAACAGCCAACACCAAAAAAAAAAAAAAAGGAAAAGAAAAAAGGTTGAAAAGCGGAGACTGGATTGAGAGAAGAAATTACTGAGTGTAGAGTAGAATTAAACAACGAAGGATTTTTAGTTCTTACGTCATCAATTTTTTCTCTTCTTCCTCCCACTTAATAACTTCACCAAGCTGCCACTCCTCCTCCTTCTCCTTCTCCTCCTCCTCCTTGTTCTTGTACCTTGAAAAATCTACTACTACTATTACTACTACTACTACTACTACCACTACCATAATAAAAAATAACAATAGTAGTAATAATAATAGTAATAATACCATGTTAACGTCATTTCGCTCACCACCACTACCACCACCACCACCACCACCACCACCATTGCAGTCATATCCCTTTGAAACGCCGGTAATTAATTAGCCAAACAATGAGTCGTGTGTAACCAGTCGTGCGTGACCTTACCTGGCCTTAACCTGTCCTGTCCCCTTCATTCTCGTTACCTTTCCTATTCCTACCTCACCATTCCTACCCTTGTCTCTCCCTTCTTTATCTTCCTATCTCCTTCTCTACGTTTTCTGTCACCTTCCTTCTTCCTTTTCTCTTCCCCTTTCCTTCATCTCCTTTACCTTCAGTCTAATTACCTTTCCAATCCTTCCCTTGTCTTTCGTATTTCTACTTTTCATTCCTATCCTTCGTTTCCTCTTTCTTTCTCTTCCTCTTCTTTCATCCTAAGTACCTTAACTAACCTTCCTTACCTATTCCTTCCTTCCTTCAGTCTCCTTTCCTGCCCTATATTCACCATTTTACCTTCCTTTTTCTCTTCCTTCCCCTTCTTTGATTATTAAATTTTTTTCGTCTTTTCATCCCAGCTTATCACCTTATCCTTCTTTTTCCTCTTTCCTTCTCTTCCTTTTTTCGTCTTTCCACCCCCAGCTCATCTTCTTACCGTTCTTTTTCCTTCTATCCTTCTCCTCTTCCTTCATTAACTTTTTTTTTTATTCTTCCTTCATCCACCTTACGTTTCCTATCTTTCTTTTTTTTTCCCCACGCCTCTTCCTCCTCTTCTTTTTACCTATCTTTTTTTTTCTATCCTCCCTTTTCTTCTCTCATCATCATCATTACCTTGCTTTCCTTTTCTCTCCTTCCTTCACTCCTTTCTGTCTCTCCTCCACCTCCGCTTCCCTCATCATCCTTTCCTACCTTTTCCCCTTTCATTTCCTTCATTCACCCCTCTCCCTTTCATTCATCTGTCGTATCCTGTTCTCCCTCCTCCTTTCACACCCTCTCCCTGCGACACGTTCTGACCAAAGGGGGCTAAAATTAATAGATGATTACTAGAATATTAATTAAAATCACTGGAAGGAGGAGGAGGAGGAGGAGGAGGAGGAGGAGGAGGAGGAGGAAGAGGAAGAGGAAGAGGAAGAAGAGGAAGAAGAAGAAGAAGAAGAAGAAGAAGAAGAAGAAGAAGAAGACCATGATGATGATGATGATGATGATATTTGCAGCAGCAACAGTAGTAGTAGTAGTAGTAGTAGTAGTAGTAGTAGTAGAAAAAGAAAAACAAGAACAAGAAGAACAAGAAAAGAATAAGGAACAGAAACAAGAAGAACAAGAATAAGAGGAAAGAAAACAAAGAAAAAGACAATATTAATGATGGAAGAGGAGGAGGAGGAGGAGGAGGAGGAGGAACCTTGTTTTTCATGATATATATATGAAGGCTGTTTTTATTAGTAATATTCTCTCTCTCTCTCTCTCTCTCTCTCTCTCTCTCTCTCTCTCTCTCTCTCTCTCTCTCTCTCTCTCTCTCTCTCTCTCTCTCTCTCTCTCTCTCTCTCTCTCTCTCTCTCTCTCTCTCCCCTTAATTGGGTAAAAACATGATGCTGTTTTTATTTAACTTTGTAACGCGAAATATTATAAAAAAAAGTCCGGTATAGTAGTGTTTAATAACAGAGAGAGAGAGAGAGAGAGAGAGAGAGAGAGAGAGAGAGAGAGAGAGAGAGAGAGAGAGAGTGAGGATGCGGGGGCACAGTTATCATTATCATAACAACAATAGCATATACAGTTATACCCGTAATGGTGGTGGTGGTAGTAGTAGTAGTAGTAGTAGTAGTAGTAGTAGTAGTAGTAGTATCATTACTATTACTACTACTACTACTACTAATACAATGATGATAATAATGATAATAATAATAATAATAATAATAATAATAATAATAATAATAATAATAATAATAACAACAACAACTACAACAAAAATTAAACAGCAGCAATAATTAAAACAGCACAAGAAGAACAACAACAGTAACGATTAAAATATACAGCAACGTTAAACTTAGGAATTGTTCGCCGCCAGGGAAAAAAAAATAAAAAGTGTGAACAAAAAATAACTTTTACGAACTGAATTTACTGTTATGGTGAAGCGGAAGCGTGTGTCTGTATGTCTGTGTGTCTGTGTGTGTGCGTGTGTCTGTTTGTCTGTCTGTCTGTCTGTCTGTCTGTCTGTCTGTCTGTCTGTCTGTCTGTCTATCTATCTATCTCTATTTTTCCACTTATCTATGTATTTATTTATCTATCCTATCTATCAGTTTATCTATCTGTTGATCTATTTGTTTTTCGTTTATTTATATATCCATTCATCAGTAAATAAATAAATCAACAGTTTCTCTCTCTCTCTCTCTCTCTCTCTCTCTCTCTCTCTCTCTCTCTCTCTCTCTCTCTCTCTCTCTCTCTCTCTCTCTCTCTCTCTCTCTCTCTCTCAAACATCGATGCAAAATTAAACACAGAGAGAGAGAGAGAGAGAGAGAGAGAGAGAGAGAGAGAGAGAGAGAGAGAGAGAGAGAGAGAGAGAGACCCCTAGCAAATTAAACTAATCTTTTTAAATGTTACCTATGTTGCATTTGTTATTTTCTGCCATAGATTTTCTTTTTCCACTTTCCACTTTGCATTACGTTCATTGGTTACGATTCTGTTACGTTGATGTTGCAATTTACTACGCGTTATTGTTATTTTCTGATTTCGAAGCCTTGTTATTTATTCATTTATTTATCTATTTATTTTTATTTGATTTTTTTTCGTGTTTTTTTTCCTTTTTTTTTTTACTGTCTTTAGTTTAAGGGAATGTGAGTGTGTGTGTGGGTGTTTGATAAATGTTTTTTACTCTGTCTCTCTCTCTCTCTCTCTCTCTCTCTCTCTCTCTCTCTCTCTCTCTCTCTCTCTCTCTCTCTCTCTCTCTCTCTCTCTCTCTCTCTCTCTCTCTCTCTCTCTCTCTCTCTCTCTCTCCCTCTGACGTTTTTTTCTATTTTTACGTCGAGAAGGGCGGGAAAAATGTTGTTAGTCTACAATTGCATGAGAGAGAGAGAGAGAGAGAGAGAGAGAGAGAGAGAGAGAGAGAGAGAGAGAGAGAGAGAGAGAGAGAGAGAGAGGAAAACATGTGTAAGAGGTGAGACTTAAAGTAACAGCATGGACAGGTAGGCAGAGAGAAAGAGGTTGATTATACACACACCTGAGTTGACGAGTGAGAGGAAGGAGGAGGAGGAGGAGGAGGAGGAGACACTGAGTATAGTAAGAAATGAGAAGGAGGCACCAGGTATTGTAAGGAATGGGATGGCAGGACGAGGACCACTTTGCCTGACGTGATGAAGGGCGACGCAGTTAGGAGATAGGGAAGTAAGGAATGCATGTACAAGAGGAGAGAGGAAGGTCAACAAGAGTGAGGAGCTTTGAGGTGTCAGATGAAGATGTATACGTAAATAAACATGAAAATTGTTGAAAATATGCAGGTAAAATAGATAAATAGATAGATAAATACATGAGTGAGTAAACAGATGGATTAATGAATACATATATGAATAAGGAACTAAACAAATTGATAGATAAATGAATAGATGAAGAAAATGAGATTAGAACATTGTTTTAGAGAAGGCTTGATAGTTACCGAGTGAGCGATGAAAAAGACACTACATAATATGAGAGAGAGAGAGAGAGAGAGAGAGAGAGAGAGAGAGAGAGAGAGAGAGAGAGAGAGAGAGAGAGAGAGAGAGAGGTGTGCTTAGCTCCCAGTACCTGCAGAAACACTAATTATAAACCCCTCCAAAAATAGAAATAAAAATAAATAAATAAATAAATAAAAAAAATAATAATAATTCCTGTACGAGCATCAACTTTTCACTCCGCCTTCAAATCACACACACACACACACACACACACACACACACACACACACACACACACACACACACACACACACACACACACACACACACACACACACACACACACACACACACACACACACACACACACACACACACACACACACACACACACACACACACACACACACACACACACATCCCTTTGAAGATAATTTCCCAAAGAGGCGAGTGGGGGACAAGCCTTCACCACTACCCTCAATGGAGACATCAGCACCTCTCACTGCACCTCCCGCCGGCGCCGTCACTGCTGCGGGGTGCCCATTATGCTGCTCGTTACGTGGCCGAAAGGTGTTATTAACTCTAGAAGCAAGAAGCTGAGGTGTTATCAGGGCTGTGGGCTTAAATATACTGTTTGATGTGAGACTGCTGAGAGAAGGAAGATTATTAGGCTTTGTGGTTATGGTATGTAGATATGAGTGAAGAGGGAAGGAAGGAAATGTTAAGTAAAAGGAAGTATTTATTTATTTTTTTTTTTATGTAGGCGTATATAAGTATGATATTCGAACTTGGCTGTGGAATGTACTTAGAGGTGAATGAAGAGGGAAGGAAAGAGAAGCGAGGGAAAAGAAAGTATTCACGTGTATTCAAGCTTGTTCTGGGATGTAGTGGTGAATGGGAAGAGGGAAGAGGAGAAAGGTCAGGTAAAAATGGCATACATGTAGTTATCGCAAAATTAGCCGATAGGAATGAAGGGAAGAAGTGAAGTGGAAGGTATGCAGTTGTACGCCCACGAAAAGGTATTCACGAAGGTGGTCATTATTTGAAAGTATATGAAGTATTTATATGTTCGTATTGTAGTGTTGACAAAATTAGCGATTAAAAAGAGGGAAGGAGGGAAAAAATAAAGAAAAAAACGTATTTCATTAAGAGGTATTCATAAAAGTAGTCATGATTTAAAAGAAAAAAAGGTAAGGAAAAATGTTTATTAGTAGTCATACAGTAAAAGAAGAAAAAAAAGTCAAGTAAAAAGGATGAAAGTGAGATGAAATAAATATCCAAAAAAGTAACATGAGTGAAAAAAAAAACTATACACTGGTCGAATAAAAAAAAAAAAGTCAAGCAAAAACACACACACACACACATTAGGTCCCACCGAGACTCGAACTCGGATTGTTGGATTCAAAGTCCAAAGTGCTGACCATTACACCATGGGACCCTGCGTGAAGACCGGGAGGCTGTGCTTGATTTGATGGCTTCCTCCCCGTGCGCCTGTCACTTACCACTAAAACACCTCACCACCGCATCTTCACTACACTCAGAAGGCTTTAGTTGAAGTTACAGGTTTTTAAGGTCGTCTTTATGTACCTAGGGACAGATTAACAAGATGGCTACATTATTAATAGGAGAAACACTTGAGAACCCTGTTAATGAGAACCCCGCTAATCACCTATGTGGCTCTTCCAAATATTATCGACAGCAAAGCGTTTCTGGAAAGGCTCTCGTTGAAGTGCCACAGGTTGTTAAGGGCGTTTTTATGCCTCTAGGGACAGATGAACAAACATTCTATATTATTAACAGGAGAAACACTCTTGAGAACCTCGCTAATCGTCTCTGTGGCCTTTGAAAATAGCCGTGGTGAAAGAGGAAAGCGTTAGTGAAAAACTCTAGTTGAAATGACACAGTAATTTAAAAATGTTTACGGTCCTAGTGACGGATTAACATGATTTCTTTATTACCAACAGTAAAAAAAAAAAAAATTCTTGAGAACCTGGCTAATCATGTGGTCTTTAAAAATTGTCGTGGAGAGAGAGAGAGAGAGAGAGAGAGAGAGAGAGAGAGAGAGAGAGAGAGAGAGAGAGAGAGAGAGAGAGAGAGAGAGAGAGAGAGAGCAAAGCGTTTCTGAATACGGACCTTTTGCACCCCAGCTCAATTTACTGAAGGTTTCCACTGAGTAGCCACCGGTTGAGCCTACAGCAGGGGGAGGGGAGGGGTGTGTGGTGCGTCAGAGAGGGGGGAGTCTTACCAGTGCTTAGGGTAGACTGAATGGTTGGACTCTGGCTGTTAATGAGGGAGGGTACAGCTCACGTAACTAGTCCAGCTTGTGATCATGAAAACGTTGATGAAACACACACACACACACACACACACACACACACACACACACACACACACACACACACACACACACACACACACACACACACACACACACGGTAGTAGTAATGTATTATATAGTAGTAGTAGTTGTAGTAGTAGTAGTAGTAGTAGTAGTAGTAGTAGTAGTAGTAATGGTAGGAAGCTTTCAGTCAGTCAGGAGTCAATCAATCAGTCAGTGAGTCAGTCTATCAGTGAGTCATCCAGTTCGCTTAATTTTAAAATACATGTACTGGAACACGTGTCACGTCTCGAACAGATGGTAAAAATCATGGAATTAAACTATAAATTAAAAGCATAGATATTATTATTATTATTATTATTATTATTATTATTATTATTATTATTATTAGTAGTAGTAGTAGTAGTAGTAGTAGTAGTAGTAGTAGTAGTAGTAGCAGCAGCAGCAGCAAGAGTATTACAAGCTATCTATAGAATAACCAAGAGGATGTTTTCTCGTCGCTATGTAGCTGTACCATTATTAAGTAGAGGCATCTGCATCACGCGAAACAAAGGATAGAAATTGCAGGTGTTGTGGTATCAGCAGTAGTAGCAGTAGTAGTAGCAGTAGTAGCAGCAGTAGTAGTATCAGCAGTAGTATTAGCAACAGTAGTTAGCAGTAGTAGTAGCAGCAGTAGTAGCAGCAGTAATAGCGACACGGTGGTTCTAGAGGCAGGCCGTCGTATCATTTCCCGCCTCAAGGCAGCGTGGAGGCAGACACTGGCTCGGGGCACTCCACCAGCCGCCCTCGCCTCAGCCCGATGTCAACATTTGCTCGGACTCCCCAAAGAATGACATAGAGAGAGAGAGAGAGAGAGAGAGAGAGAGAGAGAGAGAGAGAGAGAGAGAGAGAGAGAGAGAGAGAGAGAGAGAGAGAGAGAGAATTTTGTAAGATGGAGGGAAGGAAGGAACGAAGGGAGATGTGTTTTAAAGGAGAGAAAGAAGGGAAAAAAACAAGAAGATGGCAACAGGTCCAAACACTCCATCCTCCTCCTCCTCCTCCTCCTCCTCCTCCTCCTCCTCCTCCTCCTCCTCCTCCTCCTCCTCCACACCCTGAGGCATCGTGGTCAAGAAGAATAGACTCCCTTTCTTCCCTTTTCCCCTCCTTCCCCTTCTCACCCACTTCCCCCTCCCCTCCTTTCCTTAGGCCCATAGACAAAGTAACCACTCGCTGATAGCTTTCC
>NC_087168.1:17119649-17129649 GCF_035594125.1 Scylla paramamosain
TTTTTTTTTTGTCTTCCTGTCGATCATTTTCTCGTTTTCTCTTGGTCGACTCGTTTAGTTTCTCTCTCTCTCTCTCTCTCTCTCTCTCTCTCTCTCTCTCTCTCTCTCTCTCTCTCTCTCTCTCTCTCTCTCTCTCTCTCTCTCTCTCTCTCTCTCTCTCTCCGTCCAATAAAGAAACAAAAACGGATTGCAGGAACCATTTTGCTAATTAATTGTTCTCTTTTTATTGCTTCCTCCTTTCCTCCTTCCGTCATTCCTTCCTCTTCTTCCCATCCCTTCCTTCTTAATGTTTCCCTTCCGTCCCACTTAAAGTTTTCCTCCGATTTTTTCCTTTCTCCGATAATTCTCTTGGCATTTAATTTTTTGTATTTCAATTTTCTTGTCTTTCTTTTCCCTTTCTTTGTTTTATTTCCTCTGTTGAAAGATACCTGTAGATGAAATGGCGAAGAATGAGGAGGAGGAGGAGGAGGAGGTAAATAAGGAATAGAGGAGGGAAAAGATAGAAAGATAGAAGTACAGACAGAAAGGTTATATAGTGTAGAACGATTAAGAGAAAGGAAGAACCAGAAGGGAAGGAGAGAGGAAGGAAAGGAAGGGAAAAGGGAGGGGAAGGGAAGGGCCACGAGGAGGGGAAGGAGAGAGGAAGGGAAGAGAAGGGGAAGGAATACATGGAGCTACATAGGGACGCGGAAGGGGAGTTGGTTGGCTGTGGGGAGTGTGAGAGGGGAAGCTAGTTGCATACATTGTGGAAAGTGAGGAGGTGGACAGTTATGTTGAGGAATGAAGTGACGGAAGAAACTTGGCTAGATTATCATGTTTGTTGTTGATAAGGAGAAAGAAATACTGTTGCTAATACTACTACTACTACTACTACTACTACTACTACTACTACTACTACTACTACTACTACTACTACTACTACCACCCTAACGTACCTAATCTTAACCTAACCTAACCTCACATTACCTAATCTAACCTAACCTCAACTACTGCTACTACTACTACTACTACTACTACCATCACCACCACTACTAATGATAATAATAATAATAATAATAATAATAATAATAATAATAATAATAATAATAATAAAATTTAGTGGCTTCGTTTCTAATCAGAGATAATGAACTAAGATTAATTAAACATGATCGTATAAAATTACATAGGAGAGGATGGAGAGGAGGACGAGGAGGAGGAGGAGGAGGAGTAAATCAATAGAATATACACACAGAAAAAAATGAAGTAGGACAGGAAATAATGATGCAGTATTCTTATGATGATGAGGTATCCGGTGTATTTCTGGGCCAGGAATACTATTGAGGCCTTTGATCCCCGCGCCTCCTTCACTTAATTGGAGCGCCCATTCTGGTTCATATTGTGGGAGTCGGTGCGTGTTTAAGATATGCAGAAACTTGTGGTGTCTAATATTTCAGTGTCTGCGCCGATCATTCATTCATTCAGTCAGTCAGTCAGTCAGTCAGTCAGTCAGTCAGTCATTCAGTCCATCCACCCATATGTCAGTCAGTCAGTTAGTTAGTCCAGTGAGTCTTTCAGTTTGTCATTCAATCATTTATTCCATTCTTTCATTCATTCATTCAGCCAGTCAGTTGGTCAGTCAGTCAATCTTTCATTCATTCATTCATTCAGTCAGTCAGTCATTCATTCAGTCAGTCAGTCCGTCATTCAGTCAATCAAACTATCAATATTCTATTATTAATTTATTTGTTTATTTATTTATTTATTTATTTATTTATCTATTTATGAAGAGCATTACCTATGCGGAAGTTTGAAGCAGTTTTACGTTACTAGAAATCTTTAAAAATCATTTCAGATTGGGCGTTTTCCGTACTGACTGTATAGAATCTTGTCGACCCATCACTGGAACCATGAAAACCCTCCTTGAAAACACCAGCAGCTTTCACGAGACCCCGTCAGAAGAAGGGAATATCTGTTACAACCCAAGAATCACCAAGAGGAAATGAAACACGCAAGAAGAAGGAAGATACGAGACAAGAATGAAGAAATGAAGGAGGGACTCAAAAAAATAGAAGCACTACGTATCTAATATGCACCAGACAGGAAGCGAAAAACTAGAGCATGATAGGCAGAAAGAAAATAACTAGGTGGACTGGACACAATAATAACAAAAGAATGAAACACACGGGAGGAGAATAAAAAAAAACGGAAAACAAATGGACTAGACGTGAAGTGAATAAATAATGAACAGACGGAGAACAACGAACATACATCACAATAATTTCACACGTAACAGCACCTGCTCTCACACTTATCTTCTGAAGCACACAGGAAGCCAATGTGTTTGTTCAGAGCCAGGCGGGGATGGGGTGTTCGGTAAGGTTGGCAGTGCTGCATTGGTCTTATACTTGAGTTTGAAGCATAACGATTTATCGGGACCCTTTATCGGCAGGAGCGGCAGGTGTGGACAGGTGGACGCGTGTGATATTACCGCCAGTGTTTTAAGACTGCCAAGTTGTTCAGGCCAGGGGAGATTTATTTTGGGGGATGTAATTGGCTCGTATTCTGAAACGCTTTGCTCTCTCATTACGACTGTTTTCAAAGGCCATAAAGATGATTAGCTGTGTTTTCAAGGGTGTTTCTCATGTTACTGATATATGTAGCTAATCTGTCGCTATAAACATGAATACATTCTCAAAAACCCCTTGTAACTTCACTTGAATCGTGAAAACACCTTTGAAAAGCTCAATAACTTCACTGGAACTGTTAAAATGCCCTTGCAGAGCCCCAATAACTTCACTAGAATCATGAAAACATTCTTGTAAAACCTCCAGTAATTTCACTGGAATCATGAAAACACCTTTGAAAAAAATTCCCAATAACTTGACTGGCATAATGAAAACACCCTTGAAAAGCCCCAAAACTACAATGGGATCATGAAAACCCCCTTGAGAAAACCCGGTAACTTTTCTGGAATCATGAAGCTCCTTAGAAAAAAGAAAGAGAAAACAAAACGATAACTTCACTCATGAAAACCTTGACTAAAATTGCACCTTTGAAATGCCCCCAGTAACTTCGCGGGACTTTTGAAAACACCCTTAAAAAAAAAAGAAGAAAAGAAAAAGAAAAACACCCAGTAACTTCTACCTGTTTAAAGCAGTCGAGATGAGGCACAAAAACATGAGTGAGTACGGCGGCCCTTTGAGAACAGGTTAAGGGGGAAAAACAAGTCTTATCCAGTGAAAAAAGATAAGTGACCTGCTGGAGAGTGAGCTAACATCCTGAGCGCCTTCATGCCGTCCCTTTTAGAGCTGAGGTACTGATAAGACGGGAATGGGAAGGAAGGGCAGAGTGAAGGTCATACGGTACAAGGGAACACGAATGAACACAAAGGAGGAATGAACATTTGTAGGGCATTTGACTAAAGAAATACAAAGGAATACAAAGGAGAATGAACAGCTGTAGACCACTTCACTAAAGAAGCACAAAGGAATACAAAGGAGGAATTAACAGCTGTATACCACTGATTAAAGAAACACAAAGGAATACAAAGGAGGAATTAACAGCTGTAGACCACTTTACTAAAGAAACACAAAGGAATACAAAGAATGAACAGCTGTAGGCCACTTTGCTAAAGAAATGCTAAAGAAACACAAAGGAATACAAAGGAAAATGAACAGCTGTAGGCCACTTGACTAAAGAAACCCAAAGGAATACAAATGAGGAATTAACAGCTGTAGACCACTTGACTAAAGAAACAAAGGAACACAAAGGAGGAACAATAACCACACACACACACACACACACACACACACACACACACACACACACACACACACACACACACACACACACACACACACACACACACACACACACTTGATTAAACCCAAAGGAACGCAAAGAGACACATAGAAAATACGAGCAGCAGCAGACCTATTGACCCTTACGATACTATTTGTACAGGTACCAGAAGTATTGACGTCATATCATACGAAATATACTAGACGAAGAAATTGAAATACCAGTTAATTACATCCACCAATCATACCCCAGGCTTTGCAGAGCTCCTAATATAAAGCAGTTAATTAGTCCATATGTTAATTCCTCTTAATTGGTCTTTAATCGTCCTAATTTTATTTATTTGTTTATTTATTTATTTATTTATTTATTTATTTATTTATTATTTTATTTGTTAGTTTTATTTTATTTATTCATTTATTTATTTATTTTATTTATTATCGTGAGTTGTCTGTCCTACCTATCAAGCTTCCCTCATCTTCACTACGAGCTTCCCTCATCTTCACTACGATACGAAACAATTAACCCTTCAAATCCCCGTGGCGTCTTGTAACATACCAGACTAGTTCACTTCAACCCGAAATCGTACGAAGCTAGATATTTTATATCGAAAATTTTATTAGAAACATCACACACTTCACTGATCTTAAGACAGCACCCGTGAAACTTTGTAAAGTCATGTAATCTTAATCCGAACTTAAATAAATAAGACACCCATCGGATTTAGAGGGTTAATACCACCGGAAATAAGGTATGAAATCTTTATATTATAGGTAAGCATCTACGAGAAAGAAAGGGGATTTAAAAAAGAATAGATATAGCGATTTCTACCTAGTTTAAAGATTGGAGGTGGTTGTGGAACTAGTAAAGATGTCTCAGAGTGGTTAGTAAGGAAGGAAAGGTGTACCAAAGAGCTGTTAAAGGGTTAAGATGCCGGCCAAGTCCTTCTGTCCTCTTTCTTCTACTTTATCGTTACTTGGTGAGATTGTTATTATGTAAGTAGCAGTTTTCTCCATTTTTTTTAACATATGGTAAAATTTTGATATATTTACAGTTCTTTTTTTTTTTTTTTTTTTTTGCTCAAGGGAAATCAGGGAAATGTGTGTTAGTTCTATTTTCGTACTTTCTCTCTCTCTCTCTCTCTCTCTCTCTCTCTCTCTCTCTCTCTCTCTCTCTCTCTCTCTCTCTCTCTCTCTCTCTCTCTCTCTCTCTCTCTCTCTCTCTCTCTCTCTCTCTCTCGAGCTATAATAATTTAATTCATCATATTTTTATTAGCATCCAGGATTTCAACTTCAACTTCTGTTCTTAAAAAAAAAAAGTTTATTATTGAGTTTTGTGATACTGCTCATAGTAATATCGCCACAAGTCAACTTTTTTTTTTTTATTGATCTTTTATTTAAACTTTACATATTGTGGATTCAGTGTATATTACTGAACGTTATTAAAGACTTTTCTTCTAAATCAGGTGCTTTTTTACGTGTTTTATGAACTAATCCTGAACGTAATTAAACGATATTTTTGCCTCGATATATTAATGATCTATAATTGACTGCTGTTTTTCAATTTTTTTTTTTTCATGAGATTTACTTTTTTTTTTATTTCGTGTTTGTAAATTCTTGTCATCAATTTTTACGGTTCGCACCAGCACTTTTTTTTTTTTTTTTTTTTACATATTTTATTTATTTTGTAATGAGAGGAAAAATGGGAAAGATCTCCTGACTGACCTCTTAATTAACGAGTAATAACCGCCGCCTCATCCTTTCAGCCCTTTCTATATGCTGACATCTCTCTTTAAAATCTACTCGTCTCTCTCTCTCTCTCTCTCTCTCTCTCTCTCTCTCTCTCTCTCTCTCTCTCTCTCTCTCTCTCTCTCTCTCTCTCTCTCTCTCTCTCTCTCTCTCTCTCTCGATAGACATATCTTTATTACAATTTGTGTATATTTTTATCATGTGCAAACTGTTACGGCTACATGAATAAATGTATCAAATTTCTCTCTCTCTCTCTCTCTCTCTCTCTCTCTCTCTCTCTCTCTCTCTCTCTCTCTCTCTCTCTCTCTCTCTCTCTCTCTCTCTCTCTCTCTCTCTCTCTCTCTCTCTCTCAGGACCCAACTTCATTACAGCTTATGTATATATATATATATATATATATATATATATATATATATATATATATATATATATATATATATATATATATATATATATTTTTTTTTTATACAAACCGCTATGACTACCAATAAAATTCCCCTACTCTCTCTCTCTCTCTCTCTCTCTCTCTCTCTCTCTCTCTCTCTCTCTCTCTCTCTCTCTCTCTCTCTCTCTCTCTCTCTCTCTCTCTCTCTCTCTCTCTCTCTCTCTCTCTCTCTCCTGAACAAATTCCCTTCGGCAGGTGTTCTCCATCATTCATTTCTTCAGTAATTAATTAAGTCACCGCGCGCCGGGTGATGGATCGAGGCTCGCGTCAGCCTGGCCTAGCGGGGCTCTCTGCAGTCCATGGAGCGACGGGGCTGTCTTCGGGGGAATAATTGGGAAAAAAAGGTCTTGAACGTTGTGTGTGTGTGTGTGTGTGTGTGTGTGTGTGTGTGTGTGTGTGTGTGTGTGTGTGTGTGTGTGTGTGTGTGTTTGCTTCTGTCTCCGTCCAGGAAATGATTTTTTTTTATGTCTTCGAAAAATAAATGTCAAAAAAGTAGGTTGTGAACTCTTTCCGTCTGTTTCTCTGTCTCTTTCCGTTTGTCTGTCTGTCTGTCTGTCTGTCTGTCTGTCTGTCTGTCTGTCTGTCTCCGTGAAGCGACTTGTGTGTTCGGGGAAATAATAGAAAAGAAAAAAATGGGTTGTGAATTTGTCTGTCTGTGTGTCTGTCTATTTGTTCGTCTATATGTCTGTCTTGGGACGAAAATAGGTGGTGAATCTCTCTCTCTCTCTCTCTCTCTCTCTCTCTCTCTCTCTCTCTCTCTCTCTCTCTCTCTCTCTCTCTCTCTCTCTCTCTCTCTCTCTCTCTCTCTCTCTCTCTCTCTCTCTCTCTCTCTCTCTCTCCAGTGCACGTATTTTAATTTTACTCATTAGAATCGTCTCGTTTCTCTCAAACGAAATAAAAAGTGGGAGATGACGAGAACAGACTCTCGCTAATCATGCTTTTTTAGCGACCGGTCAATAGGATGCTTTTAAAACTAGGTACCTTCATAATTAGGTGCTGATAAATACGTCCAGGTGGGGTACGAATAGGTGCAGGTGAAATAGATAAAAGAGGTTAATTTTCTAGTTTATTTGTTTTCATCTTAACGCGACTCGCATCTCGACTCCAGACATCTCACTTCTGTCTGTCCTTAACCAGCTTTTAATGCTAGTTATTCAGCAGCCACCTTACACTTCAGTCTGTCTCTTACTAAATTTTCGATGGATCAAGGAGGAAGACTCAGACTCAAAAACAATGTCAGAAAAAAAAGACGTAATTGTAATAGATGAAAAAGGGATATATTTTAGTTTACCAGCATTGAACTACACCTCACTTCAGTTTGTCCCCAGCCAACTTTCTTTAATCAGTGAAAGAAGACTTAAAGGCAAAAACAAATTCAGAAAAAAAAAGTCAAATCCTGGCAGATAAAAGGGGCTGTATTTTAGTGAGTGGGTCGTTTGATTTTTTCCTGAAGAGAATCGTGGCGCTTCTCTCAGCTGAAGTGAAAAGAAATAAGTGTTACATGGGTGAAACGAACCCCATGATTTTAGTGCCGAGTCAGTAGGGAGATTTAAAAGGATTTGCTGCATTTATAAATAGGGGTAATAGGTACGTATTCTATTGCTGATACTACTACTACTACTACTACTACTACTACTACTACTACTACTACTACTACTACTACTACTACTACTACTACTACTACTACTACTACTACTACTACTACTACTACTTTTGGGAACTGACACTTAAGAGGGACTTTTTTTTTTTTTTTTGCCTAAATTTTGTTGCCCTTGGCCGGTGACTTTACATAACAACAACAACAAAAACAACAACTACTACTACTACTACTACTACTACTACTACTACTACTACTACTACTACTACTACCACTACTACTACCACTACTACCACTACTACCACCACTTTACGCACAATGGAGAAACACTCAAAGGCAAATAAAAGGCTCAGAAAAAAAAGAAGAAAAAAAAAAGAACATTAATTGCAACAAACAAAACTGACCAAATTTGACAAAACAACCGCCCACCTCAACACGCCTCCCAGCACCTCCCGTCAGCGTGTCCCCAAGCAGCAGCTGTCTGGCCGCCCCGTGTACAGCGCCACGCAGGAACAGGCCTACCTAACTTGATTTAACCTAATTGCCTTTATATGACTCCTACCACGCTCCCTTCGCCGTCTCCTGCAGTACGAGTGTTTACTTGTATTCCTGCCGTGTTTGTTCCGCCCTTTAATTGTCTCCCTTGCTCCGTGTTCTTATTTCGTTTCGTTTCCTTTTTTTTTTTTTTTTTCTTTCATTATTCCACGGTATAGTTTTATTTATTTTTTTTTTTTACATTCGGGTCTTCAATTATTTTCTTGTCTCTTTCGTATTGTTATTTATTTATTTATTTTTTTGCTTTTCCATATTTTTTTTTTTTGTTATTTTCGTGTTTTTTTTCCAGTTCTTCCATGGTATAGTAATTTTCTTTATATATGTTCCTCTCTTCGTTTTTTTCTTCGTCTATTCCACATCGTAGTTTTGTTTTGTGTTGTAGTTTTGTGTTCCTGTGTTTTCCTTCCTTTTACTTATTTTCTGTCTCTCCACACGTTTGTTATTTTCTTTCACGTCTATTCCTTTTCTTACTTATTCTCCTTTTTTTTGCTGTAATTTTTCCTAATTTTCCTGGCTATTCTTTTTTCTTTTTTTTAGTTATCCTCTGTTCCTCTTTACTCTCTTTCTTCTCATTCTAATTGTTCACCGTCTATTTCACTTTATTATTTTCTTGTTGCCTTTCCCATTCCTTTATTAATTTTCGTCTATTCCACCGATTTGTTCTCTTTCTCTCTTGTCTACTTTTTACTTTTTTTTCAGTGTCTTATTGCTTTTTTTTATTGCTTATTCCAACATTTATTTTATTGCTTATTCCAACATTTATTTACTGTCTCGCGTCTCTTCCATCCTTCAGTTATTCTTTCTCCTTCCATTCCATTGTAGTTATTATCTTCTTGTATGTTCCACCTTAGTTATTGTTTTCCTTTCTGTTCCTTTCCGGTTATCTTCTCTATTCAATACTTTAACGGCTCGCTCTCTGTTCCTCTTCTTTTTAAATATTCTCTTTCTATCTATTCAACTTTTTTTTTCCCAACCTTTATTTATACTGCTTTGTTCTTCTCTTTCCTTCCTTCCTTCCTTCTTTTATCTACAGTGCTTAGTTATTCTCCTTCCTTCTGTTCCATTTTTCTTTTTAATATCATCATTCCACCTTATTGTAACTCGTTCCCTCCCTCCGCCTCTCTTTAGTAAAACTTTAAAGCTATCTCTCTCTCTCTCTCTCTCTCTCTCTCTCTCTCTCTCTCTCTCTCTCTCTCTCTCTCTCTCTCTCTCTCTCTCTCTCTCTCTCTCTCTCTCTCTCTCTCTCTCTCTCCCCTTCCCTTCCCTTCCCTTCCCTTCCCTTCCCTCCCTCCCTCCCTCCCTCCCTCCCTCCCTCCCTCTCACTCCCTCCCACGTCACCTGTACTTCACCTGGCCAATGTAGATGTCGCTCTCAGTCACCTCCACGTCGCCTCGTCACCCAGCACGTCTCGGCTTGTTTCCTCATCACCGCCAAGTTGGTCTTAGCCTCACCTGCCTGTTCTCAACTTCACCTGTCTGTTGGTCTCACCTCCACCTGTCTGTTACTCCTGCCAGTGTGTGGTGTTATCGCTCCCCATGTGTTTTCCTTGAGTTTAGTTGTTATAAAGTTTTTTTTTTTTTGTTGAAGTTAAGGTGTTTTGATCTCTGTCTGTGTTTTATGGCTTCCTTTCTGTTTATTTATTTTTTTCGCTTTAGCTGTTTGTTGTTGTTGTTGTTGTTGTTGTTGTTGTTTTCTTTTGCTATTTTTTTTATTCTAGTGAAGGTAATTTATTTTCTTGTTTCCTTACTCCTGTTAAGCTTACTTTTTTGCTTGCTTTCCTATTTCACTGTAGTTTTTCTTTTTTCCCTTCCCTTATTTTCTACTTTAATTAATGTCTTATTTTTATTTAACTTCATTAAATATACTTTTGCTACTTCG
>NC_087168.1:17134649-17152149 GCF_035594125.1 Scylla paramamosain
GGGTCGCTTGCTGGGGGGGCGGGGAGGGGGCGGTGGAGTAGGTGACATTCGACCTTGTTTATTGAGTTTTCTTCTCCCCTTCCTTCTCCCCCTTCCATTCCTCTCACCCCTTTCCATTCCCCTCTCACGTCTCCTGTTCCTTCCCTTATCCCTTTTCATTCTCTCTCTCTCTCTCTCTCTCTCTCTCTCTCTCTCTCTCTCTCTCTCTCTCTCTCTCTCTCTCTCTCTCTCTCTCTCTCTCTCTCTCTCTCTCGTGTTTTCATTTCTTTCTCTCTCCTCCGTTTGTTCTACTATGTATAAGCTTTATTTTATCGTATCTTTCCTTCTTTAATCCCTGTTTTTCCACCGTTTTTTCCGCCCCTTTCTGATAATTAACTGTACACAATACAACTCCATTTCTTTCCTTATTCCTCTTTGTTTTTCGTCTGAGCACCACCATAACTGTCTTGGTCTTCCGACTGGTACAGAATTTTATTTTCATTCCTCGTTTTCTGTTCTTTTTTTTTTCATCCCTTTCTATTAATTAACGGTAGAGAGTTTCCGTAACTTTTCATTTTTTTCCCTTTTTTTTTTTGGCCCTCATCTCCTTAGCATCACTTTTTTTTTACATTACAGCTTCTTTTCTTTCCTTCCTATTTTTTTTTCTTTCCTTTTCTGTCAATGAGCGGTATGCATGCAACTCCGTTTTCTTTCTTTTTTTCTCTCCCTTTTTTTCACATTAACTTATTTTCAGTCTCTTTATCGCTTTTTTTTCTGTAATTTCTTTCCAGTCCTTTCTTTTATGTTCTTCTCTTTCTATCCTTCCTTTTTTTTCTTTCTGTAATTCTTTTTTATCTATTAGTACACTTTTTATTTTTATTTTTTATTCATTTTTTTACCTATCCTTCCAATTTTTTCTATCAATTTTTTTCACCAGCCTCTTTTCTTTTTTTTTCTCTTCTTACTTTCCTTCTTTTTTTCTTCCTCTGTAACAACCCCACGTATTTTCTTTTTCTTTCTTTTCTTTATCTGTACCACACATCAACCTCTCTCTCTCTCTCTCTCTCTCTCTCTCTCTCTCTCTCTCTCTCTCTCTCTCTCTCTCTCTCTCTCTCTCTCTCTCTCTCTCTCTCTCTCTCTCTCTCTCTCTCTCTCTCTCTCATTCCAGCAATCAGCGGTGCACATATTACAACCCCCTTCCCTTTCATTCCCTTTCCACCTCTTCCCCTTCCCGCCTCTTCCCCTTCCCGCCTCTTCCCCTTCCCGCCTCTTCCCCTTCCCCTCAGCTCATTACGCTAATCATAACTGCCTTGCCCACCCATAATCATCTTTAGGCCTAGTTTGGGGTGGAATTAGTAATCAGATTTGCCTGCCTCGCTTTGTTAGCCTTTTATCCTCCGTGAAAGAGAGAGAGAGAGAGAGAGAGAGAGAGAGAGAGAGAGAGAGAGAGAGAGAGAGAGAGAGAGAGAGAGAGAGAGAGAGAGAGAGAGAGAATATGGATAGGCTATGATTAGGTAAGAGAAGACTCGTATTTATTATTATTATTGTTGTTGTTGTTGTTGTTGTTGTTGTTGTTGTATTTACTGGTTTGGCCCTCAAATAGGTGATCGTAAGAGAGAGAGAGAGAGAGAGAGAGAGAGAGAGAGAGAGAGAGAGAGAGAGAGAGAGAGAGAGAGAGAGAGAGAGAGAGAGAGAGAGAGAGAGAGAGAGAGAGAGAGAGAGAGAGAGTATAATTGTGTTTAAAGAAAAAAATAAATAAATACAAGTGGTCTCCAGGTCCCACCGAGACTCGAACTCGGATTGTTGGATTCAGAGTCCAAAGTGCTGACCATTACACCATGGGACCCTGCATATCCCCTGTGACTCAAATTAGTGGTACCCCTCCTCATTACAAGTACATGCAGTGCGGGGGCCGGGCAGAGAGGGTTGTGTTGCGTGCAGTATTAGCGTCTGGCCTGTATGGAGGGATTGTCAGATTGTTCTATGTTTCAGGCACTAACTTCATTTTGCAGTCAATTCTTTTTATTTTCCGTCTTATTATTATTATTTTTTCAGTCTGTTTATTTTTACTTTCAGTCAATTAATTTTTATGTTTATTTTCAGTCCGTCAATTCAGTCAGGCTTTAAAAATTTTCCGTCATTTCTCTTTTATTCTCAGTCTTCTTTCAACACAGCTGTGAAGTTTGGAGTCCGGCTGTTCACATTGCTGCAAGGATTTAAAAACACAGACATGACAGGAAAATAATCAAAATAATCCTTGAATGTAGAAAACGAGAACGAAAAGTTATTTAAATGGCATAAGAGAGATGTATATAGCTGACGTGATGCAGATAAGATGACGCTATGACAGTATGTAAAGTGAAAAACTACACCATTACTATACTGAACAAGACCGTAACTACTCCATGGCTTTCTTGGCTGTCAGTTGCGTCTTTCGAAATTAGAGAAATAACACCGCACCATCTGATGAAACTTGACAGGTGGCTACAGGAATCACACCACACGCAAAACATCCACTTCATTGTATTAATCTTGATCTTGAGGAGAATCTTTAACAGCAAATTGCACTCAAACTCGCACAAGACAGCTGATGACGGCATGACGGTCGTTACTTTATATGAGTAGCTACACTATTATAGCTAACAAGAGCATAACCACTCGATAGCTCCTTTGGGTGTCTGTGGTGTCTTGATATTAGTACACTCAAAGCTTGCAACACATTTTATTCAGTTTTATTTATTTTATTTATTTTATTTATTTATTTTATTCAGTCGTAAGAGTCAGATCATACGCAAAACTTAATTACACACTTGTTTTTTAACCTTGAGAAAAAGCCACAGTAACAAATCATACTAAAAACTTGCAACTCATCATTCTGTTCAGTTTAGGAGGAAGCCGGATAAGAGTCAGATCATACGCAAAACTTAATTACACACTTGTTTTTTAACCTTGAAAAGAAGCCACAGTATAGCAAATTAGACAAAAAAAAAAAAAAAAAAAAACTTCCCCCTACACCATTTTGTTAATTTTGAGGGCAAGCAGTAAGAATGAAACCATAATCATACGCAAAACTTACATTACACACTATTTTTTTTAACCATGTAAAGAATCCAGTGACAAACCAGAAAAAAAAAAAAAACTTGCAACTCACCATTTTACTCAGTTAAGGAGGAAGCAGTAAGAGTGACACCATAATCAAACCAACCAGTATATCATTTTATTTAAGAGAGGCCATAAAAGCAAGCACCACTCCAAACTTATATCAGGTAAGGGAAGCAAGAGGTGTCAGATGATAAGCACAATTAACACTCCATTGTCTTAACCCTGGAGAGGCC
Source organism: Scylla paramamosain (assembly GCF_035594125.1). Lineage (NCBI taxonomy): Eukaryota > Metazoa > Arthropoda > Malacostraca > Decapoda > Portunidae > Scylla > Scylla paramamosain. The sequence goes on from NC_087168.1 coordinate 17,137,964, forward strand.
ATAGAAGCAAATAACACTATAAAACTTGCACCAAACCATTTAATTAAGTTTCAGAGGAAGCCACAGGTGTCAAATTGTAGGCAGAAATTATGCTAAGCCACTTTATTAACCTAGAAGAGACGCCATAATAGCAGATTACACTAAAAACTTGCACCAGGCTGTGTCATTAACCTTGAGGAGCAGTTGTAAGAGATCATACATAAGATTTACAACACACTTATTAAGACTGAGGGGAAACCATAATGATCCAACAATATAACACTGATGCAAAGGAACTGGTGCACAAATTAAGGGGTAGATGGCTCAAATACACGTAGTTAATGGGAAAAATAGTGAAAATATTTATTATGCTTAAAGTGAACATTGAATACTTAAACACAGTACTGTAATTATGTATATGCAAAGCCATAATAAAGGTTTTCACTGTTTTCCCCTCCTATTAATTGTCTTCGTTCCGGTTATTTATCACTCTATGAACGGTTTTTTTTTTTATTAATACTAAGGAGACAACGTAGCAAAGATCTAGCACTGACAGGAAGAAAATGATGCACAAATAGAGAGGTGGATAACCGGAACAACCAGAGTTATGGGGAAGAGAACATAAAAAAAAATAAATAAATAAAAAAAATATTATGCCTTAAGCGAACATTAAATACTTAAAAACAGTACAATAATTACGTATACACAGCACCATAATAAACATTTTCATTGTTTTTCCCTATTAATTACGTTTATTCCGGTCATTTACTCCTCTACTTATGAAGCAATTTCTACCCGTCAGTGTTATATAATTCCTAATACGTATGCAGTACATTTTTATAAACACCACGAACTTAAAACTTAAAAAAGACCAGATGAACTCCTGGATACGTTTAAAGCTTCTCACAGGGGCTGCCACTTGTAGACTTGCTAATAATTCTCTTTGTGTTATGTTCTTACCCTCTTAACGCTATTTATTATCGACTGGAGTGTTGCCGTAATGCAGTCCTCACGCCTCCATTGTCTGCTGCCTTCCCGTGTGCCAGACGAGAGAGAGGAATACATGTTTGCTTCGGTGTGCTGGAGAGGGGGGAAAGGAAGGGAGGCAGAGGTGGGAGGGGAGGCGAGGAGGAAAGGAAAGGAAAGGGAAGGAAGCAGGGTGTGAGAGGCCATCTAGAGGACTTTGTGGCAGCTGAAAGTGAAAAACAAAAATGTATACAGAACGAAGAGAGAGAGAAAGAAAGACAGAGAAAGAGAAAAATGTATACAGAACGAAGAGAGAGAGAGAAAGAAAGACAGAAAGAGAGAGACGTAAAAGAAATATTGTTAGAAAGGGGGGAAATATAAAAAAAAAGTAAAGAAAATAAAAGGAAGGAATGCAGAATGTACTCGAAAGACGAAGGAAAGACAATAAAGAAATGCATAAATAGAAAAGAGAGAATAAAGTTATATATAGGGAGAGAAAATAAGATAAGATGAGAGTATGAATATATATAGAAAAATAAAAGACAAAGAAAATAACAAGAGACGAAGAAAAGATCGTAAGGAAATGTACAAGTAAAAAAAGAAAGAATAGATTATGTATTGAGAGAAAAAAAAAAGAAAACAGGAGTAAAGAAAACAATGATTCGAGACAGAGAGAGAGAGAGAGAGAGAGAGAGAGAGAGAGAGAGAGAGAGAGAGAGAGAGAGAGAGAGAGAGAGAGAGAGAGAGAGAGAGAGAGAGAGAGAGAGAGAGAGACGACAGTAAAAAGGTAAGAGAGGAAAGAGCAAGAAAGAAAAAAAAAAGCTGAAGAGGATTATTTTCCAAAGTGGAGGAGGAAGAAAGGAAGAGAAGCTTAGAGGGGAAAAGTGAAGGTGAAGAAGGTTTTTGGAGGAAAGAAGAGAGGAAGGAGAGAAAGAAAGAATGTAGGAACTAGGAAAATTTAAAGTACTGGAGAGGAAGAAGGGGAAGGAAGAGGTTGTGTCATGGAGAGAGAGAGAGAGAGAGAGAGAGAGAGAGAGAGAGAGAGAGAGAGAGAGAGAGAGAGAGAGAGAGAGAGAGAGAGAGAGAGACAGACATAGAGAATAACTGTGGATTTTCTATAGACGGACACATAAAAAAAAAATACTACAAGTTATAATAAGCTGCTGAAGACCATTACTCCATTACTCTGAACCGCTCCGCTAATACTTACTTGAACTCTGCGTAGAAGCTTAGGAAAGGCGAGCAGATACGAGGATCAGCAAGTGTATAGAGTGAATAGAGAGAGAGAAAGACAGAAAAAGAGAGACGTAAAAGAAATATTGTTAGAATGGGATAAAAAAAAAAAAGGGCAAAGAAAATAAAAGGGCAATGAAAGGATTATGGTTACTGCTTCTAGTGGTGGTGGTGGTAGTGGTGGTGGTAGTCTTTTTTATGTTGCTTCTATTGCTTCTTGCTACTGGTACGATTTCTGACTCTTGATCTTGGTCTTGTTCTTGCTGTTTTTTCGTGTTCGTTTTTCTTCTTATTTTTTTATTTAATTTTTTTCAATTTATAACCTGCGTTATAAATTTTGAAAAAATTCAATTTAAAGAAGTTTCATAAAACAATTATGTTTTATGTTGGTTACTTAGAAATACTTAGAAATACTTACTGATATGTTGGTTACTTAGAAAAGAACCGCTATACATATGTAAAACAGTCATTTGAGTTCTTTCGAGAATGGTACAATTAAAAATAATTTTTCACTTAAAAAAAATGTACACGTAGAAAACACACGTTTTTCCATTGATATATATATATATATATATATATATATATATATATATATATATATATATATATATATATATATATATATATATATATATATATATATATATATATTTTTTTTTTTTTCTTTTTATATGAATATTCCTGTCCTGCATTTCATGACATAATCATCTGTAAGCGTAGACAAAAAAATTTATCAGAAATTTTTTTCCAATTTTTTGGTTATAAATTTTGAAAAAAAAAATCAATTTAAAGAATTTTTACATAACAATTCTGATATGTTGGTTACTTAAAAAAAAAAAAACGTTATACATGTGTAAAACAGTCGTTTGAGTTCTTTGGAGTATGGTACATATAAAAATATTTTTTTCACTTTTTGAAAAAAAATTAAAACACGTACAAAACACACGTTTTTCCATTCATATATATATATATTTCATATGAATATTCCTATTCTGCATTTCATAATGTAATCATCTGTAAGCTTAGATAAAATACTTTTATCAAAATTTTTTCCAATTTTTTGGAAAAAATTTCAATTTAAAGAATTTTTACATAACAATTCTGATATGTTGGTTACTTTAAAAAGAACCGTTATGTATGTGTAAAATAGTCGTTTGAGTTCTTTGGAGTACGGTACAAATAAAAATAATTTTTCAATTAAAAAAAATTAAACACGTTGAAAATAAACGTTTTTTTCTTTGATAGATATATTTTATATGTATATTCCTATTCTGAATTTCATAATGTAATCACGTGTAAGCTTAGATAAAAATTTGTATCAGAAAATTTTTTCCAATTTTTTGTACAGGTCCGGACCTGCGTTATAAATTTTGAAAAAAAATTCATTTTAAAGAATTTTTACATAACAATTCTGATATGTTGGTTACTTAAAAAAGAACCATTATACATATGTAAAATAGTCGTTTGAGTTCTTTGGTGTACGGTACTAATAAAAATGATTTTTTAATTTTTGAAAAAAATTAAAAGATGTAGAAAACACACGTTTTTCAGTTGATATATATTTTTTATATGTATATTTCTATTCTGCATTCCATAATGTAATCATGTATAAACTGAGATAAAAATTTTTTATCAGAAAATTTTTCCAGTTTTTTGTACAGGTCCGGACCTGCATTACAAATTTTGGAAAAAATTTCAATTTAAAGAATTTTTACATAACAATTCTGATATGTTGGTTACTTAAAAAGAACCGTTATATATGTATAAAATAGTCGTTTGAGTTCTTTGGAGTACGGTACAAATAAAAATAATTTTTCAATATAAAAAAAAATTAAACACGTTGAAAACAGACGTTTTTCCATTGATAAATATATTTTATATGTATATTCCTATTCTGAATTTCATAATGTAATCACGTGTAAGCTTAGATAAAAAATTTGTATCAGAAAATTTTTTCCAATTTTTTGTACAGGTCCGGACCTGCGTTACAAATTTTGAAAAAAATTCAATTTAAAGAATTTTTACATAACAATTCTGATATGTTGGTTACTTAAAAAAGAACCGTTATATATTTGTAAAATAGTCGTTTGAGTTCTTTGGAGTACGGTACAAATAAAAATAATTTTTCAATTAAAAAAAATTAAACACGTTGAAAACAAACGTTTTTCCTTTGATAGATATTCCAATTTTTTGTACAGGTCCGGACCTGCGTTACAAATTTTGAAAAAAAAATCAATTTAAATTCTCTCTCTCTCTCTCTCTCTCTCTCTCTCTCTCTCTCTCTCTCTCTCTCTCTCTCTCTCTCTCTCTCTCTCTCTCTCTCTCTCTCTCTCTCTCTCTCTCTCTCTCTCTCTCTCTCCCCCCACAATTTATAGGTGATTAAGTGGAAAGATGTGTAACTTGAGCGAGCGAGCGAGAGAGAGAGAGAGAGAGAGAGAGAGAGAGAGAGAGAGAGAGAGAGAGAGAGAGAGAGAGAGAGAGAGCGCATCGTCCTCTCTCATCGTCACGCATTCATCGTACTTTGCAATTATAACGATAGAGAGAGAGAGAGAGAGAGAGAGAGAGAGAGAGAGAGAGAGAGAGAGAGAGAGAGAGAGAGAGAGAGAGAGAGAGAGAGAGAGAGAGAGCCATATTGCGCTGCCCTTTTTTCCAGTTTTGCTTTAAGCTTTTTTTTTCTCTCGTAATTTATGTTATTGTTATTGCGCACGGGGCTCGAAGTATGCGTCATTTTTGAGAGAGAGAGAGAGAGAGAGAGAGAGAGAGAGAGAGAGAGAGAGAGAGAGAGAGAGAGAGAGAGAGAGAGAGATTTTAATTTGCTCTATTCAGTGATATTTTTATGTAAGTTCTCCTCTTCCTTTTTCATGTCCTCCTCCTCCTCCTCCTCCTCCTCCTTTTTCTTTTTTTCTCTCCATCTCTTATTTTTTATTTTCTTTCTCCTCTCCTCTCTTCTCCTCTCCTGTACTGCTTATGCCCGAAGGAGTGGAGGGTGGGTAGAGAGCCTTCTCCTTTACTGTCTTTTTTCTCTTACTGTCACCTTAGTAGTCCCAGGTCAGGTCACCTCATGAGGACTGCAGGGTCTTTTGTGGCTTGTTTATCTATGTAACTCTTTGTAACTCCCCTCCTCTCCTTTCCTCCCCTTTTCTCGTCTCGTCTCGTCTCGTCTCTTTTCTCTTCTTTCTCTTCTCTTCTCTTCTCTTCTCTTCTCTTCTCTTCTCTTCTCTTCTCTTCTCTTCTCTTCTCTTCTCCTTCTCTTCTCCTCGTTTCGTCTCATATTCTCTTCTCTTTCCTTCTCTGCTTTTTTTTTGTCTTTTTTCTTCTCCTCGTCTTTCATCCTCCCCTTTCTTCTCTACGCTCCTCCCCTCCTTCTCCCTTCCCCCTCCCCCTTCTCCTTCCTCTTCCCCTCCATACACCGGAACTCAGCAAGCTTCCACCAGCCTATATGTTTTGAAGACTTAGGTTCCGCTGGGAAATTCCGTTGTGATGTACAGGATCCGGATACTTTAACGGTGGGGAGGAGGAGGTGATGTGCAGATAATCCTGTATTGGTTATGGAGGCCGTTTAATGTTATGTTTGTATTCTGTTTGTTTGTTTGTTTGTTTGTTTGTTTGTTTTTTGTTTTTTTGGTGGGGGAGAGGGATATTTTTTTATTTTTTATTTATTTATTTATTTTTTTTTATTTTTTGTATTTTTTTGTTTTGTATTTTTGTACTTTTTTCTATTGTTTTTATATTTTTGTATTGTTTTTTTTTGTCATTTTTTCTGTATTTTTTTGTATTTCTGTATTCTGTAGGTTTTTTGTATTTCTGTATTTTTGTATTTCCGAATTCTTTATTTTCTTTGTATTTCTGTATTTTTGCATTTCTGTACTACATATTTTCTTCTGTTCTGTATTATCTATTTTCACATTCCGCATTCTATATTTTTGTAGTTCGGTATTATGCATTTTTGTTTCTGTATTTTGTATCATTTTTTTTTATTTCTTTATTCAGTATTTGCTTTATTTTTTATATTTATGTAGTCTCTGTATTTTGTCGTATTTTTGCATTCTGTACTATATGTGTGTCTCCTTTCTCTTAAAGAAGAAACTAACATACCTCTGATGAAATACGTGTGTGTGTGTGTGTGTGTGTGTGTGTGTGTGTGTGTGTGTGTGTGTGTGTGTGTGTGTGTGTGTGTGTGAAAATATTAATTGTTGTGTTTCCAATATTTCAAATGGACAGCTTTATTTTACGGTATGAATATTGCAAGATATTTTAAAAGCCGACTACCTGAAAGAACTGACAGAGAGAGAGAGAGAGAGAGAGAGAGAGAGAGAGAGAGAGAGAGAGAGAGAGAGAGAGAGAGAGAGAGAGAGAGAGAGAATTTAACCTGTGAAAATAATATGTAAGAAATTTCAGAGGGGTGATGGTGATGACAGTAGTAGTAGTAGTAGTAGTAGTAGTAGTAGTAGTAGTAGTAGTAGTAGTAGTAGTAGTAGTAATAATAATAATAATATAGAAAAAAAGACTACTTCTACTACTACTACTACTACTACTACTACTACTACTACTACTACTACTACTACTACTACTACTACTACTACTACTACTACTACTACTACCATCACCACCACCAATATTAACAATAATAATAACGTTAATAATACACTCACAAAATTATTCTCCTTATAAAAATGGCGGCACGTAAACTCAACAATATTATAATGAGAGTTTGCATCATCATGAAGGACAAACTTAGGTATGTATGTATGCTTAGAAAATCCTGTTTTTTTTTTTTTTTTGCTTAATTTTTATCATTATACTTTATTTGTATTTTCACTTTTTCAGCTTTTCCTCTGTGTACTTTATCTGCTTTCCCTCTGTGTACTTTTTTTCCTCTACGCCCAAAAAAAAAAAAAAAGACTGATAATGATGTGATTGCGTTGATGTTTTGTTAATTTACTACTACATCAACCGTCCCAGTTATTTGAATCGCGTTATTTTATTTATTTATTTATTTATTTATTTATTTATTTTATTTATGTACCTTCTCTCTTTCAGTGGAATTAATCTTTCTTTTTGTCCTACTTCTCCATTCACCTCTGTTTTTTTTTTCGTACTTATTCTTTCCTCAAACTTTATTTATTTATTATTTTATTTTATTTTTTGGGGGGAGGGAAAATGTTTAAATATATTCTCTTTCCTTGCAGAGAAGGGAAAAATGAGTGTATTCCTTTTTTTTTGTGGGGATTTTAAGTATGCTCTCTCTCTCTCTCTCTCTCTCTCTCTCTCTCTCTCTCTCTCTCTCTCTCTCTCTCTCTCTCTCTCTCTCTCTCTCTCTCTCTCTCTCTCTCTCTCTCTCTCTCTCTCTCTCTGTCTCTCTGTCGTACCCGTTTTCCTTACTTCACTTCGTCAGTTTTTCACTCTTCCTCCTCCTTATTATATTCCTCCTCCTCCTCCTCCTCCTCCTCCTCCTCCTCCTCCTCCTCCTCCTCCTCCTCCTCCTCCTCCTCCTCCTCCTCCCATTTTTACCAGACTTTGTTTATCGTGTTCATAATTTTTAATAATAAATGATATTTCGCTGCCTCTCCTTTATAATGTATTGTTTTCCTGCCTCGCTCTTGTTTTATCTTCTTAAATGAGAGAGAGAGAGAGAGAGAGAGAGAGAGAGAGAGAGAGAGAGAGAGAGAGAGAGAGAGAGAGAGAGAGAGAGAGTAGATTTTAGATTAAGAAAATGCGGTCGTTGTTGTTGTTGTTGTTGTTGTTGTTGCTACTGTTCATTTTGTCACTAGACCTACTACTACTACTACTACTACTACTACTACTACTACTACTACTACTACTACTACTACTACTACTACTACTACTACTACTACTACTACTACTACTACTTCAACATCTAATACGAAACATTTTTTGCAAGTTAAGAATACTAAAAATATTTGAATTTCTCTCTCTCTCTCTCTCTCTCTCTCTCTCTCTCTCTCTCTCTCTCTCTCTCTCTCTCTCTCTCTCTCTCTCTCTCTCTCTCTCTCTCTCTCCCTCTCCCTCCCTATCTTCCTCACACATCCACACAAACACCCACCTACACCAACACCTACACCATTCCACCCATTCCACCCATTTCCCGCACTGCACTAACACCTGTCTTCTCTTCCTCACAGGTAAGCCACCATGGGCAGTGGAGGACAGGTTTGAGATGGGTAATCAGCCTCAGGTGTTTCCAGGTAACCAAGGTCACTCAGGTACTGAAAGGTGGGAGGAGGAGGAGGAGGAGGAGCAGGAGGACAAGAAACAGAAGAACAATAATAATAAGAATAAGAGCAAGAAGGAGGAGAGGTAAGAGGAGGATGAAGAAGAAGAATACGAGGGAGGAGGAGGAGGAGGAGGAGGAGGAAACGTGGAAGGTCAGGAAGGTAGAAAAAAGTAAAAGAGGAGGAGGAAAACAAGACGAAGTTAATAAAAAAAATGTCATAAAAAGTATGCTTCAGAGAGAGAGAGAGAGAGAGAGAGAGAGAGAGAGAGAGAGAGAGAGAGAGAGAGAGAGACATTGCGTAGGTGGAGAGGGAAGAAAAAGGAAAGTGGAAGGAAATGACGAGGAGGGCAGGAGATGGAATAGCGAAGAGGAGGAGAAAGAAAAAAAGATCAGGAGGAGGAAGAAGAGGAGAATAGAGGACAAGTGGGGAAGAAACCAGAGAGAGAGAGAGAGAGAGAGAGAGAGAGAGAGAGAGAGAGAGAGAGAGAGAGAGAGAGAGAGAGAGAGAGAGCCTGAACGAAGAGAAATGGGAGAAAAATAACAGGGGAGGGAGGAAGAGCGAGAGACACGAGACAGGAGGAGTTGAAATAAACGATAATAAAACTGGAAGAGGAGGAGAAGGAGGAGGAGGAGGAGGAGGAGGAGGAGGAGATGATGAACTGAGTAAATTGAAATAAAGTGTAGAAGAATAAAGATGGAAGAGAGAAAGAGGGAGATTGAATGATAGATGAAATGTAGGAGGAATAATAGTAATAAAAAATAATGCACTTGATTGAAATAGAGGGAATAGAAAGGAAAGCGAGGATAATGGAAGAGAAAGAGAAGAGGATAAAAGAAGGAAATAAAAAAAAGATTTGCTTGATGAGATAAGGAAGAAAAATGAAGGAAATGAAATGAAAAAAATGAAATGAGGAAAAGAAAAGAAAATAAATATATGGAAAGCAGTATTAGAATGAGCAGGAAATTTGAAAAAAAAAATAATGATAATAATTCAAAGTAGGACGATAGGAGAAGATTAAGAGATAAAGATGGAGAAGGAAGAAAAGGATGATTGGAAAGGAAAAAAAAAGAAAACTGTGGAAAATATCGAGTTTGATAAATTATGTAAAAAAAATAGTAACAAGATAACCATAATGAAAGTGGGAATAGGAGGAAATAGAAAACGAAATAAGGAAGAAGAAGAAGAAGAAGGAGGAGGAGGAGGAAGAGGAGGAGGAGGAGGAGGAGGAGGAACATGATGATTGCAAAAGTATAGAAGAGAGTGGGTTCAGATCATTAATAAGACAAAAAAAAAAAATAGAACATTAAAAAATAGAATAAGTGGAGGAGGAGAAAGAAGAAGAAGAAAAGGAAGGTAAAAAGAAAAAAAGCCAATAATCTTAAAATCAAGAGCTATTGGATATTCTGGTCTCCTCCTCCTCCTCCTCCTCCTCCTCCTCCTCCTCCTCCTCCTCCTCCTCCTCCTCCTCCTCCTCCTCCTCCTCCTCCTCCTCAGACAGTTAAGCAGTGACCAAAAGACCTGTTGCTGTTGTTTTCCTTTGTATTCATTTGTATTCTTCCTCCTCTTTCTCTTTTTTCATCCTTCCTTCCTTCCTTCCTTCCTTCCTTTTCTTCTCTCTTCCTCTCTTTCTTCCTTCCTTCCTTCCTTCCTTCCTTTTTTTCTTCTCTTCCTCTCTTTTTCTTCCCTCTTTCCCATCTTTCCTTTCGTTTTCTTTTCTTCCTTTCCTTTCCTTTCCTTTCCTTTCCTTTCCTTTCCTTTCCTTTCCTTTCCTTTCCTTTCCTCCTCCTCCTCCTCCTCCTCCTCCTCCTCCTCCTCCTCCTCCTCCTCCTCCTCCTCCTCCTCCTCCTCCTCCTCCTCCTCCTCCTCCTCCTCGTCTACCATAACACTAACAGCCAACCAAAACACTCTACTTGATACAGAACTAACACTTTAGCCCCCCTTTGTTATCATTCAACAGAAAACGGGATTATCTTTCTCATATCTCCCTCTTTCTCCTCTTCTTTCTCTCTCCTGTATTGTGCCTCCTTTCCTCCGCTTTTTTCCTCTATTTCCTCTCTTCTCCACCTTGTTTCCATTCATTTACTGTTTTCTCTTTTATTTCCTCCTCCTCCTCCTCCTTTCCTCCTTTTCCTTCCCTCTTTCCTTTTTCCCTCCTCCTCTTCCTTTTCTCCTTTTCGTATCCTTTCTGTTTCTTCCTTTTTCTTCTCTTCTCTTCTCGTCTCTTCTCTTTTCATCTCTTCTCATCTCTTCTCTTCTCTTCTCTTCTCTTCTCTTCTCTTCTCTCCCCTTATCTTTTCTCAATCTGTCCCTTTTCTCTTTCCATTTTCTTCTTCCCATTATCTCCTTCCGTTCCCTTCCCTTCCTTTGTCTTCCGTCTTCCTTTCATCTATTATCTTCCTTCCCCAATTTTTCAGAGAGAGAGAGAGAGAGAGAGAGAGAGAGAGAGAGAGAGAGAGAGAGAGAGAGAGAGAGAGAGAGAGAGAGAGAGAGAGAGAGAGAGAATGTTTCCCAATTTGTTGATCTGCCTTTCTGTTTCTCTTCATTTTTCCTTCCTCTCCTTGGTTCTCTTTCCCCTCCCTTTATTCTCTCTCTCTCTCTCTCTCTCTCTCTCTCTCTCTCTCTCTCTCTCTCTCTCTCTCTCTCTCTCTCTCTCTCTCTCTCTCTCTCTCTCTCTCTCTCTCTCTTTTCTTGTCTATTGAGAATTTTTGTATATTTATATGCTAGCTTTGTGTCCTCCTCTTCCTCCTCCTCCTCCTCCTCCTCCTCCTCCTCCTCCTCCTCCTCCTCCTCCTCCTCCTCCTCCTCCTCCTCATTAAGCGCCAGAAATGAGTCCTTTGAGTCTTCTTGGCTTTTTGCGAAGTAATCATTCTCTCCTATTTTGGTTTCTTGTCCCTTTCCAAAATATATTCCAAGGAAATGATGGAAGGAATGAGGGACTGGAATGGAACTGGAATATATATAGGAATGCATAGTGGGAATTAATACGTAGAGGTCTGTTGGTTTGTATTGAAGGAAGGGGTGTGTTGTGTGTGTTTGGTGTGGTGATGTGGTGGTGCCTTGTTACGTGTGGCGGAGTTTGAGTGAGTGGTGGGGTGCGTGGATGTGGTAACACTGCCGCGGATTGGTGATCTTTCTTATTCGCTGGTTCGGTGTGTGTGTTGCGGTAGTGGTGGTGGTTTTGTTTGTTTGTTTGTTTGTTTGTTTGTTCGTTGGTTGTTTGTTGTTGTTGTTCATAATTTTATTCAGTTCTTTTTCTTCTTCTTCTCTCACCTCTTCCCTTCCCATAATCTTAAGTTTTCCCTCCCTATCACCTCACCTCTTCCCTCCCTCTTTATCTCACCTCTTCTAATCCTAGTCTCTTATCTCTTTCCTCCCCACAATCTTACCTATTTCCTCCCTATTATCTCTCACCTCTTCCATTCCCATAATGCATCACCAAAACCTTTCCCACAGTCTCTCAGCTCTTTCCTTCGTACAATTTATCATCCTTTTATCTCTTCCTCTACTCTCTCAACTCTTCTTAATATCTTTCAGCTCTCCCTTGTTACCTCTCAGCTCCTCCCTTCACATAATCTCTGACGCCCTGCCTTCCCCGTTGCTGAGTGATAAAGTGCCGGGCTTGGTATAAACCTGAAGCCTTGTACGTCAGTTTCCTCCAATTTTTCTTCCCCCGCCATAGTGGAAGTTAAAAAGTTTCCCACTGTCTCTCTGTTCTGTTTGGTTCGTAATGTTGAGATGAGTTCTGTAGTTTCTTTCCCTCTCTCTCTCTCTCTCTCGCTCTCTCTTACTCTTGCTCTCGATACGTGTGTGTTTTTGTTTGTGTGTGTGTGTGTGTGTGTGTATGCGTATGTGTGTGTGTGTGTGTTTGTGTTTGTTTTGATTTTAATTAATTGGATGTTTTTTGTTTTCTTTTGCGTTGCTTTATATTGTTGTGTGTTGTTATGTTCTGTCACGTTTCGACAGGTTGTGTTAGGTTATGGTATGCTGTACTGTGTTACGTAATGTCAGGTGAGGTAAGATTAAGTTTGGTTAGGTTAGGTTAGATATGGTTAGGTTAGGTTAGGTTTGGTTAGGTTAGGTTAGGTTAGGTATGGTTGAGTTAGGTTAGGTAAGGTTAGGTTAGGTATGGTTGGGTTAGGTTAGGTTAGGTTAGGTATGGTTTGGTTAGGTTAGGTTAGGTTAAGGTATGGTTTGGTTGGGTTAGGTTTGGTTAGGTAAAGTTAGGTATGGTATGGTTTGGTTGGGTTAGGTTAGGTTAGGTATGGTTGGGTTAGGTTTGGTTAGGTAAGGTAAGGTTGGGTTAGGTTTGGTTAGGTTTGGTTAGGTTAGGTAAGGTTAGGTATGGTATGGTTTGGTTAGGTTAGGTTTGGTTAGGTTAGGTTAGGTTAGGTAAGGTTTGGTTTGGTTAGGTAAGGTTAGGTTAGGTATGGTTTGGTTGGGTTAGGTTAGGTTAGGTAAGGTTTGGTTAGGTTAGGTTAGGTATGGTTTGGTTGGGTTAGGTTAGGTAAGGTTTGGTTAGGTTAGGTTAGGTTAGGTATGGTTTGGTTTGGTTAGGTTTGGTTAGGTTAGGTTAGGTTTGGATAGGTTTGGTTAAGTTAGGTTTGGTTAGGTTAGGTTAGGTTAAGTAAGGTTAGGTTAGGTTAGGTTAGGTAAGGTTTGGTTAGGTTAGGTTAGGTTAGGTTAGGTTAGGTATGGTTTGGTTGGGTTAGGTTAGGTTAGGTAAGGTTTGGTTAGGTTAGGTTAGGTATGGTTTGGTTGGGTTAGGTTAGGTTAGGTTAGGTTAAGTAAGATTAAGTTTGGTTGGGTTAGGTTAGGTAAGGTTTGGTTAGGTTAGGTTAGGTTAGGTTAGGTAAGGTTAGGTAAGGTTTGGTTAGGTTAGGTTTGATTAGGTTAGGTTAGATAAGGTTAGGTTAGGTAAAGTTTGATTAGGTTAGGTTTGGTTAGGTTAGGTTAGGTTAGGTTAAGTTAGGTTAGATAAGGTTAGGTTAGGTAAGGTTAGGTTAGGTAAGGTTTGGTTAGGTTAGGTTTGGTTAGGTTAGGTTAGGTTAGATAAGGTTAGGTTAGGTAAGGTTTGGTTAGGTTTGGTTAGGTTAGGTTAGGTTAGGTTTTGTTTCGGTTTAGTTAAGTTAGGTTAGGTTAGGTTAGGTTAGGTTTTGTTTCGGTTTAGTTAAGTTAGGTTATGTCTTGTTATATTTCCTTAGATTTGATTTCTTTTAAGTTGAGTTGGATTGGGTAGGACTAGATTATATTAGGTTAGGTTAGGTTAGGTTGTGTTAGGGTAGTTTTGGTTAGATTAGGTTAGGTTATGTTATGCTTTGGTTTTGTTAAGTTAGGTAAGGTTAGGTAAGGTAAGGCCAGGTTAAGCTAGGTCACATGAGGTTATGTGAGGATAAATCAGGTCAGGTCAGATGAATTGTGACAGGATTATTATTATTATTATTATTATTAGCAGGAAAACTGAGAGGGGAAATTGGAGAGGAAGGTGTAACGATTCCTGGGAGAGAGAGAGAGAGAGAGAGAGAGAGAGAGAGAGAGAGAGAGAGAGAGAGAGAGAGAGAGAGAGAGAGAGAGAGAGAGAGAATATTGGGATCGTTTTACCACGTTTTCTTTGACATGTAGAGACTAAAATAGAAAACTGAAGGAAGGAAGGAAGGAAGAAGAGGGAGAAAAAGAAAAAAAGTGATAGGGGACAAGAAGAACAAAGAGAATTGGCGAGAGAAAGAGGTGGAGAGGGAGAAGGTAGAAGAGGAAAATGAATTAAGATTGTATGAG
>NC_087168.1:17159649-17164649 GCF_035594125.1 Scylla paramamosain
TCTTTCCTCCCTCCCTCCCTCCTTCCTTCCTTCCTTCCTTCCTTCCTTCCTTCCTTCCTTCCTTCCTTCCTTCCTTCCTTCCTTCCTTCCTTCCTTCCTTCCTTCCCTCCCTCCCTCTTTTTCTTCCTTCCATTCTATTTTCCTTTCTGTTTTCCTTCCTCCCTTCCCTCCCTCCCTTCATCTATTCCATGTTTACTCCCTCCCGTTTCCTTCATCCTTCGTTTTCCTTCTATTCCCTGACATCGAGAGAGAGAGAGAGAGAGAGAGAGAGAGAGAGAGAGAGAGAGAGAGAGAGAGAGAGAGAGAGAGAGAGAGAGAGAGAGAGAGAGAGAATCGTATATAAAGTTAAAGGCCGTATTTAAACTTCACAGAATCTGCATGTCAAAGAACTCCATCAAAATGCAGCGAAAAATTGTATATGCGTAAAAAAATTGGTGCTTAAAATTTGTGTAAAAAAAAAAAAAAAAAAGAGGAAAAAGTAAAAAAAAAAGTTATATTCAGTACTGGCGTCATTATCATCATCATCATCATCATTGTCGTCATTATCATCATCGTCATCATCGTCATTATCATCATCGTCATCATCTTCATCATCATCATCATCATCATCATCATCATCATCATCATCATCATCATCTATTTAAGACCACATTAGCAAAACTCTCTCTCTCTCTCTCTCTCTCTCTCTCTCTCTCTCTCTCTCTCTCTCTCTCTCTCTCTCTCTCTCTCTCTCTCTCTCTCTCTCTCTCTGTGGAAGAAAGGAATTAAATATGGAAATGAAAATGTTGGAGATAAGTTTGAAAAGTAAAAAAAGTTGAAAAAATGAAAAAAAATGTGAAAAGTAACACCTCAGTAATTAAAACTGATAGAGGGAATAAAAATGAGCGTTATGAAGACTGGAATAAAAAAAAAAGAGACGAAAAAAAAATAAATGAAAGGAGGAAACGAGGAATAGGAAGAAAAGGAATAAAAATTGAATTGGTCGATAAGGAAATGCGCAAAGCTAAATCTGAATACTGAAAGATGAAAAAAGGGCTGGAGAGAAAAGTGTAAAGAATTATCAGATAAAGAGGGGAGATTGAAGTATTAGGGGTGTGTCAATGGTGGTGGTGGTGGTAGTAGTAGTAGTAGTAGTAGTAGTAGTAGTAGTAGTTGTTGTTGTTGTTGTTATGTTGGTAGTGAAATTTCGTACACACACGCGCGCATATATAGTAAAAAAAATACGTATATGTTACCTGTGTGTGTGTGTGTGTGTGTGTGTGTGTGTGTGTGTGTGTGTGTGTGTTTGCTCTACACTTCACCTCCACGCACTCAGCTCTGTGGAAACTGTGAAGAGCCATCCAGTGAAAACACACACACACACACACACACACACACACACACACACACACACACACACACACACACACACACACACACACACACACACCATGTCGTATTCTCCTACTTAGTAATGCAAATATGCTCTCTGTGCCTGGTTTTGGCTGTTTATGAGTGCAGTGTTATAAGAAGAGAGGAAGAAGAAGAAGAAGAAGAAGAAGAAGAAGAAGAAGAAATAATAAGAAAGGAAAAAAGAAGAAAAAAAGAATAAAGAAAAAAGAAAAGAAGAAAAAGATGAAAGAAAAAAGAACACCAACAAAAACAACAACAGGAACTACTACTACTACTACTATCACCACCACCACCACCACCACCACCACCAACCCCCCTTTAAATCAGACAGTGCAGCAGTAGTATCAAGCTTTGTTTCTCCGTCTCCAGCTCTCCCCCTCTGAAATCCTAATGCAATAATTGAATCAAGCTCTTAGGATTAGCGAAGAATCCCTCGGGCGGCGGTTTTTAAGTCCTGCCTTGCACCCACTACGTCCTGGCGTGCCCTCCCTTCAGTGACACAGAGGGTTTTCTTAGGTGTTCTTCTCCTGGGTGGTTACAAGTGTGGTGGTGGTGTTGTTATTGGTGGTAGTGGTGGTGGTGTGGTTACAAGTGTGGTGGTGGTGTTGTTATTGGTGGTAGTGGTGGTGGTGTAAGTAGTTGCAGTAGTAGTAGTAGTGGTAGCAGTGGTTATTTTATTTCACCAGTTCGTCAGTCATTCAGTCAGTCAGTCATTTGGTCAGTTATCCTATAAGTCAATCAGTCAGTCAAGCGGTGAATAAATGGTGTTAATTCAGTTAATCCATGTCACTTAGTTATGTTAATCAGTCGGTTAGTTAGTCAGCCTGTCAGTCACCCGTTTTGTTACTTGTTAATTAATCACTCGTGTAGTCATTCATTCATTAATTGATAAAACTATGAGCCGGCAAACCAGTCAGCCAGCCAGTCAGTCAGGCAGGCAGCCAGCCAGGCAGTTAGCCAACCAACCAGCCAGCCAGCCAGCCAACCAACCAGTCAGTCAGTCAGCCAGCCAGTCAGTCAGTCAGTCAAATACTCAGCCAATTAGCCAGTCAGTCAGTCAAATACTCAGCCAATTAGCCAGTCAGTCAATCAAACGCTCAGCCAATTAGCCAGTCAGTCAGTCAATCAAACACTCAGCCAATTAGTCAGTCAGTCAATCAAACACTCAGCCAATTAGCCAGTCAGTCAATCAAACACTCAGCCAATTAGCCAGTCAGTCAGTCAAATACTCAGCCAGCCAGTCAAAACACTCATTCAGCCAGCCAATCAAAACACTGAGTCAGCCAGCCAGCCAGTTAAAACACTCTGTCAACCAGCCAGTCAAAACAGCCAGCCAGCCAGCCAGCCAATTCAAACACTCAATCAGCCACCAATCTAACCAGCCAGCCAGCGAATCAGCCAGTTAATAATTAGTCACTCAATCAGTCCATCAGTCAGCAAACTCGCTCAATTCTCTGCATGATCTGCCTGGGTGCCCTGAGGGAGACATCTCAGCGGGCAGTGAGCGGCGCTGTCAGGTCCAGGGAGCCACACGAGGGGCGGGAGTGACGGGTGTAGTGGTCTGTGGCTGCGCTGGGAGAGAGATGGTGGTAATGCATTGTGGGTGTTGAGAGGTGAAGATTTGTTTGTGATTTATTGCTACTGCTACTGTTGGTCTTGTTGCTGCTATATTTTGTACTTGCTCTTGATCTTGGTCTTGTTGCTGCTATATTTTGTACTTGCTCTTGATCTTGGTTTTGTTGCTGCTATATTTTGTACTTGCTCTTGATCTTGGTCTTGTTGCTGCTATATTTTGTACTTGCTCTTGATCTTGGTCTTGTTGCTGCCATATTTTGTACTTGCTCTTGATCTTGGTCTTGTTGCTGCCATATTTTGTACTTGCTCTTGATCTTGTTCTTGTTCTCCTCCTCTTTCTTCTCCATCATATTCCTCCTCCTCCTCCTCCTCCTCCTCCTCCTCCTCCTACTACTACTACTACTACTACTACTACTACTACTACTACTACTACTACTACTACATTTCTTGTGATGAGGGAAGAGGAGACAAGAAAATAAGCTGTTGTTTTCTTTCGTTGAGAGCGATGAAAATAAAATGGCAGATTTTTTGATACCGGAAGGAAAGTAATTGCTGTTGTTGTTTGAAGGAAGAAAATAAGCGGAAACGTATTTTTAAAGCAGGGAGAAAATTGACTTCCTTGTTTTTGAAAAGATGAGCTGAAGTTTTGTGTGTGTTTTTTCTTATTTTTTTTTTCACACTTAGTCATCAGAATATTTTTTTTTAGATGTTTAAGTTGTCGTTGTTTTAATGTTAGAGAGAGAGAGAGAGAGAGAGAGAGAGAGAGAGAGAGAGAGAGAGAGAGAGAGAGAGAGAGAGAGAGAGAGAGAGGTTAAAGTGGGTCAGAGGAGGAGGAAAAGAAGAAGGAAGGATTAGTAATAGAAGATAATAATCACGAAAATGGTAATACTGGAGGAAGAGAAGGTGGAAGAAGAAAATAAGATGGAAGAAAAGAAGGAGGAGGAGAAGGAAGAAGTAGTTGAGGAAAATAATCACGAACACGATGATAGTATATAAAGATGAGATAAAAAAAAAAAAGGAAGAAAATGGAGGAGGAGGAGGAAGAGGAGAAGCAGGGTAATCTATACTAATTACATATACATTCTTTTATGCATGATGTAACAACCACATTTACATTAATCTGTACTTTTCTCTTCGACGAGTTTGTGGGACCGTGTGCAGCTGAGGCCTGTGTGTATGTGTGTATGTCTGTACGTGTGCCCTGTGCGTGAATAACCCAACACACACACACACACACACACACACACACACACACACACGAGTAATATACATAACAAAAGAAGCATGGACGAGTTAGAACAAAATGAATACAAGTCAAATAGTGGCGGGGATTAATTTAGTTTCTCCTGCTCTGTTATGCAAAGCGCCGCAGGAGGAGGAGGAGGAGGTGGTGGTGGTGGTGGTGGTGGTGGTGGTGGTGGTGGTGGTGGAGGAGTAGGAGAAGGTGGAGTAGGAGGAGAAGGAGGTGAGATGGAAAGGTGAAATCAGAGTTAAATGTGTAATCAGCCACGAGAAAATGGAATTAGAGAGAGAGAGAGAGAGAGAGAGAGAGAGAGAGAGAGAGAGAGAGAGAGAGAGAGAGAGAGAGAGAGAATTTCAATCAGAACTACTACATAACAAAATGTGGCTGGATGGTTCCTAAGACTTATTTACACTACTGCCGCCACCAGCACTACTACTACTACTACTACTACTACTACTACTACTACTACTGATAAAATAAACAAAGACAACGACAGAAGTATAAAAAAAGAAACCAAGAATAGACGTAGAATCTCTCTCTCTCTCTCTCTCTCTCTCTCTCTCTCTCTCTCTCTCTCTCTCTCTCTCTCTCTCTCTCTCTCTCTCTCTCTCTCTCTCTCTCTCTCTCTCTCTCTCAGGGTCGCTCCAGGATATATCAACAAGGCACGCAACCCCTTGGACACACTGATTTAATTATAATTATGCATCGACAACTCACGACTGAAACGCTGCTTGATTTGCATGTTTGCGAGTTTGGCGGCTGCAGGTGGTGGTGGTGGTGGTGGTGGTGG
>NC_087168.1:17169649-17172149 GCF_035594125.1 Scylla paramamosain
ACCCGTTCTTTCATCCACTGGTGCGTGTCCACTTACCTTTGTTGACGAGCCTTTATTAACTTACCTTGATCGAATTACCTTTACATTTTGCCTCCGTAGCGTAAGTCGATTTCCTGTGGTGTGGACGAGGAGGGAGGAAGCTGGTGGTGGTGGTGGTGGTGGTGGTGGTGGTGGCGGTGGTGGAAAATAATAAAGAAAGGAATGGAGGAAGAGGAGGGAAGTGTAAAGGTATAGAAGGAAGAGGAGGAGGAGAGAAGAAGAGGGGAGAAGAAAAGATGAAAAGGAGAGGGATGAAGAGAGAAGATGAAATATAGATCATGAAAGAATATGAAAAGAGGAGGAAGAAGAAAAAGATGAAGAAGAAGAACAAGAAATTAAAATACAAGAGAGAGAAGAAGAGGATCAGCAATAACTACTACTACTACTACTACTACTACTACTACTACTACTACTACTACTACTACTACTACTACTACTACCACTACTACCCGTGTCTTGGCCCTTGTTCAGAGACGCTTTCCCCTCTCACCACGGCTATTTTCAAAGGCCACACAAATGATTACCGGTGTTCTGAAGACTGTTCCTCCAGTTAAAAATGTAGAAACCAAGATAATCTGTCAGCACAACCGTAAAAATTAAGTTGATCTGTCACTACAAGCATAAAAACGCCCTTAGAAACCCGTGCAACTTTTATTAGAGTCTCTGGAAAGTAGTCGAGGTAAAAAAAAAAATAAAAGATCCTTAAAAACCCCGTGAATTTTCCTGGGCCAGTGTTAAAAAAAAAAAGGTTTGTTCTGTCACTAAGACTATTTTCAAAAGCCACATAGACGATTAATAAATATAGCAATCAAGTTAACCTATCACTACAACTGCAAAACCACCCTGAAAAACCCGTGCAGCTTCAACTAGAGCCTTTCGAAAACAGTGGAGGTCCGGTGCGGCGGTGTTCCAGAATACTTTCCTTTTGCTGTATCTCATCCAGCGCTCCTCTTGGCACAGTGGCCTTGCCTTTGTTTGTCGCCCCTGCTCTGGTTTTAATTTCACAGGAGTTCCAGTTATCGAGGTTTTTATAGTCCGTAAAACTGCCATAGAGGAGGAGGAGAGGGAGGGGAGGGGAGACGAAGGACGGTTGTATAATTCCGTGAGATTACTGAATACTGACTGATCTCTTTGCTTTTGTCAGGTGGATGTGGGATGGTGTGGTAAAGGAGCCAGGAGGGGGAAAAGAACAGGAGGAGGAGGAGGAGAGGAAAGATGTGATTAATTATTACAACTACAGGAGAAGGAGGAAGAGGCGGGAAAAGAGGGAATCAAGATAAAAGAGGACGAAAGAAATTACAAGAGGAAAATTAAGGGAAGGGAGGAGGAGATAAAGAAAAAAGTGAAAAGGAAAGTAAGATCAGAAGGAAAGAAGAAAAAGGAGGATGAAGTAGGAGGAATTTAGATGAGGAGGAAAAATAAAATAAGAGGAGGAGGAGCAGGAAAATAAAAAAAGTAGAAAAGAAAGCAAGCCGAGAAGGAAAGAAGTAAAAGAAAGATAAAGAAGAAGGAAATTAGTAGATGAGGAAAAATAAAGTAAGAGGAGGAGGAGGAGGAGGAGGAGGAGGAGGAGGAGCAGCAGCAGGAAAAAAATAGAAAAAGCAATATAAAAAAAGAAAAGGGAGGAAGAAGAAGAAGAAGAAGAAGAGAAAAAGAAAAAAAATGGAAAAAAGTAAGATGACAATGAAAAGTAACAAAGCAAAGAGAAAAAACACTAAAAAAAAGACAATAAAAAAAGACAAAAAGAAAAAAAGAATAACATAACAAGGAGGAAGACAAGAAAAAGAGGACGAGTAATAAAAAGAAAAAAAAACACAGCAAGGAAAAAGACAAGAAGAAGAAGAAGAAGAAGAAGAGCACCAGACCAGCCATCCTCAGGCCAACCGTACTCGCAAACCAGACTAATATTAGTATCCACTGTGCTAACACTATACCGGGGGTGCGGGAGGGGGCGAGACCTGGAGGGCGAGACACGGGGGGAGAGGGAAGGAGGGAGGAAGTCTAGGGAGAGAAGGAGGAGGAAGAGGAGGAGGTATACATAGAAGTTCACTATAAAATGTATATTACTTCACTATTGTTTTTATTACAAGGGAAACAGTTTACATGAAGAGGAGGAGGAGGAGGAGGAGGAGGAGGAGAGAGGTGTTTGTTTACCGGGAGGAGGAGGAGGGGGATGAGAAAGAGGAGGATCGTGGCTTTGGCGTAATAGCAAAGAGGGAAGTTGAAGAGGAGGAGGAGGAGGAGGAGGAGGAGAATCGAGAGGCAGGAGGACAATGGGAGAAGAGGCGTTGGTGGAGGAGGTAGGGAGAGAAGGGAGAAAAGAGAGGGAGAACATGCCAAAGTGGAGAGGGAAGGAGAGAAAAAAACGAGGAAGAGGAGGAGGAGGAGGAAGATAGAGAGGGTACAAAAAAGGTCTTTCTGTATGGCAAAGAATGAGAGAGAGAGAGAGAGAGAGAGAGAG
>NC_087168.1:17182149-17199649 GCF_035594125.1 Scylla paramamosain
GAGAAGTGTGGAAGAAGTAAAGAAGTGAAGGAGGGAGGAAGGAAGAGAAGGAGAAAAGATATGAAGTGAAAAAAGTAAGAATCACGATTGAAGGGAGCAAGAGACAGAGAGAGAGAGAGAGAGAGAGAGAGAGAGAGAGAGAGAGAGAGAGAGAGAGAGAGAGAGAGAGAAACAAAAGAAATGTGTATAAGCAATCTGCATAAATAGAAGCTCATTAAGAGAGATTCATAAAGCAAACACACTCTCTCTCT
The DNA here is from genome assembly GCF_035594125.1 of Scylla paramamosain. NCBI lineage: Eukaryota > Metazoa > Arthropoda > Malacostraca > Decapoda > Portunidae > Scylla > Scylla paramamosain. The sequence goes on from NC_087168.1 coordinate 17,182,401, forward strand.
CTCTCTCTCTCTCTCTCTCTCTCTCTCTCTCTCTCTCTCTCTCTCTCTCTCTCACAAGCTTGATCCCTTCTAATTTCTTCTTTCTTTCCTCCTTCCCTTCCTTCTTATTTTCTTTCTTATCTTTCCTGACGGGAGAGGGTTTGATGGAGTGGTCAGGTAGAGGTCAGGTCAGGTCAGGTAGGAGAAGGCAAGGAGAGGTAATGTACTGCAATATAAGGCAAGTTTGGTTAGTAAGGTTAAGTATTGTCAGGTCAGGTTAGGTTAGGTTATGTTAGGTTAAGTTATGTTAGGTTAAGTTATGTTAGGTTAGGTTATGTTAGGTTAGGTTAAAGTAAGTTATGTTAGGTTAGGTTAGGTAAAGTAAGGTATGATTAAGCAAGGTTAAGTCCAGTATAGTAAGGTAATATTAAATTAAGGGAAGGTAAGATTAAAGTAAGATTAGGTAAGAGAGGGTGAGGTCAGATTAGGTTAGATAAGGCAGTGTTATGTTTTGTAAGGTAAGGTTAAGGTCAGCTAAGTTAATACTATGAGACATAAGGTCACGTCACGTCAGGTCAGGTTAGGTCAGGTCATATTGTGTCCGTATTAGACCAAAACTCTATTTGAAGTTGATCAAACTTTAGTAATTATTGGGTAGAAAGTGGGAGGGATGGAAGGAAGGATCTCTCTCTCTCTCTCTCTCTCTCTCTCTCTCTCTCTCTCTCTCTCTCTCTCTCTCTCTCTCTCTCTCTCTCTCTCTCTCTCTCTCTCTCTCTCTCTCTCTCTCTCTCTCTCTCTCTCTCTCTCTCTCTCTCTCTCTCTCTCTCTCTCTCTCTCTCTCTCGATGAATTAAATTTAGTAATTATGCTGGTGGTTGATTGAAGTACTAGTAGTAGTAGTGATAGTGGTGGTGGTGGTGGTGATGGTGGTGGTGGTGGTGGTGGTAATAGTAGTAGTAGTAGTAATAGTGATGGTAGTAGTAGTGCTGATGGTGCTTAGTTCCCAACACGACACACACACACACACACACACACACACACACACACACACACACACACACACACACACACACACACACACACACACACACACACACACACACACACACACACACACACACGGCATATGATTGTGGTGGTGGTTTGTCATGGTCTTCCTTGCTCCTTCCTGCTCTGGTCTGCCTTGCTCTGGCTTGGCTTGGCTTGGCTTGGCTTCGCGTGGTCCGGCTTGGCTTGGTCCGGCTTGGCTTGGTCCGGCTCGGCTTGGCTTAGTCCGGCTTGGCTTGGTCCGGCTTGGTTCTACTTGGCTTGGCTTGGCTTGGTCTGGCTTGTCTTGGTCTGGCTTGGTTTGGTCCGGCTTGGCTTGGTCTGGCTTGTCTTGGTCTGGCTTGGCTTGGCTTGGTCTGGCTTGGCTTGGTCTGGCTTGGCTTGGTCTAGCTTGGCTTGGCTTGGTCTGGCTTGGCTTGGTTCGGCTTGGCTTGGCTTGGTTCGGCTTGTCTTGGTCTGGCTTGGCTTGGCTTGGGTCCGGCTTGGGTTGGTCCGGCTTGGCTTGGTCTGGATTGGCTTGGTCCAGCTTGGCTTGGTCTGGCTTGGCTTGGTCCGGCTTGGCTTGGTCTGGCTTGGCTTGGTTCGGCTTGGCTTGGCTTGGTCTGGCTTGGCTTGGTTCGGCTTGGCTTGGCTTGGTATGGCTTGGCTTGGTCTGGTTCGGTGTGTATTGCTATGTTAATGTATGGTAATGTGGCCTTCACTTCCATCCCATCACTACCTTATTGCAAATTCTACCCCACCCTCCTTCCTTCCTTCTCTCTCTCCTTCTTCGCCCTTCTGCTCCTCTTTCGTCTTCACCGCTCAGTTTTTTTTTTTTCTCTGTGTTTTTCTCTTTATTTTATTTTCATCTTTTTCGTTTTTTTTTCTTGTGTGTGTGGTAGTTCTTTGCTTTGGTTCTTCTTCTTCTTCTTCTTCTTCTTCTTCTTCTTCTTCTTCTTCTTCTTCTTCTTCTTCTTCTTCTTCTTCTTCTTCTTCTTCTTCTTCTTCTTCTTCTTCTTCTTCTTCTTCTTCTTCTTCTTCTTCTTCTTCTTCTTCTTCTTCTTCTTCTTCTTCTTCTTCTTCTTCTTCTTCTTCTTCTTCTTCTTCTTCTTCTTCTTCTTCTTCTTCTTCTTCTTCTTCTTCTTCTTCTTCTTCTTCTTCTTCTTCTTCTTCTTCTTCTTCTTCTTCTTCTTCTTCTTCTTCTTCTTCTTCTTCTTCTTCTTCTTCTTCTTCTTCTTCTTCTTCTTCTTCTTCTTCTTCTTCTTCTTCTTCTTCTTCTTCTTCTTCTTCTTCTTCTTCTCCTCCTTCTCCTCCTCCTCCTCCTGTATTTTTATTAATCAATCAAGTGCTTAATTACTTTTCCCTCACTTTTTTTTCGTTTGTGTTCTAATTCCTCCTCCTCCTCCTCCTCCTCCTCCTCCTCCTCCTCCTCCTGGGCGACACTTTCCTTTAACTTTCTGGGCACTTCCCCCGCCTTGCTTGTCTCGATTTATTGCCTTCGATGAATTTGAGGAGGAGGAGGAGGAGGAGGAGAAGGAGGAGGCGTGGGAGGATAGATACTGATGGTGATGGTGGTGATCCTGGTGATAAGATTTTTCCAGGAAGTGATGATGAAGAGGGAGGAGGAGGAGGAGGAGGAGGAGGAGGAGGAGGAGGAGGAAGACTTAACAAAAGAGACTTAACAAAAAAATACGACTTTTCTTATCTTTCTATTTTGTTTGTACGTCCATCTCCGTGTACTCTCTCTCTCTCTCTCTCTCTCTCTCTCTCTCTCTCTCTCTCTCTCTCTCTCTCTCTCTCTCTCTCTCTCTCTCTCTCTCTCTCTCTCTCTCTCTCTCTCTCCAACAAGTTAGTACAAACAGACTGACAGGCAAACACACAAAAGAGAGAGAGAGAGAGAGAGAGAGAGAGAGAGAGAGAGAGAGAGAGAGAGAGAGAGAGAGAGAGAGAGAGGATTATTACTCTTCATTTTTCTCTCTTCCCTGTTTATCTTCTTCCTTCCCATCTTATCATGTTATTTTTTGAATCAGCGGTGAGGGCCAGTTGGGAGGGAGGGGGAGGAGGCAGTGAGGGCCAGTGGGGAGGGGGAGGAGAGGCAGTGAGGGCCGAGCTAGTATAAGTATTTTCCTCATAAAAAAAACACACGTCAGTCTCCCTGCATTGTGAGGTGTGATAGGATTAGGGAGACGGGGAGGGAAGAAACAGCTGGAGGAAGGAGGTGGAGGAAGTAAACAGGTTAATTAGTGCATAAGGAGGAAGAGGAGGAAGAGGGAGAGGAAGAACACAAATAGAGAACTACAGCTTATCTTTTAGACGTTCCGATGCTGCGATGAGTTGAACTGTGTGTACGCGTATTCGTGTCTGGGAGGGGACGGGAAGAGAAGGGAAAGGTCAAGAATGGGAAGGAAGTAAAGGGGAGAGAAAGGAAGGGAGGGGTAGGGAAGATCAAAGAGGAGGGAAGGGAGATTAGGGTGGATGGATGGGAAAAGTCAGGATAAAGAAGGGAAGGATGAAAAATAAACAGTTATGAGGAGATGGAAGAAAGGGGTGATGAAAGAGAAGAGGAAGAAGGGTAGAGAAGGAAGGAAGTAAGAGGCGTAGGATAGGGAAGAGGAAGAGAGGAGTAGGAAGAAGAAGAATATTGTGGTTGATGGGAGTGTATGACAAGTTGTACATCAGCATATTTGCATATATCTTTTTTATTTGTATGTCTGTTTCTGTGTGTGTGTCTGTCTCAAACTATCCTGTCTCAAACTGTCTTCTCTGTATGGCTGTCTATAACTGTCTGCCTGTTTTTTTTTTTTTTTCTTTCAACATAATATAGTCTGCTTCTATCTATCTGCTATTATATCCAATCTATTTTTTTTTTATCTAGTCTCTCTAACTGTCTACCTGTCTTATGAACCAGCTAATATTTTTTTTTCTTTCAACATAATATAGTCTGCTTCTATCTATCTGCTATTATATCCAATCTTTTTTTTATCTAGTCTCTCTGTAACTGTCTACCTGTCTTATGAACCAGCTAACTTTTTTTTCTGCAGGCATCCATTCACTACAACATTGTCTATGAACCTGTATGTCTGTCCATCTGTTTGTCTCTTTCTTTGTCTGTCTGTCACTCTGTCTTTATTAATTTATCTAACCATTCTTTTCATAGTAAGTCACGGCGAGCTTTTTTTTTTTTTATTATTTCCTCTATCTCTGTTTTATCTACCAGTATATGTCCATCTGTCTGTCTGTCTGTATGTGTATGTGTCTGTCTGTCTGTCTGTCAATTAATATATCCAACTAACCATTCTTTCAAACTAATTAACCAGGAACTTTTTATTACAATGCAATCAGAGCAAGTTTTTCCTGTCTGCGTCTGAACTGGCCATGGTGTTAGGCAGACAAATAAAAAAATAACTGTGCAAATAAACAAGTAAAATAATGAAGGGAACAAAAAAAAGGACAAAAAGGGACACATTCTCTGTAATCCCCTGAAATGCTTCCAATTATCTGCTGATCCGGAAATTCTTCGTACAACCCTTTTTTCTTTTTTTTGATTTGTTTATTTGTTTGTTTATTTATTTATTTATTTTTTGAGGGGTGTTGAAATGTCTCCTTTGTTTCCATTCATTCATTCAATTAACACCCTCGATCTCTTTGTTGTTGTTGTTGTTGTTGTTGTTGTTGTTGTTGTTGTTGTTGTTGTTGTTGTTGTTGTTGCTACTACACATGTTTCCGTTTTCTTTTCCATATTCTCTCTCTCTCTCTCTCTCTCTCTCTCTCTCTCTCTCTCTCTCTCTCTCTCTCTCTCTCTCTCTCTCTCTCTCTCTCTCTCTCTCTCTCTCTCTCTCTCTCTAGCTATTGATTAATTAAAGTGGCGTATTGGTGACACTGGACTACCTATGGGAGGAGGAGGAGGAGGAGGAGGACAGTTCATGGGAGACAAAAGGGCGCTTCCGGGAAAGCAGTGAAAAAATAGGAAGAGGAGGAGGAGGAGGAGGAGGAGGAAGAAGAAGAGGAGGAGGCGGAGGAGTAGGAGGAGGAGGAGGAGGAGGAGGAGGGACTATTGTTATTGCAGTCAGTTGGGGTAAGAATGGTTTTTTTTCGGGGGGGAGAGAGAGAGAGAGAGAGAGAGAGAGAGAGAGAGAGAGAGAGAGAGAGAGAGAGAGAGAGAGAGAGAGAGAGAGTTTCATATAGTAGGTTTCTGGTTTCTAAAGTTGTATCGTTTTGTACCCTCCCCTTCATCCTCTTCTTCCTCTTCTTCCCCGTTCTCTTCCTCTTCTTCCTTGTTCTCTTCCTCTTCCTCCTTCTCTTCCTCCTTCTCCCTTCCCTCTTCCTCCATTCCTTCTAAATTGAATTCTTTTTGCCGTACACTTTTCATGTTGTAACCACCGCTCTCTCTCTCTCTCTCTCTCTCTCTCTCTCTCTCTCTCTCTCTCTCTCTCTCTCTCTCTCTCTCTCTCTCTCTCTCTCTCTCTCTCTCTCTCTCTCTCTCTCTCTCTCTCTCTCTCTCTCTCTCTCTCTCTCTCTCTCTCTCTCTCTCTCTCTCTCTCTCTCATTCAACAGGCTACCAGATGGAGAGAAACAGAGAGAGAGAGAGAGAGAGAGAGAGAGAGAGAGAGAGAGAGAGAGAGAGAAAGAGAGAGGTTAACCATGAGAAGTATGAAAGTTCAGACATGTTTACTAAGTCCTCCTCCTCCTCCTCCTCCTCCTCCTCCTCCTCCTCCTCCTCCTCCTCCTCCTCCTCCTCCTCCTCCTCCTCCTTCAGAAGATAGAACTACCCAAGGGTAAAATATTCCTCAGAATGTGATATTCCTTCGCCTTGACGTTTGGTTCCTTGTGTGTGTGTGTGTGTGTGTGTGTGTGTGTGTGTGTTACAAGGAAAGGAAAGGAAGGAGAGGAGAAGAGAGGGGAAGGGAAGGGAAAATCCAAGGGATATATGTATTTGTGCCTGGGAGGGGACGGGAATAGAAAAGGGAATGATCAAGAATTGGAAGGAAGTGAAGGGGAGAGAAGGGAAGGGAGGGGCAGAGAACATTAAGGAAGAGGGAAAGGAGATCAGAGTGGATGGGAAAGGTCACGATAAAGAAGGGAAGGATGAAAAAATAAAATAACCAAGCATGAAAGGAAAAGGAAGAAAGGGGTGATGAAAGAGAAGATAAAAGAAGGGAATAGAAGGAAGGAAATAAACGGTAAAATCAAAGAAAATGGAGGGGAATGAAAGGAAAGACGAGAGGACATAGAAAAAAGGAAAGGATCAAGAAAGAGGGGAAACAGAGAGGAAGAATTAGAAACAGATGGAAGGAAAAGAGAAGAGGACATAGAAGGAAGGAAGGAAGGGATTAAGAAAGAGAAGAAATAGGTAGGAATCATTGGGAAACGGAAGGAAGAGAAGGACAGGAGGTCAGCGAAGGAGTGAGATAAAGGAAAGGAGTAAGAAACACAAAAAAAAACACAAAGAAAAGCCTAAAAGAAAGAAGAAACGAAAAAAAAGGAGACAGGAAATGAAGGACGGAAGAAAAACGAAGAAAAGAAAAGAAGCAAGAAACAAAAATCTTGAAAACAGAAACAAAACAAAAAACAAGGAAAGAAGCAAAAAAAAAAAAAAGAAAAAGGTAGAAATCAGAGGAAAACGAAATAAACAGACAAATTTTCCACACCACAAAGTTTCCTCAGTGAATGGCTTTATTTAATGACCCAGTGAGGTTTATATCCCCCGGTGCATCCATCCCAAAGTGACGCAATGCTGCAGGACGCCTTGCAACATGATCCGTAGCAGCGCGCCTCGCCCCATCAACAAGCCCGCCTGATTGGTGCCCGGAACGCGACGAGAAAACACTCCGCCTTGTGCCCGCCCCTTCATCGTCAAATTCATCGATGTCTTGCGCGTAAATGAGGCAGAGAGAGAGAGAGAGAGAGAGAGAGAGAGAGAGAGAGAGAGAGAGAGAGAGAGAGAGAGAGAGAGAGAGAGAGAGAGAGATTAACCCCCAAAAAACATACATAGAATGACAAAGTAATTAAGAGAGACGTTAAACGAAGAAATATATGAAAACAATGAAATTATCAGAGAGAGAGAGAGAGAGAGAGAGAGAGAGAGAGAGAGAGAGAGAGAGAGAGAGAGAGAGAGCGCTAATAGACATGCTTAACAATCAATTTTTTTCGCCAGTTAGCCTCTCTCAGCATATTTTGATATCTGAAGCGCCACTCAGGAATTAATCTCTCTTTAGTGTTCCGTCCATTGCACTTAAAATTGATCTTTGTTGAGAAAATGTAATAATATCTGGTGTATAATCTCTCTCTCTCTCTCTCTCTCTCTCTCTCTCTCTCTCTCTCTCTCTCTCTCTCTCTCTCTCTCTCTCTCTCTCTCTCTCTCTCTCTCTCTCTCTCTCATAAGCTCCGCCCCCTTCTCTTCATCTTGACATGCGATTGGTTAAATTTCGAGCACCCTTTCTTTCCACTTGTCCATTCTGTCATGCTATTGGTTGACAGCCTCGCCTGCCTTCAAACACATGAACAGTAATTTGGCTTGAGTCTGTGAATATTATTGAACTATTTATTTATTTATCTTTTTTTTTTTTTTTTTTTAACTGAGTGATTGAATGACTGAATGTTTTTTTTTTAGTGACATTTTTTTCTTATTCTTTTTTTCTTGCTTGGTTGGTTGGTTGTTTACTTACTTTTTTCTTGCTTTTTTCCTTTCTTTTTTTCTTTCTTTTTTTTTTTTTTTTTTTTTTGTTTTTTTTGTTTCTTTGCCTTCCTTTTTTCTTTCTTTCCTTCCTTTTTTTCCTTGTTTTTCTTCCTTCCTTCCTTCCTTTTTTGTTTCTTTTGCTTTCCTTCCTTATTTTTTTCTTGGTTTTCTTCTTCCTTCCTTCCTTTTTTTCTTTTTTTCCCCCTTTTTCTTTCTTTTCTTGTTTTCTGTTTTTTCCTCCCTCCCTCCCTCCCTCCCTCCCTCCCACACCATGTTTGATTTATTTGCATACTCGTTCTATTCATTAATTCACTACTGATTCTGTGAGTTGAGTTGAGTGATTGACTTTGTGAGTTATTCACTTCTGCCGCCATGAATTAAATCACTAGAAACATGAGTGGGCCGGAAGGTGGGCAGTGGGCAGAGATGGATGGGTAGATGGGTGGTAGTGAGCTGTGTGGAGTAAGTGGGTGATGTATGTGTGGGATGAAGGTGGTTTAAGTATACAGTGGATGGACAGAGTAGTGGACTGGGAGTGAGAGAGTGGATGGGGTCAAGTGGGCGGTGTGCTGAAGAGTAGGCGGTAGTGGATGGTCGGGCTGAAGGCAGTGATACAGTGAGAAATGGATGAGAGCTAGTGGAGTGAAGCTAATGTAAGTGGAAGAGGTGGAGGAGGAGGAGGAAAACATGGATAGAGATAGACGAGGGGGACAGGAGGAGAAGGAAAGCTTAGATACAAACAAGGAAGCGAGGAAGAAATGGAGTAGGAGGAGGAGGAGGAGGAGAGGGAAAGCGTTGATAGAGACAAAATGGAGTTAGAGAGAGAGAGAGAGAGAGAGAGAGAGAGAGAGAGAGAGAGAGAGAGAGAGAGAGAGAGAGAGAGAGAGAGAGAGAGAGAGAGAAACACAAAAAGCATTGAAGAAGTGTAGGAAGAGGAAGTAGGAGGAAGAGGAGGAAGAGAAGGGTGAGGAAAAGGAACAAAAAGAGACAAAGGGCAATGAAGCAGAGGAGGAGGAGAAAAAGGAGAAGGAAGAGGAAGAGGAAACGCAGAGGAGGCAAGAGTGTCGTATGATAAATAAGAGAAAGAGGAGAAGGAATATGATGAAAGTAGAGATGGAGAGAATGGAAGAGTGAAGAAGGAGAGGAAGAAGACAGTGAAGAGGAAGGAAGAGGAAAGATGAAAGGAATGAAAAGATGAGTATGACAAAGATAGAACGAAAGAATAAAAAGTAAGACAGAAGAGAGACAAAATAGAAAAAAAAAATGAAAGAAGCAGGAAAACAAAAAAAAGAAGAAGAAAACGAAGACAGGAGATAGTGGAGACTAATGAATCAAGAACGAAAGAAGGAGGATGAAGAAGAAGAGGAGGAAGAAGAGGAAGACAAGTGAAAAAAGAGAGATAAAAATGAAGAGAAAAATTAAGAAAAAAAGAGAGTACGAAGAGGAAAAGAGGAAGATGGCGAAGACGAAGAAAGGCAAGAGAAGAAAATAGGAAAAGATAAAAAAGACTAGCGAGAAAAAAAAATTGAGATTGAGGAGGAGGAGAAGAGGAGGAGGAAGAGGAGGTGCAGGAAGAAGAAGAGGAAGAGGAGGAGGAGAAGGGAGTGTTACAGTGGACATTGTGAAAATATGACCTCTTGACCTGACCTTTTTCCGCCTCTATAAATGGAACAACCAGAGAGAGAGAGAGAGAGAGAGAGAGAGAGAGAGAGAGAGAGAACACAATACTTTCAAAATATATTAATAACTAGTGGAAGCTGTCATCCTTGCTTCACCTGTATCTCGTTTACCTGTTGAGCGCCTGAACTAATTAATTACTCGTTTGTTTACCTTGAATCTGCTGTTTTTATTTTTCTTATTTCTTATTTTTTTCTTTTCTTTTTGTTTCTTGATTTTGATGTAGGTATGAAATTTGGGAGATGCACATTCTCTCTCTCTCTCTCTCTCTCTCTCTCTCTCTCTCTCTCTCTCTCTCTCTCTCTCTCTCTCTCTCTCTCTCTCTCTCTCTCTCTCTCTCTCTCTCTCTCTCTCTCTCTCTCTCTCTCTCTCTCTCTCTCGTCTGTTTGTCTGCCTGTCAGTCTGTTTGTACTAACTTGTTGGAGTAGAGAGAGAGAGAGAGAGAGAGAGAGAGAGAGAGAGAGAGAGAGAGAATTCTGTTATTTCTGCACTGTTTTCTTTCAACATTTAAACTTTTTCTTTTCTTCGACAGCAAATATACCATAGCCAGAGAGAGAGAGAGAGAGAGAGAGAGAGAGAGAGAGAGAGAGAGAGAGAGAGATTCAACTTCACTAGTAAAAACGTAATTCATCTCCAACCTTTGATAATCTCTTCAGGTAACTCTTGAAATGTTCCTAATTAGCAGGTGTATAAGGGGGAGTACAGGTGAGAGTGGGTGGGACAGAGAGAGAGAGGGAGAGGGAGAGGTAAGAAGATTGACAGGGGAGAGTAAAAAAGAGGAGGAAAATGTGTGGGAGGAGACATGTGAAGGCAAAGAAAGGGGAAAAAGAGGGAGGGGACAGAGAGAGAGAGAGAGAGAGAGAGAGAGAGAGAGAGAGAGAGAGAGAGAGAGAGAGAGAGAGAGAGAGAGAGAGAGAGAGAGAATAAGGATTGAGAGTTGGTCAGAAATTAAAAAGCGTTCTGATAAAACGAAGGGAGGATGAAAGGAGGGGAATAAGTGATGAGAGAGAGAGAGAGAGAGAGAGAGAGAGAGAGAGAGAGAGAGAGAGAGAGAGAGAGAGAGAGAGAGAGAGAGAGAGAGAGAGAGAGAGAGAGATTCATTGCCTCCCACATTGCCACATACACAGAAAAAAGACAACCACAGGTGAATAACACACACACACACACACACACACACACACACACACACACACACACACACACACACACACACACACACACACACACACACACACACACACGACTGTACAAATGGTGACCTAAATTCTATTCTTTTCAAACCTGATCTATATATTATCTAAACTCGATCCCCAGAGAGAGAGAGAGAGAGAGAGAGAGAGAGAGAGAGAGAGAGAGAGAGAGAGAGAGAGAGAGAGAGACTATTACCTCTGTCCTTTTGAAATACATACACTTTTCCGTTCCATCCATTTCATATTACAGTAAGAGGCTTTTCCCATCACACCTGTCACACCTGTCTGGCGCGGTGGTGGGGGGCTTCCTCACGCCTCGCCACGTAGCATAGTAGTAGTAATATGCGTGGGATAAGCCTTTGCAGCGGCTCCATACTGGTCACCTTCCTCCCTCGATGTGTTTCTTTAAGGGACATCTCGCCCCCTCATTCTCTCCGTCCAGCTCAGTGTCTCCTCTTGTTAGTGGCGGGGTAATGTGTTGGTGGAGTTTCCTCTTAGCCTTGAGTGAAAAAATAAAAAAAATTAAATCGCAAAATTTTTTCGATATTTTTTGCAGGTCCGTACCTTAATTGAAAAGATGTGAGAAAATGTTGAGTCTTAATTTTTGTCTGATAAAAGGGATATGTTCCTTACTTAAGATACATGCATGGGGTAAAGGAGAGAGAGAGAGAGAGAGAGAGAGAGAGAGAGAGAGAGAGAGAGAGAGAGAGAGAGAGAGAGAGAGAGAGAGAGAGAGAGAGAGAGAGAGTTACAGTGAACAATTGGTGATGTCAAGAATCAATCCTTAGTCCACAATAAGGAAATTATCCAAGCATTCCCTCGATCAAAACTAAAGAAAATGGGGAGAGAAAAATAAGAAAAGAAAACGTACATGGAGTTCCAATTTCCTTGGCAGAGAATTTCAAGGCAAGCATTCAACCACCACCACCACCACCACCACCACCACCATCTGACGAAGTTAATTCCACGTGTGTGTGTGTGTGTGTGTGTGTGTGTGTGTGTGTGTGTGTGTGTGTGTGTGTTTGTGTTAGGTAGATGGAAGAAACGAATGAAAAGTGGAATAAGAGGATTGGAAGGATGCATAAAATGTGGATGAAGGGAAGGTAAAGGAGGAAGGGAGAGGGAGAGAAGGAGAGTGTGGCGTATTTAAGAAACAACTGGTGGAGGAGGGTGGAGGTGAGGGAAGATGGAGCCTGAGGTGGAGGAGAGCGTGTTTGTGGAGTGGTGGAGATAGGCAGGTAGGTGGAGGAGGAAGAGGAGCAGGAGGAGGAGGAGGAGGAGGAGGAGGAGGAGGAGGAATATTGCTTCCCTCTCTCCAGAATTCCTCCTCAAGGGAAATAGAGAGAGAGAGAGAGAGAGAGAGAGAGAGAGAGAGAGAGAGAGAGAGAGAGAGAGAGAGAGAGAGAGAGAGAGAGAGAATTGCGTTCCTTTTCCAATTCCTACTACTTTTCTCCTCCTCCTCCTCCTCCTCCTCCTCCTCCTCCTCCTCCTCCTCCAACACTTCCTTCAACCAGAACAAAATGCAAATATAAAAAAACAAACACAGTCATATTTGCAGTTCTTTTTCCAGGTAAGTTATGCTTGGTACCTGTTGATTGTTGTTGTTGTTGTTGTTGTTGTTGTTGTTGTTGTTGTTGTTGTTGTTGTTGTTGTTGTTGTTCTTCTTCTTCTTCTTCTTCTTCTTCTTCTTCTTCTTCTTCTTCTTCTTCTTCTTCTTCTTCTTCTTCTTCTTCTTCTTCTTCTTCTTCTTCTTCTTCTTCTTCTTCTTCTTCTTCTTCTTCTTCTTCTTCTTCTTCTTCTTCTTCTTCTTCTTCTTCTTCTTCTTCTTCTTCTTCTTCTTCTTCTTCTTCTTCTTCTTCTTCTTCTTCTTCTTCTTCTTCTTCTTCTTCTTCTTCTTCTTCTTCTTCTTCTTCTTCTTCTTCTTCTTCTTCTTCTTCTTCTTCTTCTTCTTCTTCTTCTTCTTCTTCTTCTTCTTCTTCTTCTTCTTCTTCTTCTTCTTCTTCTTCTTCTTCTTCTTCTTCTTCTTCTTCTTCTTCTTCTTCTTCTTCTTCTTCTTCTTCTTCTTCTTCTTCTTCTTCTTCTTCTTCTTCTTCTTCTTCTTCTTCTTCTTCTTCTTCTTCTTCTTCTTCTTCTTCTTCTTCTCATTTTTTGTTGCAGTGTTGGTGACATAATTATGATGGAGCGCCGCCATTACCAACACCTGCTCTTTCCTTGCACCTGTTTGGCGAAAGTAATTAACTCCGGCGTACGTATATATGCTTAACTATATGACCACACACACACACACACACACACACACACACACACACACACACACACACACACACACACACACACACACACACACACACACACACACACACAGTCACCAACCAACTAACTGATAAACTTACTAACTCTACGTCTAACCTAACCTAACCACACCTAACGTACCCACACCTAACCTAACCACACCTAACCTAACCACACCTAACGTACCCACACCTAACCTAACCACACCTAACCTAACAACACCTAACGTACCCACACCTAACCTAACCTAACCTAACCTAACCCACACCTAACCTAACCTAACCTAACCTAACCTAACGTACCCACACCTAACCTAACCTAACCTAACCTAACCTAACCTAACCTAACCTAACCCACACCTAACCTAACCTAACCTACCCACACCTAACCTAACCTAACCTAACCCACATCTAACCTAACCTAACCTAGCCTAACCTAACCTAACCTTACCTTACCTTACCTTACCTAACCTAACCTAACCTAACCTGACTGACTCACTTACTCACCGACCGACCGACCGACCGACTATTAAACTAGCTAAGCAATTAAGTGTCTGTTTTCTTAGTATAAGTACCTAACTACTTAACAAGATTACTACTTAACCAACTACTTTTAATACTTCCCCCTTCATCCTTATTTTTTCCTCACATTTTCTTCCCTTTCTTCTTATTACCTCATCATCATACACTATACTTCCCCATCCTCTCTTGTCTCTCACTATCCCCTTATGAATTATCCATACTTCTCTCTATCCCTGCTTTTATCATTCCTATTTCTTCCTCCTCTTCTATCATCTATTTCCCATACCCAATATCTACCTTTCCTTCCCTTCTGCCTGTCCTCTCACTTCCTCTCTTCCTTTTTTTTTCCATTTCTTCCTATTCCCTTACATTATCTCCCTCTCTCCTCCTCTCCCTTCTTCGTATTGCTCACCCTCCTCTCCCTTCCTATTCCATCACCCTTCTCTCCTCTCCTTTTATCCTGTTCCCTCACCCTCCTAGTTCTCTCACCTTCCTCCTCCCCTCACCCTCCCACTCCCCTCTCTCTGACCCATGAAGCCTTCTCCCCCCTACCTTCATGTTCACTCACAACAACTTCCCACGCTCCCCTCTCAAACTCTACACACTTTTCCTTACTTTTCCCCTCGCCTCTAGGGCATTGAAGCGTCTCTTCTGTACCCCGAAGCGCCCTTAAAACCAACAGTAACCCCAACACGCCCATAACTACTTGTTTAGGGGGGTACTGTAATGGACTGAAGGAGGCGCAGCAGGAGGAGGAAAAGGAGGGGAAGATACGTGCCAATGGTTCAAGAAAATTATTGATAGAGGAATTGAAGTTTGAAAGGAAGGAAGAAGGAAGGAGGATAAGAGGGGAGAAAGAGAGAGAGAGAGAGAGAGAGAGAGAGAGAGAGAGAGAGGGAAGGAAGAAAAGGAAGGAGGTAATGAAAATGGTAATGAAGGAAGGATTGAGGGAAGATATGAGGATATGAGGAGAGGTAAGAGGGAAGGAAGGTAGATATAAAGGAGGGAGAAGGAAGGAAGGAAGGGAGGGAGGGAGGGAGGGGAGGAGGTAAGGATTAAGATTTTGAAAGTAGATTCATATTTGAGAGAGAGAGAGAGAGAGAGAGAGAGAGAGAGAGAGAGAGAGAGAGAGAGAGAGAGTAATGGATTTTTTTTCATATGCATCCTGTCTCTCTCTCTCTCTCTCTCTCTCTCTCTCTCTCTCTCTCTCTCTCTCTCTCTCTCTCTCTCTCTCTCTCTCTCTCTCTCTCTCTCTCTCTCTCTCTCTCTCTCTCTCTCTCTCTCTCTCTCTCTCTCTCTCTCTCTCTCTCTCTCTCTCTCTCTCTCTCTCTCTCTCTCTCTCTCTCTCTGTTGACTCCTGACAACAGATGACGCACAACATAACCGTGTGTGTCTGTGTGTGTGTGTGTGTGTGTGTGTGTGTGTGTGTGTGTGTGTGTGTGTGTGTGTGTGTGTGTGTGTGTGTGTGTGTGTGTGTGTGTGTTGAGCGGTGGATTAAACGCAAAAATGCCTTCATATTAGTGTGCCAGTGCTGTTCGGCAGACTCAGCTCTCTCTCTCTCTCTCTCTCTCTCTCTCTCTCTCTCTCTCTCTCTCTCTCTCTCTCTCTCTCTCTCTCTCCATGTGTTTTTTTTTTCTTTCCTTCATCCGTTTCCTCCCTCTCCTTCCTTCCTTCCTTCCTTCCTTCCTTCCTTCCTTCCTTCCTTCCTTCCTTCCTTCCTTCCTTCCTTCCTTCCTTCCTTCCTTGTTTGTTTCTTTGTTTGTTTCTTTCTCTGTTTCTTTCTTTCACATCTCTTCTTTCCTTCTCCTCACTCCATCCTCCTCTTCCTCCTCCTCCTCCTCCTCCTCCTCCTCCTCCTCCTCCTCCTCCTCCTCCTCCTCCTCCTCCTCCTCCTCAATCATCCTCTCCACTGCCTCCCTCCTCTTCCTCTTCTCTCCCTCTCCTTCTCCTTCTCCCTCTCCCTCTCCTCCCTCTCCCTCTCCCTCTCCCTCTCCCTCTCCCTCTCCGCCTACACTTTCCTAAACCGAGATACAAATATGAAAGGTTTCTATTTTTGGGTTACGTTACTTTTTGCGTTGTATTCATATTTTACTGTTTTTATTTTTTTATTTATTTATTTTATTTATTTTTTATTTATTTTATTTATTTATTTATTTATTTTTTTTTGTGCAGGTTGGTGATGGGGTGTTGGTAGTAGTGGTGGTGGTGGTGGTGGTGGTGGTGGTTGTTGTAGTAGTACAGTAAAATCCCTCTCATCCGACATTCAAGTATCCGGCAGCTTCAAGTATCCAACACATATTTTCCCGAGCCTTAAAATCAATAAAAAATCAATGTGTATTCATAAAATCGATTAAAATTCCCGCACGAGGCATACTTTGTCCCCTCGCCACTAGAGCGCACTGCTTCGCGCCACCCGCGGCCCACTGCACTGTGTTTACTCAGTGACTCAGTCCCGCGTGTGCACTGTTTATCGCCTGACGCCTTCATCATGCCTAAAGTTGTAGAAAAGAGGAAGCGTGTTGTGCTTACAATTAAGCTGCTGATTAAGATCAGCTGATCTTTGTTATGGTAAGATGCGTGAGTGTACGGTGGTGATTGTGGACATAATTTCACTTCTATTCAAGTATCCGGCAATATTCAAGTGTCCGGCATGTCGGCGGTCCCGTTGATGCCGGATAAGAGGGATTTTACTGTAGTAGTAGTAGTAGTCGTCGTTTCGTGCTGTTTGTTGTCATAATCTTGTTGTTGTTGTTGTTGTTGTTGTTGTTGTTGTTGTTGTTGTTGTTGTTCTTACTATTCCTGAACCTTGCTGTCCTTTTGCCTCTTACTCATAGAATCTTTAGTGGTAGTATTATTCACAAAGACACCTTCATTAGGACCGGTGGGGCTGTTTTTTATTTATTTTTTTCCTTTTGTATTCCTCCTCCTCCTCCTCCTCCTCCTCCTCCTCCTCCTCCTCCTCCTCCTCCTCCTCCTCCTCCTCCTCCTCCTCCTTTTTTACTGCTGAAGGAGGAAGAATGTAAAGAATTCGGAAGACAAGAAACGATCCTCAGGAATACAGACGCTCTCAGAAAGGAAACAAAGAAAGAAAGAAAAAGAAAACAGCGAGAGAAGAAAGGCTGCAGAAAATGGAGAGTGAAAGGATAGACTCTGCTTATTATTATTTTTTTTTATTTAACCTTTTTTTTTTTTACTTTTCACGACTTTTTTATACTACCACGTCAAGAAAGTTAATAATGTACTTTTTTTGTCTTTTCTTCTTCTTTTATGTAGTTTATTTTTCATGTTTTCTTTATTCTATTTCGCACAGATGATGATGAATGTTGTCTTATGTTTTTTCTTTCTTTTTCTTTTTCGTTCTTTTAACTGTTGTATGTATTTGTTATTTATCTTTTTGTATTTGGGTTTCAGTTTTTGTTTTTTTTTTACTAGTGATTTTTGCGTTTATTTTCATTTTTTTTCGTTTTATTTATTTATTTTTTTTGTTTCTCACTTGCGGCTTAATAGTTATATATTTTCTACGATTTATTTATTTATTTATTTATTTATTTATTTATTTGTGCCTCGTTTATGTTCTCTACTATCTATTTTTTGTACCTACGCTTCATTTCACTTTTTTTTCTTTTCATTTTTTTTCATGGTTTAATATTTACACATTACAATTCATTACTTTACTTTCAAATTTTCCTTCTTCGTGTCTCGTCGTTATGACAATGAAAAGAAATCAGTTAAAAGGAAAAGAAGAAGAAACAACAAGTAGAATGAGTCCAAATTCCTTCGATAAGAAAGTAAATAAAAGACAAGGTAAAGAAAAACAAAGGAAGAATGAAAAAAACAAAAACAAGTAGAATGAATCCAAATTCCTTCGATAAAAAGTAAATAAAAAGAC
>NC_087168.1:17214649-17232149 GCF_035594125.1 Scylla paramamosain
ACTCAGCCTCATCCATTCACCCATTCAGTCATCCAGTCACCCACCCATCCAGTCACTCAGTCAGTCAGGCAACCAGTCATCCAGCCATCCAGCCATCCATCCAAGCAACCATCCAGTCAATCAGCCAGTCAGCCAGTCAGTCTTCGTAGCCTCAGCGTGTGGCTTCCCCAAATCGAGCTGTCTGAAGGAGGGTAAGTGCTGGGACACACTGAGGCTTTACCTGAATCCCCGTGGTCTACAACACATCTGACGCCTCTCGCAGGAACCAGGAGCAGCAGCCAGGGGGGACAGATTGGTGCTCACTAGGCCGGCACCAGGGACTAGGACGCCTCGCTCACTGGTGCTTCTCGTGTTGTCAGGGTATTGTGTTGTGGGTGAGGCAGTGAAGGGATGGTGTGTGTGCGTATGTGTGTTGTGTGATTTGAGTGATGTGGGGTGACTAGAAGGGAGGTGAAGGAAGAGAGAGAGGAGTGGATGAATGATGGAGGTGTTGATATAGGGTAGATGATAAAAGAGGGAAGAGTAAGTGATTGAAGATGTGAAAACTAAATTGAATTGTAATAGAGAGAGAGAGAGAAAGAGAGAGAGAGAGAGAGAGAGAGAGGGGGATACAAAAACAAAAACCGCTAGTGGAAAATAAAATCAAGGAAAGAGATGATAACCCACTAATGAAGTATAGACGCCACAAACTTAAGAAGAGAAAGAGACAAAAAAACAAACAAACACGCACATACACTAGGTCCCACCGAGACTCGAACTCGGATTGTTGGATTCAGAGTCCAAAGTGCTGACCATTACACCATGGGACCCTGATGATTTAGTGGCTGCGACTGGTGTGTGTTTCTGTGTGTGTGTGTGTGTGTGTGTGTGTGTGGCTACCTGACTCACCAGAGACAGGAAGCACAACAATAGCTACACAATTCCCATCACTCTTACTGCTTTACTTCTGTTACTTATTAAAGAACAACTGGAAGACTACATAAAGAGAGACTTCTGAATGGGGTATAAGTACAGTAAAAGAAGAAAGGAGTATATGAAGAGAAGAAAGGTGGGATATGAATGTGCCAGAGGAAGGAGTCTAAGGAGAGGTGGAAGGACTGCATAAGCCACGACTTGAGAAGGAGAAAGGTGTGAGTGGGGAATAAGTACAATAAAGAAGGTGGTGGAGAAGACGAGAGAAGACTAGAGAGGATCAGCTACCGCATATGAACACTGGAGAAGCTGCAGAAGAGGAGGAAGAGGAGAATGACAAGAAGAAAGGAAGGCAGAAAAAGGAGAAAAGATAGAAATAGTACAAGAAGTAGATGCAGTGGAGGAAGAGAAGAAGCAGGAAAAAAAGAAGGAAAGAAGAAAAAAAGGGGAGGAAAAGGAGGAGAAGAGGAAAGAGAAGAAACGAGGAGAAAGATTTGAAGGTACATGAGAAGAAAAAGAAGTAAATCAATTAGAAGAAAATAGAAAGAAAAAAGAGAGAGAACAAATAGAAAAAAAAAATAAAAAAAGAGGAAACGAGTGCAGAGAGGAAGGATGCTCAATATAGATGAAAATACACGAATACTCAGGTGACAGGTGGAAGAGGGGTGGACCAGGGAATCAAAGATGGCTGACATGGGAGAGTTGAGTGGATTAGAAAAGAGAGAGAGAGAGGGGGAGAGGGGGAGATGACGGGGGCTGTGAAGGGTTGCCTAACTCATCAAAGCAACGCACTCCCATGTAACGGACTAGACTGAATCAGCAGGGAATGGGAAGGGAAGTGTTGATAGATTGAGAGAGAGAGAGAGAGAGAGAGAGAGAGAGAGAGAGAGAGAGAGAGAGAGAGAGAGAGAGAGAAAGGTAAGGAAGGAATGGAGAAATACGAGTATAGGATACTGGATAAAGGAATATAGCTCTCTCTCTCTCTCTCTCTCTCTCTCTCTCTCTCTCTCTCTCTCTCTCTCTCTCTCTCTCTCTCTCTCTCTCTCTCTCTCTCTCTCTCTCTCTCTCTCTCTCTCTCTCTCTCTCTCTCTCATGGGAAGGGAGACACACAGAGACCAATTTCGGAAGTGTCAGGAGGGAAGAGGGAGGAGGAAGATGAGGAGGAGAAGGAAGAGGAGGAGGAGGAGGAGGAGGAGGAGGAGGAGTAGGAGGAATGTTTTTGGGAAAGGTGAACTGTACTTTCTCTCTCTCTCTCTCTCTCTCTCTCTCTCTCTCTCTCTCTCTCTCTCTCTCTCTCTCTCTCTCTCTCTCTCTCTCTCTCTCTCTCTCTCTCTCTCTCTCTCTCTCTCTCTCTCTCTCTCTCTCTCTCTCTCTCTCTCTCTCTCTCTCTCTCACACACACACACACACACACACACACACACACACACACACACACACACACACACACACACACACACACACACACACACACACACACACACACACACACACACACACACACACACACACACACACACACACACACACACACACACACTTCCTCCTCCTCCTCCTCCTCCTCCTCCTCCTCCTCCTCCTCCTCCTCCTCCTCCTCCTCCTCCTCCTCCTCCTCCTCCTCCTCCTCCTCCTCCTCCTCCTCCTCCTCCTCCTCCTCCCTTTCCACTTTCCCCCTTTTCCAGTTTTGTTTCCCCCCCACAATTGCCTCCTCCTCCTCCTCCTCCTCCTCCTCCTCCTCCTCCTCCTCCTCCTCCTCCTCCTCCTCCTCCTCCTCCTCCTCCTCCGAGTGTAACTGTCACATCCCGTGAGAAATATGTTGATACTCTGGAGAGTGAAGAGGAGGAGGAGGAGGAGGAGGAGGAAGATGGAGAAGAAGAAAGAAAGAGGAAGCATAATAGTAAAAACAACGTAAAAATAAAAAAGGAAATGTGCAGAATATATGAAAAAGAATAAAGAAGAAAATATTAAAAGGAAAAGATAAAAAAAAGGAAGAAATTGTGATAAATAAGAATAAGTAATGGAAAAGAAAATTAAAGTAAAAGAAAACGGACATAAGAACGGAAGCTAAGAAGGAGAGAGAGAGAGAAAAAAAAATGAGAAAAATCGAACGAGAGTGAAAGAAAGAAAGAAAGAAAAGAACAAAGGAGAATAAAAAGAAAAACGTATAGAACAAAATTACAAAGAACACAAATTAAAAAAAAAAACGAAAAGCATGACAAGAGAGAAAAGAATAAAGGAAGGAATCGAGCGAAAGTGAAAGCAAGATAATAATAATAAGGAAGAATAAAAAAAAAGATAAAGAAAAGAAAATTTATGGAGGAAGAGGAAGAGGACAACAACAACAACAACAACAACAACAATAGGAGTGTACAGAAAAGAAGTAGGAGGGTTGAAAAGATTTGAAAATGACGAGAGGAAGAAGGGAAGAATGGAAGGTCAAGAAAAGAAGAATACAGAGGAAGAGAAAAAAAAAGTAAAGGAAAAAGATAAGTGAAACGAGGAAGACCATAAAGAAAGAGGAGGAGGAGGAGGAGGAGGAGGAGGAGGAGGAGGAGGAGGAGGAGGGACACGTGTCAATTATTTCCTTCATTCTCTCTCTCTCTCTCTCTCTCTCTCTCTCTCTCTCTCTCTCTCTCTCTCTCTCTCTCTCTCTCTCTCTCTCTCTCTCTCTCTCTCTCTCTCTCTCTCTCTCTCTCTCTCTCCCAAGCGAGAAAACGCCTTTGCTATTTTTGGCGACAATCTGTTAATGTGTTCCTCGGGATGTGATTGAGAGAGAGAGAGAGAGAGAGAGAGAGAGAGAGAGAGAGAGAGAGAGAGAGAGAGAGAGAGAGAGAGAGAGAGAGAGAGAGAGATTTAATGCATGTTCTTTTCAATCTTTTTAAATTTATCTTTCTTTACCTTTCACATGATTCTCTCTTTTCAAGTTTACATAAAGCGATTTCTTTGTATTCTCGTTTCCTTCTCCCGTTTTGTTTGCTTTCCTCTCTTCACGTCACTCGAGGTCTCACTATCAGCTCGAAACATCAGAGTAGCGTTTCGTCTTTTAAGTTTTCAGTCGATGGAATTATTAACCGCATTCTCAAACGCCTCAGTGTCTTCATCTGTCGCCCACACTCACTTCAGTCTCACAGCACGGCTCAACAAAGCCTCACAATACATAGAACATTTCCGACTTAGAATAACTTGCATTTCCACCTCTAGCAACATTTGCAGAAACTCGCATTACACTGTACACGCCTGCTTGATTTATCTTTATTGTTTACTTTATTTCAAGTATTTGTCTTTTATATCTCTCAGCATTGTTAATTGTTGGTAAATTTTGATTATGCATAAACATCAAGATAATTGATTTTCATATTATTTTGGGGTTACATAACATTAATAGGATTTCCATTATTTTCCATGAGAAAGTTTGTTTGGGTTATGGTCTCCTGGAATGAATTAAACTCGCAACCTGAGGTACCACAGTATTTTTTTATATTTTATTTATTTTATTCTATTTATTTATTTTTTCTTCCTGGTGTTTGCATGTGGAAAGAATGGAAGACAGAAAACTAGTAAAGAGAAAAATGAGGTCAGATGTGCGTGGCGGAAGGTTAAGAGGAAGACCTCGCCTGGAGTGGACGAACTGTGTGAAGAGAGCACTGAGTGAGAGAGGAATGAGTGTGTAGCAAGTCAGAGTGAGTGTGTGTGATAGCGGTGAGTGGAGAGTGACACTGATGACTGTTTGAAAACTATGTGGTCTTGTTGACCCCTGGGAAGGTGTGTGGGTGCGCTCAGCAGGCCCCATTGGCATATGGACCCAGTTAGGATGCAAAGCACTCCATAGGAAGTATCCTGCATCTGCTGTTGTCTCAGGACTGGGAGGGGACGAGGAGACGAAGAGGGAAAAAGGAACGAAGGGACGAAGAGGAAGAATGGAACGAAGGTGACGAAGGGACGAGGGAGACTAAGGGACGAAGAGAAAGAACGAGACGAAGGGACAAAGAGAAGGAAGGGAATGAAGGTGACTAAGGGACGAAGAGGACGAAAGGACGAAGGGGAAGAAGGGGACGATGGGAACAAACGAACGAAGGGAATGAAGGAGAACAAAGGGACGAAGTGGACGAAGGGACAAAGGGGACGAAGAAGCGAAGGGGACGGAGGACGAAGGGGACGGAGGAATGAAGGGACGAAAGGACGAAGGGTACGAAGGGACAACTTGTAACATGCCGGAGGGTTTGCAGTGTGTTTTCATTACTCCAGTGAAAGTTTAACAAGGATCTTATCTCGTTAATGCGGGAAAACACCCATGAGGACCTGACTGATTATCTGTGGCCTTTGAAAATATTATTAACTCTTCAACTGCTAATGGCACAATGACGTCTACTTAATTAATGACTCTATTTGACTTTTACTACAGAAATCCAACCGTAACTGCTAAAATATTTGAACTACTCCATAACAACTTCTTTCGCTGTTTGTGGTGTCTTCGGAAAGTATGATGTAAACTATATAGATTACTCCTATTAAGCTTAAGAGATGCTATAACACCAGCCTTTGTCCACTTCAGACTTTCCACCTTCCTGTTCGCTGGAAATATGGAATGCCGATAAAGAAATTAATGAGCAAAAACGACTGATATATATTTTCTCCAATTGAAAGGTCAGTGTAATAATTTTCTAGGACTGGAAGTGTTTAAGTATAATGTAGAAATGAACGGTCAGGCCTCTTAAGGTTCGGTTGTCTACTGTCACTAACTGTATTTATGGATAGATTGTAGGGTGAAGAAAGAATTTAATCAACGCTATGTTCGTTTTTTGTGGTGCCAGTTTGGGTGTATGAACTGTACAATAACGATCGAATTTAACCCTACTACGTTCGTTTTTGTGGTGCCAGCGGTAATGTTTGGGTGGATCAACTGTAGAATAAAGGTGGAATTCAACCCCACTATATTTGTTTTTGCAAAGATTCAGAGCACCGTAAAAAGAAGAAATAAAAAAAAAAAGCGCCTTCCTCGCATCGACTACAGCTCATCTTTTACAAATACCAATACTTCTGCTCTGGAAACTCTTAATCATATCACACGCCCCATCAACTCCACCAGCAGTTCCTCATCCGTGGTGTTCAAAGCTCGTGTAATATTTATCCACCCAGCACCATTCTCTCTCTCTCTCTCTCTCTCTCTCTCTCTCTCTCTCTCTCTCTCTCTCTCTCTCTCTCTCTCTCTCTCTCTCTCTCTCTCTCATGTATTTAGTGATTGTTTTGGTTGGTTTGTATGAATTTGTACGAGTTTGTGCTTTATTTTTTGTTTGTTTGTTTTCTTTTTGTGTGTGGTGATGGGTGACTTTTTTATGTATTTTTTTTGGTGTTTGTTTAAGTGGTGATTGTTGTTTCCTTTTCTTCTTTTTGTTTTTGTTTTGTTGTTATTTTTTTTATCATTATTTGTTATTCTGTCTTTGGTGATTAATTTCTACTTGGCGTTCTTCTCTATTTTATTTTCTGGTGATTGATGTTCATGTATTTTTGTGTTGTGTTCTCTTTCTCCATCCGTTCATTCATTCATTCATTCATTCATTCATTCATCCCCAGTACTCACCCAACACACACACACACACACACACACACACACACACACACACACACACACACACACACACACACACACACACACACACACACACACACACACACACTATATAACACAGATCAAGAAACTCACATGTTCCACCTCTCTTCCACTCCTTAGATGGCTTTCGTCCTCGCGCTCCTTTCATCCCCAATTCCACGCCAGTCTGCAGCAGCCCAGGAAGCCTCAGTCCCTCTTACACCAAATCTATTAACGTTCCACTTGGCAGCAGCTCCCTCTTGTCCCAGTCCCTTGGCAGAAGTAGCAAGAGAACCCTTGACCTCCTGCCTTTATTCTTGCAGTATGAAAAAAATGACTGACTCACTGACGATGTGGTTCTCTAGACTACGCCAAGATTTAGGTTACGTGCCTCCAGTCTCCAGAGGAAGTAGCAATATTAGAATGAGTGAGTTTGACTGACTGACTGACTGACTGACTGACTTCCTGTGGTTTTCGTGATTCAGCCAAGATTTAGCTCCCTTGCTCAAACGTGGTGCTTCTAATGTAATCACTCCTCTTGACTTGAAATTTTTAGAGAAGGAGGTGCTGCGTTTAGTGATGGGTGGGGAAAAGGAGGGAGATGTTTCGTAGGGAGTTAGCTACAGTGGGTATGTCGTGAAGGGGGAAATAACTCAGGAAGAAAAGTAATCAGTACGGTGTTAGTTACAATAGGAAATGTTTTGAGAGAATAATAAGTTAAGGGGGAAAAAATTGTCCATTGGGGGAATAAGATTAATAGGAGAAAAATGACTAGGGGAAAATTTAGTTTGGGAGGAATTTTTTTAATGTCCGGAAGGGGATTCTGTCTAAGGGGAAATAAGTTAGAGGGTTTATATGTAGGAAGGGTGAAATGTACGGAAAGGGAAAATATCTACAGGGGGAGATAAGGAAATGTTTAGAGGGGAAATAAATGATGCAAAGAAATACCTACCTAGGGGGAAGGGGAAAAGTCCAAGGGAGAATAAATGAAGGAGTGACATATCCAGGAAGGGAAATAAATCAAGAGGGAAAATTATCCATGTTTCATTACGTAGAATGTCCGGAAGGGAAATTATACTACTACTACTACTACTACTACTACTACTACTACTACTACTACTACTACTACTACTACTACTACTACTACTACTACTACTACTACTACTATGCTCCGTCCCTTCACTGTCCATTACCCTCTTCTTCCCCCATGCCTCACTGCCCCTCCTCCTGCTCCAGTTCGCCATTTGTTTGAAAAATCTTACACTGCATTACACGCTCCCGACCTGTCTGTCTGTCTGTCTGTCTGTCTGTCTGTCTGTGTGTCCTTTTGCTGAGAGAGAGAGAGAGAGAGAGAGAGAGAGAGAGAGAGAGAGAGAGAGAGAGAGAGAGAGAGAGAGAGATTTGTGTTTACCTGTCTCTTGTGTTTAATTAATGTGTTTTCTTCTTCTGTAGGTATTTTGTGTGTGTGTGTGTGTGTGTGTGTGTGTGTGTGTGTGTGTGTGTGTGTGTGTGTGTGTGTGTGTGTGTGTGTGTTTTGTCTTTCTTACGTTTTTTTCATCTACTACTACTACTACTACAGTAAAATCCCTCTTATCCGGCATCAACAGGACCGCCGACATGCCGGATACTTGAATAGAAGTGAAATTATGTCCACAATCACCACCCTACGCTCACGCATCTTACCATAACAAAGATCAGCTGATCTTAATCAGCAGCTGATCTGATCAGCTGCTGAAGTGTAAGCAGAACACGCTTCCTCTTTTCTACAACTTTAAGCATGATGAAGGCGTCAGGATAAACAGTGCACACGCGGGACTGAGTCACTGAGTAAACACAGTGCAGTGGGCCGCGGGTGGCGCGAAGCAGTGCGCTCTGGTGGCGAGGGGACAAAGTATGCCTCGCACGGGAATTTTAATCGATTTTATGAGTACACATTGATTTTTTATTAATTTTAAGGCTCGGGAAAAAATGTGCCGGATACTTGAAGCTGCCGGATACTCGAATGCCGGATGAGAGGGATTTTACTGTACTACTACTACTACCACTACTAATGCCTTCACCTTCAGTTCGTAAAAACCTGAAATATGGAAAAAGGAACAAGACTTACTTTTAAATATTCCAGCGACGTTCCCACTCTTTCCTTTACGAGGGAATTAAGACTCACTTCAGAAAGGAAGAAGAAAAACCCAAATGGAACTACTAAGGTGAAAAGAAATTCTTATAGCACAAGAAAAGATGAGGAAAAATGGTCGGGAAATGTGGGGGAAACTTTTATAGAGCTGCTAAAGATAGTAAAAAAAAATAAAATAAAAAAAAGGTAAAAAATATAAGAGTAAATAAACAAAATGGTGATTAAAAAAAAAACGAACAGCAGAAAAGTAAAGATGAAAAATAAGGAAGAATAAAGGATGGTGAAAAATACACATACGAAAACCTAACGATGAGAAAGAGAGAGAGAAAAAAAGAGGTAAAAAGAATCTTACTGAATTTTTAGAAACGTGGGTAGAAAACGTATGAACAGGTAAACAACGGGAAAAGTAAAAGAATAAAGAAAAACTACTGGAGCAGTTGAAAATTTAAGAAAGAAGACATTGGCCAATAAGACACGAGGCCATTAAATAAATTGAACTTGTACTTGATGTGTCTTTCTTTTTAAACTGGTAAAAGATATATTGGGAAAAAAATAAATAATTGACAGATTTTGTTATGTACAGAAAGATGTTCTCTGATAGGAAACACTGGCTTGATTTCATCCTTACGAAAGACTTGTGGCTTGCCGTGTGATGGGAAGAAAGTAAAGGATTAGAAAAATATTTGTCAACTTTTGAAATCTGAACAACTTCCATCAGGCGAAACTAATTATAACACTTTGTTCCTTATGAAAGACTTTTTTTTTGGGGGGGGTGGGAACGGGGAAATAAAGGATTATGAAGATACTTGACATATTTGAAATCGGACCACCAACCGAAACCAATTATAACATTCGTTCCTTATTTATTTATTTATTTATTTATTTATTTATTTATTTATTTGTTTTTTTTTTTACAGGAAAGATTCAACATCAGAAAAGTAGTTTATATACTTTCTCATATAAAGGAAAATATAAACTGGCTTAAAACATCGGCTCGGCTTGTTCCTTATGAAAAAAAAAAAAGTTATGGCTTATTTTATACTTAGTAAAATACATTAGAATATAAATAAAAAAAAAGTATAGAGACTGAAAACATTGGCTAGATTCGTTCTCATGAAAAAAAAAAAAATTACATCTTGCTTTATATCGTGGTGAAATAAACCATTACAAACTTAAATAAAGTATACTACCACAAAGAACACGGGAAATTCACATTAAAAACATTGCCAAACTTCGCCCCGTGATGGAAAAGTTAGGGCAAGGTTCTTTAGTGAGAGCAGCAGGGGAATACAAATACTCTATATGCATTTTTAAGAACCATTACGCTTCTTTCCGTTTCCTCGAGTAAAGGAGATATGCTAACACGTGCAGAGAGAGAGAGAGAGAGAGAGAGAGAGAGAGAGAGAGAGAGAGAGAGAGAGATCCACACCCGTATGAATCTCCTTTCCTCTCCTCTCCTCTCCACCCCAACCAACCCAACCCCATCCCAACCTACCCCACTTCCATCCCTCCCTCCCCCACCACACCCGCAGACAATACAGACACCTTGGAATCGGAACCACAGAACCACAGAAGTTGCAACAATAGGAGACAATTTACCCATCCATAAACGTCACTTCCTCCCGCCACACAATGAGCAGACGGGCAGACAAGTGACTCGCCCACAATACCCTCACGCGGGGCAAGAAACATAACAGATCCCGGGACACAGCGGACCTTGCAGGGAACAGACTAAGGCCACCAGGAGTCAGACTGGGCTACTCTCCAAGTGTCGTAAAGTGTCTTCTGCTCATTGTGGGAGACTAATGCAGAGGAAGGCAAAGAAAGCAAGGGATAGAAGGGAGAGGGGAGGAAGTGAGGCAGTGGTCGGGAAGGGTAACGCCTCCATGCATGTTGGTGGTGTTCTGAAACGTTTCTGCATGTTATCTTGGAAACGTTTATCTGTTTCAGTATTTTATGCAGTTCCTTATTAGTTAGGTAATTAGTTAAGTATAATTGTGTTGGGTGAATGATTAGATATATAAACTCGTTGATAACTTGATAAATTGCCCTAATGGCGTGAAGTGTTTCAGCGTCTTATATTGAAAATGTTTTATTTCTTTCAGTACTCAGGTCGCGAACTTCATGCACTCCCCTACTGGTTGATAGAGTAGATAAGGCATGATTTTGTTGATTGAGTAATTACATGTAACATTCTTTATAACGGAGCTTGATCTTCAGCGACACATGAAACGCTTCACCATCGTATCTCGAACACGTTTGTCACACACACAGACACACACACACACGATATTTACACCACTACTACTACTACTACTACTACTACTACTACTACTACTACTACTACTACTACTACTACTACTACTACTACTACTACTACTACTACTACTACTACTACTTCCTCCTGTCGTCTTCCTTTCCCTTCCCTTCCCTCTCCCAGCCATCGCCGCCTTTCCCACGTCCTCACAAAAAACGCAGGAAAGAAAAATTCGTTCCTTCTCTTGTGCTTTTAAGTTCTTTACACACACACACACACACACACACACACACACACACACACACACACACACACACACACACACACACACACACACACACACACACACACACACACACACACACACACAGAATTTTTCCATTTTCACATCTGCTCCTCCTCCTCCTCCTCCTCCTCCTCCTCCTCCTCCTCCTCCTCCTCCTCCTCCTCCTCCTTGAATGTTTGTGGGTGCCTCTTTTTCCCCGCATTTAGAAGCAGTTTCCAGAGAGAGAGAGAGAGAGAGAGAGAGAGAGAGAGAGAGAGAGAGAGAGAGAGAGAGAGAGTTTCATAAAAAAACGGTATATAGGTTTATTTTATTGATCCTTTTCACTAAGACTACACAATCTTATAGGCGTAACTGGAAAAGAAGGATTACATAGAATTAAATTGTAAATAATAGATATTTCTTTTATCCTCAGACAAAACTGAACAGCTCTTTCCTTATTACATAGTCTGCCTTCCTTCTTTCCTTCCTTCTTCCTTCCTTCGCTTTCCTATATCCTTTTTTTCACTTTTTCCTTTCTCTTGTCATTCCTCTGTGTCTCCTTCCCTGCCTCCCTCCCTCCTTCCTCCCGTCCTTCGTTTCTGTCTTCCTTCTTTTTTTCATTCTTCCTTTTGCTTTCCTTTCCCATCCCTTCCCTTCCCTTCCCTTCCCTTCCCTTTGTTAGTTCGTTTGCTTCTTTGTTCGTTCCTTCCTTCCTTCTCTTGCTTCGTTTTTCTTTCTTCTTTGCTTCCTTCCTTCCTTCCTTTCTAACCCAACCCAACCCAGCCCAACACCAAATCTCTCTCTCTCTCTCTCTCTCTCTCTCTCTCTCTCTCTCTCTCTCTCTCTCTCTCTCTCTCTCTCTCTCTCTCTCTCTCTCTCTCTCTCTCTCTCTCTCTCTCTCTCTCTCTCTCTCTCTCTCTCTCTCTCTCTCTCTCTCTCTCTCTCTCCACACCCACACAAAAGCCAGACCCTCTTTGTCAACTTGTGAAGGTAAACAGAGAGAGATGCTCACCTTAGGGACGCCGATTCGTTGGCCTAATAACACGGATCTTCTTTGTGTGGCCTGAGGGAGCGAGAGGAAATTTACTCCCCGTCCCAAAACTGCACCGCGTTCCGAAATGAAATGCAAGAGAGAGAGAGAGAGAGAGAGAGAGAGAGAGAGAGAGAGAGAGAGAGAGAGTGAGAGTGAGTAATTTTTAAAAAGTGAGGGTATTCCAGTAATGAAGCAAGCCTGGGAGGATGAGAGAGAGAGAGAGAGAGAGAGAGAGAGAGAGAGAGAGAGAGAGAGAGAGAGAGAGAGAGAGAGAGAGAGAGAGAGAGAGGGTAATGCACGAGTTGAGATGGAACTTAGATATGTAAAGAAAAGAAATGGAACAGGGAAGGAATGATAAGAAAGAGAGAAAGGAAGGAATGTGTTACTGTCTAAGAGAGAGAGAGAGAGAGAGAGGGAGAGAATCTTGCCCTCTCAGTTACTCCCGTCTGCTCTTTTCGTCTCTTTAGTCCTTAGATTTTCGCTTTTTCTCCGTTCTCTTTTTCTTTTTCCTCCTTTCTTTCTTCTTCCTTCATTCCTTCTCTCGTTCCTTTCCTTAGATGTCCGTCTTTCGTCCATTCGTTCGTCCCTTCCTTCCTTCCTTCCTTCCTTCCTTCCTTCCTTCCTTCCTTCCTTCCTTCCTTCCTTCCTTCCTTCCTTCCTTCCTTTTATTCCTCTTCTCGTATCTTTCCCTAGTTTCTCCATTCAATACGTATCCTTCTCATTCACTCATTCATTCATTCATTCACTCCTCGCCTTCTCTTTCATCCTCTTTGCATTGATTTCCTCCTCCTCCTCCTCCTCCTCCTCCTCCTCCTCCTCCTCCTCCTCCTCCTCCTCCTCCTCCTCCTCCTCCTCCTCCTCCTCCTCCACCAAGACCAGGCTCCACTCCTCGTCCACTGGTGTAAAATGAACCTTGACCTGACCTGAGCTGACCTACCCCAACAAGGTCAAGTAAGCCAGGTCAGGTAAGTTCTGTGCTACTTATCTATCATGTTTTGAAGTGTCCTTGAAATTAATAAAAGAAAGAAAGGTACATTACGCAAAAAAAAAAAAAATTTCAAATTCAAATTTAAATTACCTACGTTTTTGGAACACACACACACACACACACACACACACACACACACACACACACACACACACACACACACACACACACACACACACACACACACACACACACACACACACACACACACACACACACACACACAACATAGATAAATAATGGTAAATAAAAGCGAAGTATAACAAAAATAAATAAATAGAATGCTTATCCAGTCTCTTTTTACTAATATTCAGGAAATATATATAAAAAAAAATACAAAAGGTCTCTTAAAAATACTTAAATGGAGAATATTGGCGCAAGGGAAAAATTCAAGAGAAAAAAGAAATGGTATCCCTTGAAATAATAAATAGAAAATGTTGAAATATAAAAAAATAAATAAAAAATTAAGCCAAAATTAAAAATAATTACTGTAAAAGAAAATATATCAAGAAAATAATAGAAAATGTTGAAAAATAAAGTAAATGAAAGAAAGAAAATGAGCAATAATTACCGTAAAAGAAAAAAATATTAGAAAACTGAAAAAAAAAACAAGAAAATGAATGAATGAAGCAAATAAACCCAAAACAAATTAAAACTACGGTAATAATAAAAAAAAACACCAGAATAAAAAAAAATTAAAAACCTAAATAGAAAACATGGAAAAATAACAACACAAACCACAAAATCAATCCCCAGGCCTTTGGAGCGAAAGATAACCGTATTCAGTATAAATAGATCGGCAGGAATTGTACCCACCGACTCTTAACATTTTGGGGTCTTAAATTTGCTTGGCGTTTCCTTGGATGCTTTGGCGGATTCAGGACACACTGTAGCCTGTGATATGTTGCGTCCTTTCTCTGCCCATCCTTATGTAAAATTCAGACTGTACGTTTTACTTCATTTATTTACTTATTTATTTGCTATTTTATTTATTTTTTTTATTTATTTTTTTTTCATGTAGCTTCTTTCCTTGTACATTCTAAATACTTCTTTCCCTCCTCCTCCTCCTCTTCTTCTTTTTTGCTTTCATTTATTTCTCTAATATTTCTTTCTCTCCTCCCTTCTTTTATATGTTTCCTTTCTTGCATAGTTTAACATTCTCTCTCTCTCTCTCTCTCTCTCTCTCTCTCTCTCTCTCTCTCTCTCTCTCTCTCTCTCTCTCTCTCTCTCTCTCTCTCTCTCTCTCTCTCTCTCTCTCTCTCTCTCTCTCTCTCTCTCTGTCATTCATTCATTCATTCATTTATTCATTCCTCCCTCTCTGTCTCCTTCCCTCCCTCCCTCCCTCCCTCCCTCCCTCCCTCCCTCCCTCCCTCCCTCCCTCCCTCCCATTCCTTCTCTCTTGCCGCGGGACAGACCAATCAAATCATCATCTCTTTGAATCTCAAGTTTACACCCACCAATCAGCAGTCAGTTGCAGTCATTAGTTACTCAAATAATCACGCGTGAATTGCTTACCTAATATGTCAAGAAATATGTGGCCCCGTTTAACTTGAAATTCGTATTCGCGTCTTTATTTATTTTTTATTTATTTTTTTTTCATTTATTTATTAATGTATTTATTTATTTTTTTTTTGTAGTCATGGTAAGTTTTTAATGTGATTGTTGACAGCAAGGCAGGTTTCGTTCGTTTTTTTTTCTTTTATTATTGTTTTTTTTTTTTTTTTTTTTTTAGATTTTAAGTGAATTATTTCCTTTCGTTTTTCTTCTTCCTCTTGGCTTTTCCTCTTTTCTATATCATGTTTCTTTCCTTTCCTTCTTTTTCTTTCTACCTTTCCTTTTTTTTCTCTCCTGTGTATATTTTTTTCCATTTTCCTTCCTTTTTCTCCTTCATTCATTCATTCATTCTTTACATCTTCCTTTCTTATTATTTTTTTTTACGTATTAAGAATAAGAAGTCTTGTATAGCATATGAGGAACTTTTAAAATACCCTACAGTAATTAAAGATCCCCAAGAAGCTAGACTATTTAGCTCATTAAGTTAATCATATAGTCTAACATCTCTCCATCTAAGTTATTCTCTCTTCTATATCTGTGTCATTGTGTCTATGAGCTGTCCATTTTCTTCTCTCTCCCTTCGTCAGTGTTCAGGTCTTCGCCACCTCTGCAGTCTCTTCTATACCTGGTCTCTCTTTTTCTCCCTCTACACACGTTTTTAACACCTCTTCTTTACCTGGACTCCTATATCTAGCTTTCGTGGTGTACATTTGCTTTTTCCCTTTCTTGCCTCTTCCTCAGTGTTCAGTTATCTCCAGGCCACCTCTGTATTCTCTATACCTGGATTCTCTTCTCTCCCTTCACACGTCTTTAACAATTCTTTATCTGGACTCTTCTTTCTATATCTAGCTTTCGTGGTATTTAGTGCTCTTCCCTTTCTTGTCACTCCTTTCTTCATTGTTCACCTCTACGCCAACTCTGCACCCTCTTCTGTCTCTCTTACTCTGGTCTCGCTTCTACAGCCTCTATATACACCTTTCCTGCATCTATTTCTACACCAGGACTCACCCTTTCCCTCCTGTCGAGTGTTTACCTGGAAGAGCCTCCACCTTCTCTGTGCCTCGTGGTGTTTACTCAATCTAATCCCGTCTCCCCCTATCTGTATAACTTGGCCTAATCCTCGCCACGACCTGCCTTACTTGCCTTTTTTGTAATCTTAGCCTCTTGTCATGTTTATATAGTTTGGTACCTACTGATGTTGTTACTAGTGTTGTTGCTGATACTACTAATGTTGTTGTTGCTACTGTCACTGCTGCTACTTTCATAGATGGACTGCCACGTGTAGGTCTGATGTCTTCTTGCAGATTTCTTTGTTTTTCTTGTGTTTTTAATGTTCTTGCTACTATTACTTGTTACATCTGCCTTAGTGCTGCTGTTACTACTACTACTACTACTACTACTACTACTACTACTACTACTACTACTACTACTACTACTACTACAAAAGAGACCAAAAATATAATCGCTGCAGAAAATGTGGTAATAGTAAGTAGGTGTTTCAGTTCCCACAAGAATTTTTAACTTTTCTTCGTCTTTTTGTCGTTTTGAAGTTTTGGTTACACTTTTTTGTTTGTTTTCTTACGAAGCAGAAATATTTCCACATTAACCGTGTGTATGCGCGAGGGGAGAGAGAGAATGTGTGTGTGTAGAAGAGGGGGAGATGTAGGGGAGAGGGGATGAGAATGTGTGTGTGTGTGTGTGTGTGTGTGTGTGTGTGTGTGTGTGTTGGGAGGGGGAAGGCTCCTCATAAATTCCTCCCACGAAGATTCCTCATTGAAAATTTCATCAAAAATAAACTCCTCTCCATTATGAATTTCCCTAACTTAACCTAACCCAGTAACCTAACCTAACCCAACCTAACCTAACTAACCTAACCTAACCTAACCTAACCTAACCTAACCTAACCTAACCTAACCTAACCTAACTAACCTAACCTAATCTAACCTAACCTAACCTAACCCAGTAACCTAACCTAACCCAACCTAACCTAACCTAACTAACCTAACCTAACCTAACTTAACCTCCCCATTACAGATTCCTCAAACCTAACGTAATCTAACTTCATGATAAATTTCCTCAACCTAAGCCAGCCTAATAATCTAAGCAAACTTAAACTTACCTTATTACAAATTTCCCAAACCTGACCTAATGAAACTTAATCAAATTTACGACTGGAACGATAAATTTAAGTTAATCATATAGGAAGAAATTAACTTACGAGAAAAAAGTTAGGTTTGTATTTACCTTATAGATAATTCATTTTGGTCAATCTTGTAGGAGAAAACTAACCAGAAAAAAAAAACTACTTATGTTTTCATATTTTCCTTACAAGACCTCGTCATTCTCCCTCTGCTCTCCATTATAACACACCTTCCCTCTTCCCAGCAAACCACAAGAACGCCCTTCTTTAAGACCTTCCCCAGAGTAACACACACCCTCTCCCCCCGCAGACTTCACGTGCACTGAGCGGCATGGCGTCGAATACCTCCTGACGCAGATGATGTCGCCCTCAACTCGCGCACTCATTGGCGGAGTGGAGCCGGGCCTCTGCAGGGTAGCCAATCACCTTGCGAGGAAATACGACAAGCTCTTCCTTTCTTGGTCCTGTCTGGAGGTGAGTGTGTCAGGTGTGGGAAGCGAGGGACAGGTGTGGAGGGGAATTGACTCGTGTAATGGTCTTGTGTCGTTTGGTTCTTCAGGTGTTTTTTTAATTGTTGTTGACCTTTTCATCTTCGTGTTCGTCATCAGCGCCAATTAAATCATTATCGCCAGTC
>NC_087168.1:17237149-17244649 GCF_035594125.1 Scylla paramamosain
GAGGAGTCTGATAAGTGGAACAACTAAAGAAATTTTGGATGAAGGCCATGCGGAAGGGTGGAAAAGGAGGAAAGAGGTGGAAAACTGGAGGAATCTAGTGCTGGAGGCCATGTGGAAGGATAGAAAGGACGGGAAAAGTGGAGCAGTGGAGGGAACTCGTGTGAAAGAAGTTTGCATGAGGTAAACATAAGCATTGAAAAAGGGAAGGTGTTGAGGGCGTTTGCATAAAATCGATAGTAGTGAAGGGAGAGAGGAATAGTGAGAGAGTGAGACTGAGAGAGAGAGAGAGAGAGAGAGAGAGAGAGAGAGAGAGAGAGAGAGAGAGAGAGAGAGAGAGAGAGAGAGGTGGGGGGGAGTTTGCATATAAAGGACAGTGAGAGGAGTGAGTGTTCGACCATGTATCGGGAAAGTTTGCAGGAAGTGAACGAAATTTATCTATATATTGTACAGTTCCGAACAAGCAGAGGCGTCGCGAAGTCCAGTGAATTTCATGTCAGTAAAGCGAGTAGAAATTGATATATGGCCTCGTGAACTGCTGAATGTTGAGAGCTGCGCCAAGACCGAGAGGAACTGGCGATGTGACAAGCGGAGGGTGTGATGCTGATTCTAGTGTGAAATATTGTGTAAGGTATGACATGTCTAGTCTGGGCACTTGTAATTAAGTGACTGCAGGTGAGGTGTAATACATGAATGAACGAGGCAGGATGTATTAACCCTTTCACTACGATATTGAATAATTAACAGCACTGGAAAATAATGTATGGAATTTGTATAAGGATTTACAAGAAAGAAGGGGATTAAAAAAGAGTAGATTTTGCAATTTCTAGCTAGTTTAATGATTGGAGGTTGCTGTAGAATAAGTAAAGATGTCTAGGAAAGGAAAGGTGTATCAAATAACAGTGAAAAGGTTAAACTTATCTCTTGTTTATTTGATGGTGTTGTCTACAATGTGTGAATGTTTATTGAACGTTTGTAGAAATGCAATAAGTGAGTGGACTACTTAATGGCAGTTCATTATTCTTTCATCCCGTATTTATTTGTGACATATGTAGTCTTAAATGTGTTCAAACGTTTTATTTTGTAGTTTTATGGCTTTATTCTGAAAAAAAGTAATCCAGTTTTAAGCAAGTTTTTTTTTTCCTGTATTCTACGAAAAAGATGAAATGAAATATATACATACATTATTATTATTATTATTATTATTGTTGTTGTTGTTGTTGTTGTTTTTGCCGTCATCATCCTTATCATTATTGTGTGCACGGAGGATGAAGGAAGCCCTTGTCATTTGCTCTTTATAATAAACACATTAATTTAAAATCCTCAGCCACCAATTATGTCAAGCTCACTGTGCACCGGGGAGGCATCAGAACTCTCTCATTAAGTGTAAACAAAAGCTGGTGGAAGGAAACAACTGGCGTGTGTCGTGTGTGGGGAATGGTAGTGCTTGATTCACGGCAGGCTGTAGATGTGTCACCTTTACGATTCGCTTTGTTTATTGTTTTAAGAGACACCGGAGAGAACCTTTGTCACCATCATTGTTGCCAGATAGTACGTGGTGTTCTCTGAGGCGCTGTAGAGTACCTGGTGATTCTCTTTATTTGCTCTGTACTGAATTTTTATGTATTTGTTTATTGATTTCTGTAACGTAACACATTTATGTTTTGGAACTTGTGTCGTTTTTGTTTATTTATTTATTTATTTTTTTTTTTATTCTTTCACTTTTCCAGTCATTCATTCTTTCATTCGTTCATTTTATATATTTTTAACTAGTTAGTCAGTCAATCAATAAGTTAGTTCGTTAGTTTGTTACTGATTTAGTTAATTTCTAGGAGAACCTGTTTTTTTTTTCTATTGTTTGTTACTTTTTTCATTCCTTTATTCATTCATTCTTTCATTCGTGTTATCTATATTTAACTAGTTAGTCAATCAATAAGTTATTTCGTTCGTGAGTCAGTCAGTGATTTAGTTCATTTGCAGTAGAACCTCTTCTTGTCTACTGCAGAACACGTATTCATAGAGCAGGTAGTGCAGAACAGTGTGGTAAATTCATGCAGCTTAAATTCCTATTGCAAGTATTAAAAGCCCCAGTCATCCCTTGTAACGCCCTATTCCCTTTAGCTCGGGACACGGACAGCGGGCAGGTAATGTGGTAATCGTGTGGACTGAGCTAAAAACATCGCATTAGTGTTGTGTGACCAGCCGCTAAACATTGCACGTCACCGCCTCGCCGCGCTGTACACCTCCCACTAATAACACCATCCTAAGCACCAACCATTCTGAGATGTGAATGAGGGATTTTGAAAGTTCTCGCTCTCTAGAGTTCTCAGGAGCATTTCAGCACAGTGTACTTGAGATTTTTATTTATTTTTATTTCTTTTCATTGATTTATTTTTGTGTAACGGAATCTGGCAAAAGGCAAGAAGAGAGAGAGAGAGGGGGGGACACTGAAGACGCCAGACTCCAAAGAAAATTGTTAAGAATATAAAAAGAAACCTTGTGTGGAAAAGTGTCTTACAGTCCACCGGAACACTCTCTCTCTCTCTCTCTCTCTCTCTCTCTCTCTCTCTCTCTCTCTCTCTCTCTCTCTCTCTCTCTCTCTCTCTCTCTCTCTCTCTCTCTCTCTCTCTCTCTCTCTCTCTCTCTCTCTCTCTCTCTCTCTCTCTCTCTCTCTCTCTCTCTCTCTAATGTTTGGGCTACTTTATGTAACTGTTTTATAATGGTGGTGGTGGTGGTGGTGGTGGTGGTGGAGATATAGCATAGTACAAACTGGTCAGGAAATGAATGAAAACAATGATTGATCAACTAACTGACTGATTAGTTCATTAAGAGCGTCACAACAACAGGGGGATACGGTGCCGTTTGTTGAAAATTATGATTGACTGACTGATAGACTGACTGACGTAGTGATTGACTGACTGACCGACTTATTGACCGATTGATTGATTGCCTAGTTAATTCAGAGCGCCACGGTAATAGGATAATATAGTGGAGGTAGAAAATTGTGATAGAATAATTGACTGACTGATACTCTGACCGATTGACTTAACAAACCACGACAACAAAGCCACGATATGCCACGTACCGTACCAAGATTACCGTACTATGTCACCTAACGTACTAACACTCAACAAATGCACAAAACAACGAAACACCGACCTTTTATTAAACCTCGAACCTTCATTAACACACACACACAAACACACACACACACACACACACACACACACGTAACACTAATAGCCGCAACAACAGGTGTGACGTACAGGTGTTCCGTGTTGGCCAGGGATCACTATAATTGGATGGAAAACACCTACGACATGTGTACTGGCTGGCGGCGTGGTGTTGACGAGTGGCAGGTGTAAAGGGGAGCTGACGGGAGGCGTAGGACAAAGGGGGTGTGTGAATGTTTGAAGGAGGGAGTGTGAAGGATGTGTGTGTGTGAAGGATGTGTGTGTGTGAAGGAGGAAGGATGGGTGAGAGAGAGGGAGCGAGAGAGGTCAAGTTTGTAAGGTTGTTCAGTAAGGGAGAGAGAATGTGTGTGTGTGTGTGTGTGTGTGAGAGAGAGAGAGAGAGGGAGGGAGGTTGTCTGTGAGGAAGAGAGTGTGAGAGAAAGGTCGTACATGTGCGAGGGAGGGCTTGTTTGTGCCAGGAAGGTCGTGTGTGTGTGTGTGAGGCAGACAGGCTTTGTAGGAGGCAGTATGTGAGGCAGGCAAGCAGTGCAGGAGGGTGTCTATGATGTGAGGAAAGGGAGACTGCAAGAGAGAGAGAGAGAGAGAGAGAGAGAGAGAGAGAGAGAGAGAGAGAGAGAGAGAGAGAGAGAGAGAGAGAGAGAGAGAGAGAGATGGCACAGGAAATTAACAGAAGCGAAGGCACAAATAACATACAGTGATCAGCTTGCACCATTACCAGTGTTGCTGCTGGGGCGAGTCAGGGCAGCGGAGTGTGATACATAAACACAACGACATACGAACGAATCCTTACTACCAAAACTTTACTCATGAATAAGAACTTTTGAGAATTACCGTATATATAAACCCTAATGCCTGGACTGCCTGTATAAGAGGAAGCCTGGAAGTTTAACTATAATAAACTTCAAAGTGAAATTAGGTAAGACCAGACTGCGCCTTGCCACTGTGCGTAACCTCCTTCTCCTGAAAACTGGGGGATGTTGGAAACTATAACTACATGTAGGAGGATAGGATAGAATAGAACAAGGATTTCTCCACACCCACCTCTGTTAGTTATGGGGTTAAGAGACTCAATTTTAGACTGCGCCTTGCCACTGTGCTCATCTCCGTGTTCATATGAAATCTAAAGCTGCATGTGGGAGAATAGGATAAAATTGACTAAGGCCTTCTCCCCACCCATCTGAGTTAGTGATTGGTTAAGAGTTTAGATTGCGCCTTGCTATTACGGGTACCTCCTCCCCTCTCTCCCCAGTGGGTTCAAAATTAAGTGTTTCATTGGTAGACAGTTGTTAAAAAATAAATTACAGCTCTTTAGACATTTTTATGGCGTAAAAGACAAAGTTAGCCACGTATTCTTTTATGTGTGTCTCTGTAAGTAGCTGTTATTTTATACTTATTTGTTTATTTATTTATTTTTTTATTATTATTTTTATTTTTTTTCAGTACTTTGAATTCTAAAGGACAGACAATAAAAGGGTTAAGGGTTAAGACTGAACCGTACACTGCTCTCTTCCCCTGCCATAACCTCCGCCTTCCCTTCCCCTGGAGGTCAGTCACAGGTCAAAATACCATCACCTTTGGCCGCATCACGTGACATTTTGACCCCCCTGGTCCCCTCACCCAAACCTCCTTCCCACCCCATGATCCATCCCTCCAACCCTCCTCTCCCCGTGTCACCTTCCCCCTTAGACCCGGCAACAGGTGTCCCAGGTGCCCAGTTATCGATCAGCTTACAGGCAGGGAAGGAAGGAAGGACAGGTGGCAGGACTGAGCCTCACCTAACCTATCCCGCCCTGGATTTGATTCCCAGATACTTGTACACACTTTTAAGAATTCACTGAGATAAGAAACACGAGGGGAGGTTTCCATGTTTTGCCTGGTTAATAAAGGATGTGATTTGGTGTGTGCTGTGTGGTGCGGGTCAAGGATTAATTCAGCAGCAGGTCAGTATGAAATGTGTAGTTTAATGTTTTAGATCTGGGTGGCAATTACACGGTCAGGCTTTAAAGAACTCTCAGAGGAAAGAAACATGAGAGAGAGTTCAGTGTTCTGTCTGGTAGTGAAGGGTGTAGGTTGGTGTGTATTGTGTAGCAAGGCAGCTAGGAGTAAGTTGGTCAATGCTTTACTTTTGAATAACAATTTTAATGAAGCTTATTGAGACTTTTTTTTAGATTAGTGAAAATGTCGAAAGTAACATCTCCTCCATCAAAAAAATAAATAAATAAATAAATAAATAAATAAAATGAAAAAAAATAAATAAATAAATTACATCTTGACATTAGTGTACCAGTAATTTCTACATTATTTCTATAGTTGATGTGAAAGTAATGTTTTCCTTTTCTTTTATCATGCATGTAATGTGAAAATAATTACTTGATTGATGGGAGGAGTAGCTTTCTTGCAACATTAATCTGCGCCATATGATGATGTTGGTGCGTGAGGCAGTGTTTTCGTGACCCTAGCGGCATCATATGACCTTATTTCAGTACCATGACTCAGCAGATCTAAAAAAATATTCCCTACCCTTCCCTTTACCCCACACCCTTACCGACTCCCCTGTCCGTGGCCGCCCCAGCCTGTGAAATGATGAATAATGACGCGTGTACAGCGGATGAAAGAGCGTCAGTTACACTCTGTTCACATGCAAATTACCCGTGAAATGAATGTGGAAATGAGTGCAGTGACACGCTCGCTTCTCCGCCCCCGCCTCTCCTACGCTAATGAAGGGTCAGGTACGGACAGGTGAGGCCACATGTGCAGGTATGGCCAGGAGGGGGTGCCGGTGACGTGATAGCCAGGGGGAAATAATAGTACTCGGTGAATGGAATAGGTTAAGTTAGGTTAATTAGTGCTGTCAGAAGGGAAGTGGTAGGTGAGTGTAATAGAGTAGTCAGGTCGTCAGTGGTGAGTTATTAGAGGAGTGGTAGATGATCGGAATAGACTCATCAGGTTGTTAGTGCTGAATTAATAGATTAGTGGCTGGTGAAGGGAATATAGTAATCATATTGTTAGTGTTGGGTCAATTGGGAGCGTCACAAGAACATTAGACATATTCAGACTGCGTTCACACCAAGCGAATAGTCAGAATGAAAATATGAATACAAAATAAAGTATGTATGCAAAACGAAGTCTTATGAATAGAGATGATTGGTGGAAATAGGTTTTATACAGAGACTGCCACGTGTAGGCCTGATGGCGGCTTGCAGCTTCCCTTATCTTATGTCCTTTGGTTCTTATGTTGGTACAGAATGAAAGTTATGTTTAATTTTATATTTTTTTCTTCATTTTGTTTGGAAAGACTGGTATCTATCCTTCTATTTGGTCTTCCTTTGTCTTCCTTTATTGCCAGTTTATAATTGAAAAGAAATGGGAAAACAATTCTGAAAAATTAAAAGTGAATGAGAGAGAGAGAGAGAGAGAGAGAGAGAGAGAGAGAGAGAGAGAGAGAGAGAGAGAGAGAGAGAGAGAGAGAGAGAGAGAGAGAGATGGGGATGAAGGCACGTATTCACTCATATTTTAATCATCAAAACATCGAAGAGAGGGCGGCTCGCAAGGTGGCAGTGTTTCCTTTGTGAGGCGCGAACAAGACGTTTTTGTGTACATATTTCCATTTTGAGATAGAGCAGGAGGAACATTTGGGTCTGTTGTGAGTTAGGAATGAAAGGGTCTTTTCCAGCCATGTGTTACGACCCAAGGAGCCATTTGGTCTATATTGTCAGTTACGAACACTATTATTATTGTTATTATTATTATTATTATCAACATCACCATCATCATCATCATCATCATCATCATCATCATTCCATTTTAAGTCAAGAACGGGAACTTTTTCGTGTGTCCATTGGGAGTTAGGGAGAAGACCTTTTTGTTTCTGTTGTGACTTGCGAACGAAATTTTTTTCCCCTCTTCATTTTGAGTTACGAACGAGGAAATTGTTTCAACTCAATTTTGAGCTGACCAGAGACTTTCTTTCCTCCATTTTTAAGTTACGAACGAGAATCTTTTTCGTGTGTGACCATTGGGAATTAGGACCAAGAAGACCTTTTCCTGTGTGTTCATTGATGATCTCTCGGTTTTCTATTGTGACTTAAGGATAAAATCATTTTTCGTCTAAGTTACGAACGAGAGAATCTTTTTGTTTATGTCCATTTTGACGTAAGAACGAGAGAACCTTTTGTCTGTATCCTTTGTGAATTACGAACGGGAGGACTCGGTATTAACACAGTCCTCACGCGATGTTAGCCAGAATTGGTGAAGTCCTCTCCGCCGTAAGCACTGCGTCTCCTGAGTGTGAGTCGCGCCGGGAGTCATT
>NC_087168.1:17249649-17274649 GCF_035594125.1 Scylla paramamosain
CGTGTATTTTTTTTTCGTTAAGTATATATTTTTTTTTCTTTTTTTCAGCGCAATTAGTTTTAATAGATGGGAAAAGTCACGTGTTTATGAAAGTATGTTAAGTGATGCAGAAAGTAGGGCAGATTTTACAGGCTAATGTGTGTGTAAAAGAGAGAGAGAGAGAGAGAGAGAGAGAGAGAGAGAGAGAGAGAGAGAGAGAGAGAGAGAGAGAGAGAGAGAGAGAGAGAGAGAGAGAGAGATGTGCTATTCATCGTGCGTTTTTTATTGCAAGCATAACGGGGTATAACTCTCTCTCTCTCTCTCTCTCTCTCTCTCTCTCTCTCTCTCTCTCTCTCTCTCTCTCTCTCTCTCTCTCTCTCTCTCTCTCTCTCTCTCTCCATCCATCAATATCTCGTGTACTATTTGTGGCGGTGTATGTACTGTTGCAGTCAATTGTAATTACGCTGATAAAGATAGTAGTAGTAGTAGTAGTAATAGTAGTAGTTGTACCAGTAGCCGTAGCACCAGGAGTAGTATCGAAATAGTAGTAACAATAATACTAATAATAATAATAAGAAGAATAACAACAAAAACAAATTAATATGAAAAACGGGAAAACTTATAGAGAATAAAAAAAAATGAGATTGATAGTGATGAGAGAGAGAGAGAGAGAGAGAGAGAGAGAGAGAGAGAGAGAGAGAGAGAGAGAGAGAGAGAATTTAGTTATATAACTGTGGGAGAAAAAAGTGACAGTTCATATCGAATTCTAATAGGAACGAAAATAATGAAAAAAGGAGTTTATTTAGTTAACACGGGAATGAAAACTGATTGTAGGAATGTTAAGAAAAAGGAAGAAAAAAAAATGTAGAAGTAGGTAATTTAAAAGACCCTCCTCCTCCTCCTCCTCCTCCTCCTCCTCCTCCTCCTCCTCCTCCTCCTCCTCCTCCTCCTCCTCCTCCTCCTCCTCCTCCTCCTCCTCCTCCTCCTCCTCCAATAACCGGCATAAGACACGTTTTATAACACCACGTGATCGATCAAACTCATTTTTCCCTATTTCTCCATCTCCCTTCTTTCCTCCTCCACCTCCTTTTTTTTTCCTCCACCTCTTTTCCTCCCCTATTTTCTCTTTCCTTTTTTTCTTTTCTTTCTTCGTGTCTTGTCTTGTCTTCTCCTCCATCTGCTTTCTTCCTCTCTGTCTCTTCCTCTTTCTCCTTTCTTTCTTCTTCCCTTCTTCTCCAATCTTGTCTCCTGTTCATCTCTTTTCCTTTCTCTCCTCCATCTCCTTTCTCTTTTTCTCCTCCAACCACTTTCTTTTCTTGGTGCCCAATCTTCCTCCTCCTCCTCCTCCTCCTCATTTCCTCTTCCATTTCCCTGCTCCTCTCGCTTCTTCCTTCCTCTTTCTACTCCACCTTGCATTTTTCTTCCTGTTGTTTCCTCTCTCTCTCTCTCTCTCTCTCTCTCTCTCTCTCTCTCTCTCTCTCTCTCTCTCTCTCTCTCTCTCTCTCTCTCTCTCTCTCTCTCTCTCTCTCTCTCTCTCTCTCTCTCTCTCTCTCTCTCTCTCTCATCGTCTATGTCTTTAATGTCCATCTTCATTATTTTTTCTTTTATTTTTTCATCCTTTTATTCACTTGTCCTTATCTTAACCTTACTTTTATCTTACTTTACCTTTATTATGTCTTTTTATTTATTTATTTTTATTTATTTATTTTTTTTACCTTACCTAATAAAATGCTTGGTTCGTGCAGCTTCTTATGAAAGTGAGGAAAAGGTCAGAAAGATGCAGGAAAATGAAAAATAAATAAAAAGAGACGTTTGTAGAAAGGTGGAGGGAATGTTTTCAGATGGAAGGATAGAATAAGATAGTTTTTTTCTTTTTTTCAGATTGATTGATGAGAAAATAAAGGAATAGTGACAGGGAAGCGAAAAAATAAATAAATAAAAATTGTAGTGATATTCAGACCTTTTTTTTGGGGGGGGGGAGCTGGAGGAAAAGTTAAATATGCCTGTGTTCAGTTTTTCAGTCATTAGGAAGGTCT
Source organism: Scylla paramamosain (assembly GCF_035594125.1). Lineage (NCBI taxonomy): Eukaryota > Metazoa > Arthropoda > Malacostraca > Decapoda > Portunidae > Scylla > Scylla paramamosain. The sequence goes on from NC_087168.1 coordinate 17,251,665, forward strand.
TAGAAAAATAATGAAATAAAGTAAATTAACTAGGCAGGTGTTACGAAGTTGAGGTCGTAGAAAGGTGGGAAAAGTTGAAGTCGTAGAAAGGTGGGAAAAACAAAACAGGAAAAGCCATCCAAGTGTTCAGAAAATGGGAAACAAAAGGAAAGCAAATCATCCCAGTGTTCCAAAACTAGAAAAATAAAAGGGAAGGTTAAAAAAAAAACGAAGAAACAAAAAATAAAGTTGACTATTCGAGAACTCAAGTAGAAGTAGAAATAGAAAACAAGGCGTGAAAACCAAACACATCAAATTATTACAAAAGTAGAAAACAAAGCAACACAAACAATCCAGTGTCCCGAAAGTAGAGAAAAAAACATACAATACAATACAATACAATACAATACAAAAAAAGTAGAGAAAAAACATACAATACAATACAATACAGTGTTCCTAAGTTGATGAGTGAAGGCCAAACTCGTGAAGATCTTCCTATGAGATGTTTGTGTTGTGGCAAGCTTGGCCAAGATACCATGTTGATCTTGTTTCCTCCTCCTCCCTCCCTCCCTCCCTCTTCCTGCCGCTCTCTTTTACCTGCCTACCTGCCTGCCTTTCCTCTCTCTCTCTCTCTCTCTCTCTCTCTCTCTCTCTCTCTCTCTCTCTCTCTCTCTCTCTCTCTCTCTCTCTCTCTCTCTCTCTCTCTCTCTCTCTCCTGTCCTTCATTTCCCCCTCCAGCGCGTCTGTCTTCTGGAGATTTTATGATGTTTGGTAAAGCCGCCATTACACGCCGGCTCAGAGAGAGAGAGAGAGAGAAAGAGAGAGAGAGAGACTTGCAAATAGACTATCATATTTCTTATCGTATTTAATAAAGTATTCGTATAATTTCTCACAAATTTCCTCCTATTCATTTTCTTTCCGTCTCTCTGTGTGTCTGTCTGCCTGTCTGTCTGTCTGTCTGTCTTGTTCTGTCTACGTATTTGGCTTCGTCTTTCTATCCGTCTCTCCATACATCTGTCTGTCTGTCTGTCTGTCTGTCTGTCTGTCTGTGTCTATCTATCTATCTATCTATCCATCTATGTCTACTCTTGTCTGCCTTTTTTATTTACTCTCTCTCTCTCTCTCTCTCTCTCTCTCTCTCTCTCTCTCTCTCTCTCTCTCTCTCTCTCTCTCTCTCTCTCTCTCTCTCTCTCTCTCTCTCTCTCTCTCTCTCTCTCTGTTAAATTGAGCATGCACTTTTAAAGGATTTTTTTTCTTTTCCTTCCCTTATTTCTTTTCCTGGGAAGTGGCAATTAGCTGTCCTTTTTTTCGTATTTTTGTAGCACTTTTTATACATTTTTCTTTTTTCGCGGGCCTTTTGTAGCTCAGTCCATTCACACACTCAGAAAAAAGAAGTGAGAGAAAGAAAAATAAAAATAAAAATTCACACGGTTGCCGGAGAGAATATTTGTACTTCCTCTATCATAGAAAAATATTTGTCGATAACATTAAGATAACATTAACGTTTGTATCCGATGGTTAGGTTAGGTGAGGTGAGGTTAGGTATAAATTAATTCAGTTCACTAATTACACAGGTGATCCCCTCATTGTGTACATCACGATATGAAAAAGCGTTGTATGAGTCAGTGTCTGGAAATTAGAAGGGTAGAGTCATTTCCATAATCTCCATATTTATAATTGGTATAAAGAATCTTGTACTTAATAAAAAAAAAATCTCTACTTTTTCCATTATAGAAAGAACATTTGTACTTTGTTGTAGAAAGAATATTTGATAGTGGAACGAATATTCGCCATTTGTAAAAAAAAGAGTATATGTACCTTTTTTTTTAATAATATCCGTGCCTCCTTTATAAATAAATATTTGAAAGTGGAGACTATTTGGAAATAGTAAAAGGAAAATTTGTACCTTGTGAAAAATATTTGTTCTTTCAGTATAGAAAGAATATTTGAAAGTAAAAATAATATTTACACTTCCTCTCCTGCAGTAAAAAGAATAGAAATATTGAGTAAATGGGAGTGATAGGAATGAGGAGGGAATATCATGGCATCCCATCGTCCCATCACCACCAGTAATCACCCCATCACCCGCCCCGGCCTTCATTATCTCCCATCATCCTCAGCACCATACCCATCACTCCCACCACCGCCCATCACTGCCCGTCGCCAGGTATTATGTATTGGACCACCACCATCACCACCACCACCACCACTAACACACCTCTCCTCCACCAGATACCATCGCGGGACGTGGACCAGGCGCCTCCTCCACACACCCAGACCAAGGAGGAGGAGAAGGAGAACGAGGAGAAAGAGAACGAGGAGAACGAAGAGGGCGGCAGGGCAGAGGAGGAGGCGAGCGGTGAGAACAACATCTTCATCAACAACAACAACAACAGCGGCGGGGACTCGGAGACAGAAGCGGGGAACAAGGATGAGGAAGGGCGCGGCAGTCACCTGGCCCTGGTCACGCCTACCAGCCTGCAGGTGGCGAGGGCCATGCACGCTGCCCTGGCTCACCTAGGCTGGCGACACGTGACCATCGTGACGCTAGGTGAGAGAGAGAGAGAGAGAGAGAGAGAGAGAGAGAGAGAGAGAGAGAGAGAGAGAGAGAGAGAGAGAGAGAGAATTATTTATATTATCATCTGTTTTACTTCAGCTCTGCAAGGTATTTATTTCTGATCTGTTTTCTGTGAAGGGTGGGTAGAGAGCCTTCTGCTTTGCTATCCTTTTCTTCTACTATCACTTAGTTAGTAATGCTAGGCCAGGTCACTTCTTCAGGACTGCAAGGTCTGTTGTGGCTTGTGTATCTGTGACTATTTTATCTATGTTACTTCTTCCGTGTCATCGCCTACTACTACTACTACTACTACTACTACTACTACTACTACTACTACTACTTATATCCTTACCATTAATGCTTATCCAGAATCCTACTACCATCCTTTATTTTCTTATCACGGTTTATCCTCCTCCTCCTCTTCCTCCTCCTCCTCCTCCTCCTCCTCCTCCTCCTCCTCCTCCTCCTCCTCCTCCTCCTCCTCCTCCTCCTCACTTTATTTCCCTGTTCCTTGCCCTGAGTTCCTTCATCTTCTTTTTTTCTTTTTTTTTCTTTCTTGTTTGTCCATTGCTTCCCTTTATTTTTGTATTTATTTTTTCTTTTATTTACTTTCTTTTCTTACTTCAATCGTTTTCCGGTTCTTCTTCCTTTCGATTTCTTCCTTTCTTCTCTTTCCCACCCTTGCTGCCTCCTCTCTTTCCTTCCTTCCTTCCTTCCTTCCTTCCTTCCTTCCTTCCTTCCTTCCTTCCTTCCTTCCTTCCTTCCTTCCTTCCTTCCTTCCTTCCTTTTCCTCCTCCCTTCCTTCTTTCCTACATTTCCCTCTCAAATTATCTCCGCTTCTTCCTCCTTCTTCCCAAACTCATTCCCTTCCTTCGCCACTTTCCAAATTGATTTCCTTTCCTCCTCTTCCCAGAATTTTGTCTCCTCCTCCTCCTCCTCCTCCTCCTCCTCCTGGTGTTAATGTTAATCTCTTACCTGTTTTCTTCTTTCCTTTCTTCATTCATCCATTTATGTGTTTCTTTCCCTCCTTCCTTCTTTCCTTCGTCTTTTCTTTCCTTTATTTATATTTTTCTTCCTCCTTTCCTGTCGTACTTTCTTCATTCATATTCTTTTTTTCGTTTTTTTTTATTTCGTTCTTTTTTTCCTTTATTTATATTTTTCATTCCTTTCATTTTTCTTTTCATTTTTTTCTTTTATTCATACACTTATTTTTCTTTCCCAGTTTGCTTCTTAATTCTTAACTTACGTTCTTTATTCTCTCTCTCTCTCTCTCTCTCTCTCTCTCTCTCTCTCTCTCTCTCTCTCTCTCTCTCTCTCTCTCTCTCTCTCTCTCTCTCTCTCTCTCTCTCTCTCTCTCTCATCTTTATCTCTTCAATTGCTTACTATTTTAATTTTCTTATCCTTTATTTTACGTTTCATTGTGTTCGTTCTTCCGTGTATCCATCAAAACCATCAAAAAGGAACACAAAGAAAGAACGAGCAGCAGCATCAGATCTATTGGCCCTATCTGTCTGTCACATAGATGCACGGAATAATGGAAGCGAAGGGCCGGCCTAGCTAGTCACTGGCTCTGAAAATACTTGGAGAATCTGTTTGGAATTTCGCTAATGTGAGTCGTTAATGAATTAGCCGAGTTAAAGAAAAAAAAAAGTAGAGGGAAGGAAATATTAAGTAGTATTGGTAAAAGAAAAAAGTTAAAATTAAGCCTTTCTTTCTTTTTTCGTTCTTTTTTTTAAGGAACTTGGGAAAAAAAATAGTTGTAATTAGACACATGTTAACACATACACGAGAGAGAGAGAGAGAGAGAGAGAGAGAGAGAGAGAGAGAGAGAGAGAGAGAGAGAGAGAGAGAGAGAGAGAGAGAGAGAGAGAGAGAGAGAGAGAGAGAGAGAGAGAGAGAGAGAGGCATGTTCGTACAGTCTTTCCTGATGCACTCACTCACCTCTCCTCCTCCTCCTCCTCCTCATCCTCCTCCTCTTCCTCTTCCTCTTCCTCTTCCTCCATTCCTTCCCTCTCTTTTGGGCGGGGAAGTGAAGTAACCTCAAGCTTCCTTCCCCTTCAATTCCCCCCTCACTCCCAATTCCCCTCACTCCTCCTCCTCTCCTCTCTTCCTTCTTCCTTCCTCTCTTCTCTCTTCACTTTCACGTTTCTGTTCCTGAGAGAGAGAGAGAGAGAGTGGGGGGGGAGAGGACACTTCTTAGAGGCTCAAATGGTTTTTCTCTCTCTCTCTCTCTCTCTCTCTCTCTCTCTCTCTCTCTCTCTCTCTCTCTCTCTCTCTCTCTCTCTCTCTCTCTCTCTCTCTCTCTCTCTCTCTCTCTCTCTCTCTTTCTCCTATTCTATATTCCTCCTCCTCCTCCTCCTCCTCCTCCTCCTCTTCACAACCAAAGGAAGACTATGCTAAGTAGAGAGAGAGAGAGAGAGAGAGAGAGAGAGAGAGAGAGAGAGAGAGAGAGAGAGAGAGAGAGATTGCACAAAATTACAAGGAGAAGAGTCTGAAGAAATCTAGTCATACTCTTTCTTTCTTTCTTTCTTTCTTTCTTTCTTTCTTTCTTTCTTTTATGCATACTATGAAAAGATAGGAATGAGAGGATTCGTGTAAGTGAACTGGAATAACCAAACAGTGGAAGATGGTGAGTGGTTGGCAGTGATGATGATGAGGAGGAGAAAGAGAAAGAAGAGGAGGAGGAGAAAGAGGAGGAGGTGGTCATGGTGGAAGGGAAAGAATAGATGGAGGAGGAGAAGGGAGAAGATGAGAAGAGGAATAAGAAACGAAGAAGGAAGATGATGATGATAATGATGATGACGATAATGAGGCTGATGGTGATGATGATGATGATGATGATGATGATGATGATGATGGGGTGAAGGTTTGAAGAGAAAGATGATGTGATAGAGGATGAAGAAGGATAAATGGAGGGGAAGGAAGAAAGGAAGATTAATAATAGGAAACGAAGGTATAAGATAATAATGATGATGATGATAAATGAAGCTAATGATGATGATGAATAGGAGGAGGAAGAAAGAAAGAGAAGGTGGAGGAGAAGGAAGAAGGGAAGAAGAAGTATAGGAAACAAAAAAAAGATGATAACAGTGATGATGAAGATAATGAAGGTAAAGATGATGATGAGTAGGAGGAGGAAGTGGAGGAGGAGGAGGAGGAGGAGGAGGAGGAAAGGAAGAATAATAATAAGAAACGAAGGGAGATGATAATAAATGATAAAAATAATGAAGCTAATGATGATGATGATGTTGATTGGAGAGAGAGAGAGAGAGAGAGAGAGAGAGAGAGAGAGAGAGAGAGAGAGAGAGAGAGAGAGAGAGAGAGAGATTTGACACGTAACTAAATAACATAAATAACTTAGCTTTTAATATTAACAAGCTACCTGGTAATCTGCCCCCACCCCCCTCTGTCCCCCACCCTCCCATCACACAGAAAATAATGTATCTCACCAGAATTAAATAGAAAAAAAAAACACTTGATATTGAATGATAATTGAGTAACGTTAATGTAGCGTAGGTAATTACCGGCGCTAATTACATAGTTGTCGCAGTGTTGCTGTGCTGCTGAGGCTGAGCTAATGACTCGCTAATTGGAGGGGATCACTGTGTCACCGTAGGGGGAAATATTTCGGCTTGTTACGGTTTTATTTATTTATTTATTTATTTATTTATTTATTTATTTATTTATTTATTTGTATTTTTTTTTTCACTCGGTCTTAACTGTACTCTAGAATTGGTAGTTGGAGAGGATCAGCGTGTCACCTTCAGGGAAAATATTGACTCGTTACGGTTTTGTTTTCCCTTTTTTCTGAATTTTAGATTTCCTTTAATTCATTTTTTTACGGTTTTTTTCTTTTTCCTTTTATTTCCCCCATTGGTCTTCGTAATTACTCCATATTCGGTAATTGGAGAGGATTAGTGTGTCACCTTCAGGAAAAATATTGACTTGTTGCGGTTTTTTCCTCTTTTTTCTTTTTTTCGTATTAGATTCCCATTTGCTCAGTGATTATTTCCTCGTTGAACAGTCACACTCGGGAAGCACAGGTGGGAGGAGAAACTTGACTTTTTAAAACATAATGAATCCAGATCAAAGAAAACGTGAAGAAAACACAATATTATTCTTGGTCAGAGCTTGAATGAAAACAGAGACCATGAGGAAAAGAAAACACACCAATTCCCGTGAGAGCATGAATGATAAACCACAACAGCACCTAACCTAACCTAACCAATGGAAAATAGACAAGACAGTACCACCACAACACAACACCAATGGAAAATAACAACCACAACACAACACCAATGGAAAAACCACAACACAACACCAATGGAAAATAGAGAATACAGTACCACCACAGCACAACACATCCTCGCTCCTGGACAAAGAAAGGATGCATGAAAATAGAATATCAGTCCAAGTGTGAGAGAAAAGGAAAAAGCGATGTAGTTCTTGGTGAAAGCATGAATGGATGAAAGATTAGTCCATGAATGAGAAAAAGATTGATTCCAGGTAAAAATATGGATGAAAAAATATATGTACGGTATATTTTATCCCATAAATTACAAAAAAAAAAAAAATGTCCACGAATGAAAACAAACAAACAATATCACGACAGATAAAACCATAAAATTACAAAAAAAAAACTCAAAATATGAATGAAAAAAATAAAATAAAAACACCAATAAAAGTCAAAATAAAACATCATTGAATAGAAACAAAAAGAGAAAGAGAGAATAAAAAAAAAACTACATTCCCTACACTTAAACTATTTTCCTCATTTAATTACTTCCTGCTGAGGTTCCAGGAAAAGCTGACGTGGTATCAAGTCACGCTCGCGCCACCCGTAAGCCTCCCACTGTCAGGTTTGTCAGGACTCCCCGCACTGCTTCACCTATTAGCCCAGGAATATAAAGGCGGGCAGGTGTTGCGAGCGTGAAGCAGAAGTAAGGAGTGGTGAGAGAGACAGTGGCGGGGAGTGTTTAGTGAGGATCTTGTGATTTATATCTTGTTACTAGAGTGTGCTTGCAGATCCTTCAGAGAGAGAGAGAGAGAGAGAGAGAGAGAGAGAGAGAGAGAGAGAGAGAGAGAGAGAGAGAGAGAGAGAGAGAGAGAGAGGGGTCATATCCATCTCAATCGCCATCACAATATTGACAAACTATCCTCTGTAATATAAAAAAAAATGGCACCTACACGCATTTTTAGGAGAGAGAGAGAGAGAGAGAGAGAGAGAGAGAGAGAGAGAGAGAGAGAGAGAGAGAGAGAGAGAGAGAGTTACATAAGCATATCCATCTCAGCCAACATCATAAAACTGACAAAAAACATACGTATATCATTACACACACACACACACACACACACACACACACACACACACACACACACACACACACACACACACACACACACACACACACACACACACACACACACACACACACACACACACACACACACACACACACACACCACTGCACGCATTGTCCAGGTGTGACACAATAGATCATGGTGTATGTACCCTGTGACTTTGGGGTCTAGTGGTCGAGTGTTGGGTTGAGGGAAGGGGAAGGGAAGGGAAGGGAGAGGGAAGGGAGAGGGAAGGGGGAGGAAGGGAGGGGATATATATGACAACCATTACTTTTAACGAGATGGGAGGGGTGAGGGTGAACCGGGAGCTGTTAGAAAGCGTGACGAGATGAGAGAGAGAGAGAGAGAGAGAGAGAGAGAGAGAGAGAGAGAGAGAGAGAGAGAGAGAGAGAGGCATTGTGCTTAGGATTGAGGCAAAATATTAGTGTTGCTAGTTTTCTACGTGAAAAAAAAAAGAGGAGGAATAGATGAAAGAAAAGTATTGAATAAACACAAAAGAAGGAAAAGAGATGCATAAGAGAGGAAAAAGAAAAAAGGAAAAAACAGCAAGAGTTAGGTGGAACACATGGAAATATAAGCACAACTGAATAGAAAGCAAGAAAAACATCAGCGAAAGAGGAAGAGGAAGAGGAGCACAAAGAAACAGAAACACAACTGAACACAAAGGAAGAAAAACAAGAAAAAAAAACAAAGGAAAGAAACAAAAAAAAAAAAACCCAAGTAAACACAAAAATAATATATATATAAAAAGGAATCAACAGTGGATGAAGAAGAGAAACACAAAGATACAAACACAAGTCAACACAAAGGAAGAACAGACAAGCGAAACACAACTCGGCCCTTAGGAGGTTTTGTGGTAAGCTACACTACATCTTATCTAATCTGAGACGCGGGATAGTAGAAGCGAAGGTTAGGACAAACACAAGTAGGTGACCTTTTGGCTCTTAGGAGGCTGCGATAAATCATGCTGTCTGAGGAGGAGGAGGAGGAGGAGGAGGAAGAAGAAGAAGAAGAAGAAGAGGAAATAAAGATGAGAAGAAAAGAGAGAAGATAAGGAGGGATAAAAGGAAGAGGAGGGAAAGAAGACGAGGATGGGGAGAAGATGAAGATGAGGATGGGAAGATGAAGAGGAGGGGAGGGTGAAAATGAAGAGGGAGAAGATGATGAAGATGAGGAGGAATAAGAGGAAGAGAAGAGAAAGAAGACGAGGATGGGGAGAAGATGAATATGAAGAGGGAGAAGAAGATGAGAAGGCGATGAAAAAACAAAAATGGGGAGGAAAAGGAAGACAAGGAGGAGTAGAGACAGAAGATGAGGAAGAAGAAAAGGAGAAAGAGAAAGAAGTCAGTGAAAGAGAGGAAAGGCAGGAGTACGAGGTCAGATGGGTCACTGAAGAAGACGTGAAGGAGAGACTGAGGCAGAAGAGTTAGTGAGAGCGAGAGGTAGAGGGCTTGTGAGAGAGGAGAGGAGAGGAGGGGATAAAAGTAGAAGAGGGGGATCACCTACAAGAGAAGAACAGAGCGAGGAAGCATAAGAGATCAAAAGGCAGATCAAATATCGTGAATTTCAAAAGACGTAGGATTTTGGGATTTGCTGGGTGGAGGAAAGCGAGGTCTGCTGGATGTGATATAGAAAGGGATTCGTGGATTTTTTTTTTTTTTTTTTTTTTTTTTTTTTTTTAGGTTAGGTTAAGTGAAGTTAGGTTAGGTAAGATGAAGTATGGTGAAGAGAGGTAAGGTTAGGTTAAGTTTGGTTCGTTTAGGTTAAGTTAGGTAGAGTTAGGCAAGGTGAAGGAGAGGAGAGGTTAGGTTAGGTTAGATAAGGTTTAAGTGGTTAGGTCAGGTAGGATAAAACATGGTGAAGAGAGGTAAGGTTTTGTTATGTTAAGTTTGGTTTGTTTAAGTTAAGTTAGATAGAGTTAGGCAAGGTTATATTTGGTTAAAGTATGGTTAAGAGAGGTAAAGGTTAGGTTAGGTTGAAAGAAGTTAGGCAAGATTTGTTAGGGTAGCTTAAGTTAAATTAGATCAAGTTAGGCAAGGTTATGTTACGTATGTTAGGTTACAAAAGATAAGGTAAGATAAAGTGAGGTTAAGTAAGGTTAGGTTAGGTTAGACTAAATCAGGTTAAGTTCGATTTAGTTCGGTTAAGTCAGGTTAGATAAGGTAAGGTGAAGTGAGGCGAGGTTAGGTTAACTTAGATGAGGTTATGTTGTCCGTTCAAGTTAGTGAGGTTAGATTAGGCAAGGTTAGGTTAGGTTACATTGCATACCTTATAATTCTGTTGGGCTGCTAAAAAAAAAAAAAATAAAAAAATAAAAAATGTAACGGCAAAATAAGGAAAACCATTGGAGCAATATATATGTAGATAGGCCGTTGAGGTAAAAAAAAAAAAAAAAAAAGAGGGAGGGAGGGAAAAAGAGAACTTTTAATACATTATAGGAAGTAGAATCAATAGGCATTAAAAGGTGCAGGATAGAATACAAAGAAGAATGAGAACTTGTAAGGGAAAAATCAAAATATGTGAGAAGGAAGTTGAAATTGTAGAAAGACTAGAATAATTTAGAACTTTATGGGAGAGTGGAAAGGTAATGGATGAAGGAAAGATGAGGTATAAAAAGAGACACACAAAGAGGGGAGGAATACAAGAAGATAATGTGGAAATATCAAATAGAGTAAAAAGGAAAAAATAAGTAAATAAGGAAGAAAACTTTCATAGCCTTGCGAGGAAAAATAGTAAAAAAAATAAAAGCACCGAGAAAATACAGAAAGACAAAGTTTACAGATTTAGAATAATGAAAAATAAAAAGATTGGGATGATAACTTTCCTGAAATTACGAAAAAAAAAGTTTAATTTAAGAATAAAGTTCACAAAGAAAGAAAAATTAAGACGAAATAACACTGTAAAAAAGTGACTGAAAGAATGAAGAAAGTGGAGATTAGTAGAGAGAGAAGAGAAATGCGAGGAGAGAAGGATAGTACAGGAAAACAATAATCATAAATATAGAAAAAGAGAACAAAGGAAGAAGAAACGTTTGATGAGCGTGTGAAAAGGAGAAAAAAAAATAGTGAGAATATGTGAGAAGAAATAGAAATTATGGAACATTTACTTAGGTCTAAAAATGCAAAGGAAAACTAAACAAATAAAAAAATAAATAAATAAAAACAGCACTCGTCCAGTAAAAATTATGCCAACAATTATGAAAAGAAAAAGTTTGTTTTAATCTTTTGTATGGTGACAGAGAGAAATAAAGATAAAAAATGAGAATATATTTCACAAAAGAACAATTGTCTCCTAACACACACACACACACACACACACACACACACACACACACACACACACACACACACACACACACACACACACACACACACACACACACACACACACACACACAATAGCCATTCAGCAACAAATACTCTTGTGAACAAATTAGACAAAAAGAAGAAACGTTAAATTATCTAGAGTAATAAAAAAAAATACATGCAGATAAAGAATAGAACACTTGAAAATAACAAAAGAAATAAAAGAAAACGGAAAGGAAAGAAAGCATTCAAGACAGTGAGAGAGAGAGAGAGAGAGAGAGAGAGAGAGAGAGAGAGAGAGAGAGAGAGAGAGAGAGAGAGAGAGAGAGAGAGAGACCAGAATAATACCTTAAAACTTTCTGAAATAGAATCACGCAAACAAAAAAGAAATAGTGAGATAAGAGAAACGAAAATGGAGAGATGGAGAAAGAGGAAAAGAAAGAGAGAGAAGACGGGAGGAGGGGGGAATGAAGGAGATCGAGTGAAGGAAAATAAGAGGAATTCCATGAGGGGAGAGAGAGAAGAAAGGGAAAATAAGGAGGAAACTGAGGACTAGCTGAGAGTGGCTGTGAGAGGGAGAAGAAGAAGAGGAGGAGGAGGAGGAGGAGGAGGAGGAGGAGGAGGAGGAGGAGGAAGAAGAAGAAGAAAGAAGAAGAAGAAGAATAGAAAGATTAGACATTCATGAGAGAGAGAGAGAGAGAGAGAGAGAGAGAGAGAGAGAGAGAGAGAGAGAGAGAGAGAGAGAGAGAGAGAGAGAGAATTACCTTACCAAACATGAAGTGAGAGTAAGAAAACCAGAAAAAAAAAAATAAAACCAACAATAAAACCTGAAAGAAGAAGGAGGAGGAAGAAGAAGAAGAAGAAGAAAAGAAGAGGAAGAGGAAGGTAAAATAATCCCTTCCTTCTCTTCCTCCCTTACTCTTTTTTTTTTTTTTTTTTTTTATACTGTACTGGAATAAATATAAATTATCTGAGGCACGCTGTATTTTTAGGGGAAGAGGAGAGAGAGGGAGAGGGAGAGGGAGAGGGAGAGGGATTACACTCCACGAATGATGCCGAAAGGTGAGGTTATGTTGGGGAGTGGGGAGGGCAGGGGAGAGGGAAATTTGGAGAGGAGGAGGAGGAGGAAGAGGAGGAGGAGGAGGAGGAAGTGGGGTCTTTAAAGGTGAGGTTTTGAGCTAGTCTTCCTGGATTCTCTTCCTCCTCCTCCTCCTCCTCCTCCTCCTCCTCCTCCTCCTCCTCCTCCTCCTCCTCCTCCTCCTCCTCCTCCTCCTCCTCCTCCTCCTCCTCCTCCTCCTCCTCCTCTCCTTTCCCTCATGACTCTCACTAATGAATTACTCTCACTCGCTTGATTCACCTTTCATATACTCTCTCTCTCTCTCTCTCTCTCTCTCTCTCTCTCTCTCTCTCTCTCTCTCTCTCTCTCTCTCTCTCTCTCTCTCTCTCTCTCTCGATATTTTCTTGCATTTATCGATTTTTTTTCCTTCTACAACTACTACTACTACTACTACTACCACCACCACCACCACCACCACCACCACCACCACCACCACCACCACCTTCTCCTCCTCCTTCTCCTCCTCCTCCTCCATTATCTCTTCCACCTCCTTCATTGATTTCTCCTCTCTTGTCTTCTTATACCTTCATCCATGACCTGTTCCTCCTCCTCCTCCTCCTCCTCCTCCTCCTCCTCCTCCTCCTCCTCCTCCTCCTCCTCCTCCTCCTCTAACAATTAACGCACTAAAGCCGTGATGTCATTGCAGAGTATCTCGAACGCAAAAAGAAAACGAGAGTTGCAAATTGAAGGTAGACTTGTGTATCTTGAGAGGGAGTCGTTGGGATTTTTATTATTATTATTATTATTATTATTATTATTATTATTATTATTATCATTATTATTATTATTATTATTATTATTATTATTGTTATTGTTATTTTGCTCATATTGTTATATTTTTTCTTTTTTTTTCTTATTCCTGTCTTTGTTTAGTGTTTCCCTTTTTTTCCTATTTCCTGGTCCATTTTTTTTCGTTTTTTTTCTATTATGTTATTTTTATGTTTTTCTCGAGATATTTTTTTCTTTTTCTCATTCTATTTACTATTTTTTTCCATTTTGTTATTCTATTTTTTTCAGTTTTTTTCTCTTAGTTTTGTTTCTTTTATGTTTTCCTTTTTCAGATTTTTTTTTCATATTCCTATTTTCTTTACGATTTCTTTTGTTTTCCTTCTCCTTTAGTATAATTTCAGCTTTTATTCCACATTTTGTTTGTTTTATATTGCATTTTTTTTTCGTTTGATTTTTTTTCTGCTCTTCCTTCTTTACCTTACTTCTCCTTTTTCTGTTATATTTCTTTTTATTTTTTTTCTCTAAGTTTCGTTTGTTTCATGTTCTTATCTCTCTCTCTCTCTCTCTCTCTCTCTCTCTCTCTCTCTCTCTCTCTCTCTCTCTCTCTCTCTCTCTCTCTCTCTCTCTCTCTCTCTCTCTCTCTCTCTCTCTCTCTCTCTCTCTCTCTCTCTCTCTCTCTCACATATATGTTTAGCCTAGAAGCAAGGAAGCGAGGGACAGGAACGAAAGAGGAAGAAAACGAGAAGGAAGAAAATTTTGAATGTATTGAGTTGAGGAAATTGAGGACGAAAGGGAAAAAAAGAGGTTGACGAAAGGAAGATGGATGAAGACGAGAAGGAGGAGGAGGAGGAGGAGGAGGACGAGAAAAAATGAAGAGTATTGTCACATGACTAAATAAAACATTAAATTTAGCAACAAAAAAGAAAAAAAAATGTGATGAGAGAGAATAGAAAAGAAGAAAATACTAGTAATGAAACAACAAAAAGAAATATTGAGTAATTGAAGGGATAGAACGAAACTTTTATAGTAAGTAAATAAGGAATAGGAGCAAGATAGAAGGAAGAGGAGGAAGAGGAGGAGGAGGAGGACACAAGTGGAGAGAAGTGAGTTAAATGGAGGTAATCAGCGGAGACAAACATGGAGATGATGATGGAGGAAGAGGAGGAGGAGGAGGAGGAGGAGGAGGAGGAGGAGGAGGAGGAGGAGGTATGTAAGTGAGGTTAACGTGAAGTGGCGTTTCGAGGAGAGAGAGAGAGAGAGAGAGAGAGAGAGAGAGAGAGAGAGAGAGAGAGAGAGAGAGAGAGAGAGAGAGAGAGAGAGAGAGAGAGAGAGAGAGAGAGAGAATCATACGTCTTTCCCTTTATTTTCTCTCTCTCTCTCTCTCTCTCTCTCTCTCTCTCTCTCTCTCTCTCTCTCTCTCTCTCTCTCTCTCTCTCTCTCTCTCTCTTTCATTCCCTTTGCAGTTCTTCATCATCCACTTTCCCTTTCATCCTCATTCCCTCATTATCTCATTCTGGACTTATTCTCACTCATTTGCTTGCTTCATTTTCTGTCTCTTCCTCAAAAGCATCAAGAGTTTCAATTTTGTCTCATTATTCTATCTTCTTCCTTCTTTCCTTCCTTCTTTCCCATTTCATTTTTTTCTTTTTTTTTATCGTAGGTTTGTGTATTCTTGTTTTTCTTTATTTTCTTGTTTGGTTTTGTTTTCTTTTTCCTGTTTCCTTTTTCTTCGTAGCTTTTCTTGTGGTTTCGTGATTAATTATGGCTTGTTGCCGTTGTTTTCATTTTATTTCCTATTCCTTATAAGAAAAAAACATAAGTACATAAGAAAATAAGGGTACTTGTATATCTTTCTTCGTAACTCAGTATATATTTAAACGCCTCTTTTCCTTCCTATTCCCTTCTTCTTCCTCTTATTGATCCTTTGTTTTTATTTCGTGACTCAGTGCTTCAACATCTCTTTCTCTCCTTCCCTTCTTCGCTGTTCCGTAACTTATCACTCCAGCACCTCTTTCTTTCCCTCTTCTCCTTTTCCTCTCATTGATCCATCATTTCTGTCTAGTGACTCAATACTTCATCATCTCTTTCTCTTCTTTTCTTCGCTGTTTCGTAACTGAATACCCTAACACCTCTTTCTTTCCCTCTTCTCTTCCTCTTCCTTTTATTCATTATTTTTGTATCGTGTCTCAGTCCTTTACCTTTTTCTCTCACCAGACTGGAGCTACTGGCGCGGCGTGGCACACCAGGTGGACGTACAGCTGAGGGCGCACAGCAGTCTGGTGGCCGCCCTGGCTGTGCTGCCGCCCCTGCCCTCTCAGTCTAACATCACTCACGTCTTCTCTTCCTCCGCCGCCCGCTACGTCAAGGGTGAGTTGCGGTGGTGGTGGTGGTAGTAGTAGTAGTAGGAGTGGTGGTGGTGGTGGTGGTGGTAGGTCTTGTAGTGCCTAGTTGTAGTAATATCTATGTTCTTTCTGTTGGTGGAATTGTGCTAATCTTTTATTATTTATTTAGTTTTCTGTTTCCTTCTTTCGTTTTATTCCTATCTTACTTAACTGCATGCCTTCATACTTTACTTACATTGTCTCTTACATAGATTTCGAACACACACACACACACACACACACACACACACACACACACACACACACACACACACACACACACACACACACACACACACACACACACACACACACACACACACACACACACACACACCTTTTCTCTTTCACATTTTACATTCACATCCATATTTATTTTGCATTTTATCTCTTCATTCATTCATTCATTCATTCATTCATTCATTCATTCATTCATTCACATATTAATTGGCCGCAAATATACACACACACACAGGCTGCTAACATTCATATCCAGGGGAACAAAACAGTCCTTCCCAAACGTTGGCTGTAAACTTCAAAAACAAAAAGTGATCTGCCAGTGGAAACGCGACTCTGATAAAGTAAAAACACTACAAAGGACTTTTTTTCGGCACACGAAGTAAAAATTGCAACTTTGAACTTTGTATATATAAAAAAAAAAAAAAAAAAAAACCTCCCTGTTACATCCACGGGTCTTGTACTCTCCCTCACATAGCCACGCCCACTCCTCTCTCTCTCTCTCTCTCTCTCTCTCTCTCTCTCTCTCTCTCTCTCTCTCTCTCTCTCTCTCTCTCTCTCTCTCTCTCTCTCTCTCTCTCTCTCTCTCTCTCTTTCTTTTCCTTCTTTCCATTCTTTTCCTCTTTCTTCCACCTTCCTCTCTACCTTCTCTCCTTCTCTCCCTCCTTCACTCTCCCTTCAAACTCCATATTGCATGCACCACCACCACCACCACCACCACCTCTCTCTCATATCAAAACTACACCCATCACCTCTCTCTCTCTCTCTCTCTCTCTCTCTCTCTCTCTCTCTCTCTCTCTCTCTCTCTCTCTCTCTCTCTCTCTCTCTCTCTCTCTCTCTCTCTCTCTCACAAGACCACGCCCTCCCATGTTTCCTCATTCCCATGGCCCTAAACTCCCACGCACCACCTCATCTCCCACAAATAAGACGCCCTCTTTCCTCCATTTACTCCCGCGTCAGTAGAGGGGTAAGTCCTACGCCCATACAAACACCTTCTTAGCTCCCTTATTGTGGAAACTAATTGCTGCCTAAGTGGTCTTTTGTAGGCTGCTGTGAACCCGTGCTTGTTGTTAGTGGTGGTGGTGGTGGTAGTAGTAGTAGTAGTAGTTGTAGTTGTAGACGTAGTAACACTGTAGTGGTATTAGTGGTGGAAGTAGTATGTATTAGTAGTAGCAGTAGAAGTAGTATTAGTAGTAGTAGTAGTAGGAGGAGGAGGAGGAGGAGGACGGTGTAGTAGTAGTGGTGGTGGTAGTGAAGTTCTAATGATGTTAATTAAAATCAAATAATAATAAGAAGAATATCAATTAGTATTAAATGTAGGAGAAACAGTAGTAGCAAAATTAAGAGCAATTAGAATGTAGCAGTAGTAGTAGTAGTAGTACATGTAGCTGTAGTAGTAGCAGTAGTAGCAGCAGGGGTTGTAGAAGTGTACACAGCGTTATTTGAACTTCAATAAGCAAATCTTCACGTCATTATTTATTATTTGTGTTTCATTCTGGGAGTGTTTGTGTTTTCTTGGTGTGTTTGTGTGTTGCTTATTTGCGTGTTTATCTGAGCAGTCTTTCAGAGAGAGAGAGAGAGAGAGAGAGAGAGAGAGAGAGGGAGTTGTGTTTCCTACCTGTTTTATTGCTCTAGTTTTCTCTACGTAGATGAAGTAAATTGCATAGAAAGATCAGGTACCAAGAGACTGTGGTGGTGACTTGTGGTGGCTGGCGTGACTTGTATGATGACTGGAGTGGTGAGGGGGTGGTGACATGATAACTGGAGTGGTGAGGGGGTGACTTGATGACTGGAGTGGTGAGGTGGTGACTTGATGACTGGAGTGGTGAGGGGGTGGTGACTTGATAACTGGAGTGGTGAGGGGGTGGTGACTTGATAACTGGAGTGGTGAGGGGGTGGTGACTTGATGACTGGAGTGGTGAGGGGGTGGTGACATGATGACTGGAGTGGTGAGGGGGTGGTGACTTGATGACTGGAGTGGTGAGGTGGTGGTGACATGATGACTGGAGTGGTGAGGGGGTGGTGACTTGATGACTGGAGTGGTGAGGTGGTGGCTTGATGACTGGAGTGGTGAGGTGGTGGCTTGATGACTGGAGTGGTGAGGTGGTGGCTTGATGACTTGATGACTGGATGGTGACTTGATGACTGGAGTGGTGAGGTGGTGGCTTGATGACTGGAGTGGTGAGGGGGTGGTGACTGAGATGTTGACTGGAATGAGTGAAGTGTGGTGATCGAGATAGTGACTTGGATTACTTAACTTAACAGCAGACTCAGCTTAACGTAACCTAACCTAACCTGACCTAACTTAACCCTAAGACTCGGAAACAGACTGATCGAGACTCCTACTATCCTTCACCCCATTCTTTTCACCCCATCTTTCCCTCTTTCTATCTCCTCTCCTCTACTTCACCCATCCTTTCTCTTAAAACAAAAATAACTTAACCTAAATTAACATAACCTAACATAATCTAACCTAACCTAACCTAACCTAACTTAACGTAACCTAACATAACATAACATAACATAACCTAACCTAACCTAACCTAACCTAACTTAACGTAACCTAACCTAACCTTACCTAACCTAACCTAATTTAACTTAACGTAACCTAACCTAACCTAACCTAACTTAACCTAACCTAACCTAACCTAACATAATCTAACCTAACCTAACCTAACCTAACCTAACCTAACCTAACCTAACCTAACCTAACATAATCTAACCTAACCTAACCTAACCTAACCTAACCTAACCTAACCTAATTTAACTTAACGTAACCTAACATAACCTAACCTACCTAACCTAACTCTCCACCACCAGGAACAGTATTTTCATCACAAAACCCAGCCGCCATTTTTCTTCCTGACATAAAACAACGAAATATTTCACTTTCTTTTTTTTTTTTTTTTAGTGCAGAGAAATTATTCCTTGTATTTATTTCGGTTTTGGATAATGAAATTTGCCCTTCTGGATCTCTCTCTCTCTCTCTCTCTCTCTCTCTCTCTCTCTCTCTCTCTCTCTCTCTCTCTCTCTCTCTCTCTCTCTCTCTCTCTCTCTCTCTCTCTCTCTCTCTCTCTCTCTCTCTCTCTCTCACCGATGTCAGATTGAACCAATAATGAGGAACTCGTCTTTTTCCTTCCTTCCTTCCTCCTCCTCCTCCTCCTCCTCCTCCTCCTCCTCCTCCTCCTCCTCCTCCTCCTCCTCCTCCTCCTCCTCCTCCTCCTTTTCCTCCCTCGCCTCCGCCTCTGCCGCCTTCTCCTCTTTCAGTGATCATCGGAAGAGGCGATGACGGAGAAGGGAAAAAGGAGGAGGAGGAGGAGGAGGATAAAAGAAGAGAAGGGAAAAAGGAGGAGGAGGAGGAGGATAATTTTAATGACGATCAGATTTTGTCTCACGGTTGTCGTCAGTAGTCTGGGAACGTTTTTTCTTCCTTCCTTTCTCCTCCTCCTCCTCCTCCTCCTCCTCCTCCTCCTCCTCCTCCTCCTCCTCCTCCTCCTCCTCCTCCTCCTCCTCCTCCTTTCGTTATCTAAAGTCTAAACATATCTTTCAGAATTTTCCTCTCTCTCTCTCTCTCTCTCTCTCTCTCTCTCTCTCTCTCTCTCTCTCTCTCTCTCTCTCTCTCTCTCTCTCTCTCTCTCTCTCTCTCTCTCTCTCTCTCTCTCTCTCTCTCTCTCTCTCTCTCTCTCTCTCTCTCTCTCTCTCATTAAGTACGCGTTTTATCACTCTTGCTGGCTGGAGTTATTGCTGTGTGTGTGTGTGTGTGTGTGTGTGTGTGTGTGTGTGTGTGTGTGTGTGTGTGTGTGTGTGTGTGTGTGTGTGTGTGTGTGTACAGATGGATGTTAGTACTCACACCCAATTATTCATGCAAGAGAATAATTTGTTTGCCCAGTGCACTCTTTTTTTTTTAATTCAGTGGGAAAGCAGACAAATTAGTAGACAGATAGCCGGATAGATAAAGATGAACCGGTAGATGGATAGATAGGTAAGTATGGATAGATAAACTGATGTAGACTGACAGGCAAGTTGATGGATAGATTAGACAAGCGATTGAATACGTTGATAGATACGAGTGCGGATGAATGAATGGATGGATTGACGGATAAATAAACCGACAGATAGATACAAGGATAGACAAATTTATGGATAAGTAGATAGATAGAAAGGCAAGAGCGACACAAAGATAGATCGACATATTCTTAGATAAAAGATGAATAACCTGATGAGTGGATAGATAAATATAAATAGATATATATATACAAAGACAAACAAAAATATGAATAGATACAGAGATAGATAATCACATTTACTAATAACTTTACTTCATAATTTGACGAATGGGTTGATAGATATGAATAGATACTTGGATATACACAGACAAGCAGAAATATATAGATAGATACAGGATTGATAACCACAAGCACCAAATTTTCATCACATTTACAAAAAACTTTACTTCATAATTTGATGAATGGGTAGATAGATATGAATAAATAGGTAGATATACACAGACAAGCAGAAATATAGATAGATACACAGATAGATAACCACAAGCACAAAAATTTTCCATCACATTTACTAATTTTGCTTCCTTCTGCCTATGACTTCCACTCCTTCAGGCGGGATGTTTCAAGACACTTCACAATTTAACTCAGGACTCACTTTCACACTGGCTTCTCGCGGGACTAGCATTTTCAGTTGGTGTTAATATTTTTCCTCCCGCCTTTGACTTCGGCTCTTTCAGGAGGGAGGCTGCAAGACACTTCATAATTTAACTGTGGGCTTCCTTTCAGACCGTGTTCTCCTGGGATTAACACGTCCACTAAGCACTTTTTTATTATTATTATTATTATTTAGTTATAGTACAGGTATTTTATTACATTTTTTTCTTTTAATAGTCTGGTTTTATTGTTTTCGTGGCTTATAGTCTTGTTTCCCTTGGCCAGCGACTCCCTTAACCCTTTGTCTGCTATTTAGTATCTCTTTCCTTAATTACTAATCACCTTGAGACAGCTTCACAATCTTTTTAAACTCTAGAAATTGCAAAATCCGTTTTCATCCCTAATTTTGGTGTTTGTAAAGATCCCATGCATTGCGTCTGGTGCTGTTATGTGTTTCAGGTACCAGTAAGAGGCTTAAAATATATATATAGTCGTAAACATTTCCCTTGGCCAGATCTCCTCTCCTACTTAAACATATATATTGTCAGCAAACAGGTGTAGGTACAAATCAACACATATTTCATGCTCGTAACTCTCATCTCGTGGTCCTTCTCGCGTTCCCTCTCTAATGAAGCGCTCAGGTTGCCAGCAATGAAGTTAAAATTAAATTCCTTCCCTCCCCCTGCTTGCCTGCCTGCCGCCTCCCACCACCCCCCTCCTCCTGTCATAACGTGTGTATAATTAAGGCTGCAGGTAAGATGCAATAAATGGATTTCTGACGCTTTCTTTCCGCTCCGCTTGAAGGTCAGGCAGCTTGAAACTCCACCGTGTGTTTCTGGAACTAAATTTGGTGTAAAGTGAAAGAATTAGAAAATGTTATGTGTATTTTTACCGACCTCCGTTTCTCTCTCTCTCTCTCTCTCTCTCTCTCTCTCTCTCTCTCTCTCTCTCTCTCTCTCTCTCTCTCTCTCTCTCTCTCTCTCTCTCTCTCTCTGATGTAAGACGAGAATCCGCATCTTCAAACGTTTCATCCCCTCAAGGACAATATTATTCTGGTCCTTATTGGTGTTTCTTTCTTTTTTTTTTTTTTTTTACCGTACTGATATATTAAATGACTATAATCTTGGAGACACTTGCAAGTCCCAATACCTCCCACAGCTTGGCAGGTTATCCTCAGAAATCACCTCTGAAAACACCAATAACTATCAAAAGAGCATGTTGGAACTGTAGCAATCTCCCTGAGCCATCACTGAAATAACGAAAGCACCTGCAGATCTCCCAATAAGCGATACAGCGCGTTGAACCAATCAGGGTAAGACGCGAGGGTATTTTGAGAACGCAGTCCCGGGAATCAAGAAAAGTGCATCCGTGTGTTGCCGCGTCCCATAAAAGTGAAATGCAAGTTAAAAGGATAGGAAGTACTCGTGTGTTTACCTATTTCTTCTCTCACCGGTAAAATTATGAACGGAGACACTGAAATTTAAGTGATTGTTTTTCTTTCCGCGTCCCATGAAACTAAAAAAAAAAGAAAAATGGAAGTACTCAGCTATTTATCTACTTCTTCCCTTCACCTGTAAGATCATGGACTCAAACACAAACTTAAGTGCCTGTTCTCCGTTCCGCTGTAAGGATACTAACAGCAACTTGGGTGGCGTGGTCCGTGTTTTTCTGTGTCTCAAAACTGAACAGGTATAAATTAAGGTTAGGTTTTTCTTCCCGCTCTAAGGACACGAACTGAAAATGAGATACTGCGGTGCGTGTATTTCTTTGTCTCGTAAAGCTAAACAGGTGTAAGTTAAGGTTAGGTTAAGCTAGGTTAGGTTAGGTTACATTAAGTTTTTTTCCACCCCGCTCTGAGGTCACTAACAGAATCTCCTTGGTCTTTGTACTTATGCGCATCATTAAGCTAGACACGTGTAAGTTAAGGGTAGATTAAGTAAGGTTTTTCACTCTGCTCTAAGGACGCAAACTGAGACTCGGATAGCGTGGTCCGTGTATTGCTACGCCTCAAAAAACTAGAGGTTAGGTTGGGTTAGGTTAGGTTCATTAAGGTTAGGTATGGTTTAGTAAGGCTTTTCACCGCGCTGTAAGGACACGAACAGAAACACTGGTGGTGCGGTCTGTGTATTGCTGCGCCTCAAAACTGAACAGGTATAAGTTAAGATTATGGTTAGGTAGAGTTAGACTGGGTTAGGTTAGGTTTTTCACGCCGCTGTAAGGAAACCAACAGAAAAACTGGTGATGCGGTCTGTGTATTGCTGCTGCTCATAAAAAAAATAAATAAATAAATAGATAAATAAATAAATAAAAGATAAATAAATAAATAAACTAAACAGGTGTAATTTAAGGTAAGGTTAGGTTATGGTTCTGTTAGGTTTTTCACCCCGCTTTAAGGACACGAGCAGAAACACTGATGGTGGGATCTGCGTATTGCTGCGCCTCATAAAACTAAACAGGTGTAACTTAAGGGCAGCGGTTTGAAGGCGTGAATACCGCGTGGAATGCCTTCCTGCTCCTCACGTGCTGCTTTACTGTGGCTGTAAGTTTGGTTTTATTGATCCCAACCCGCCGCCTGCCGCCCTCCTGAGTGTATTGGCGGCCGCTCGTAATGGTGGTGGTGGTGATGATGGTGTGTGTGTGTGGGGGGTGGGGTTGAAGTGG
>NC_087168.1:17282149-17284649 GCF_035594125.1 Scylla paramamosain
ATGTCAAATATAAGAGAGACACGAGAAATATGTATGGAAAGAAAGAAACAGAAGGAAAGGGAAGATTGGAATGAAAGGAGAGGATAGAGAAGATGGAGGAGGACAAGCAAGAAGTTAAAGAAGAGAAAAGGAGAAAGGAAAAGAAAGGAAAGTGTGAGTTTCTTTCTTTCTTTCATTTCTTTGTTTTTCTTTCGTCATTTCTTCCTTTTTTTCTTTCTGTCTGTGTTTCTTTTTCTTTCCTTTTTCTTTTTTCTTTCTTTTCTTCTTCCTTGCTTTCATTCATAATAGGATACGAGGTTCCAGTGAGTTAGTGAATGAATTAATTTTCTCTCTCTCTCTCTCTCTCTCTCTCTCTCTCTCTCTCTCTCTCTCTCTCTCTCTCTCTCTCTCTCTCTCTCTCTCTCTCTCTCTCTCTCTCATCAGGTACGAAAGATGATACATAACAAGGGAATGCAAGAAAATTAACAAAATATATAAAAATAATGAGGAGCTTCCCCTTTGCATGAGTATTTTTTTTTTTTTCTTTCGCCTCGTTTCCCTGAACATAAAATTCCGGGAAGGGGGAAAGCCGGCTGTCCGCCATCTTTTTTTTTTTTTTCTTGTCATGGAAATAATGGAACGTTTTTTTTTTTTTTATTATTATATTTCATTTAATTTATTTTTGGATTTCCTTATTTTTTTATTTATTTATTTATTTATTTTTTTTTTTTTTAGTTTTTTCTTGTATTTGTGCACAGGAATGAAAGTGATAGTGATGATGATAATGATGGTGGTGGTGGTGGTGATAATAGTGGTGGTGGTGGTGGTGGTGGTGGTGTTGGTGGTAGTTATAATGTTTTCATCATGACCATAAAAAAAAGTAAGGGTTTTCATTACACACACACACACACACACACACACACACACACACACACACACACACACACACACACACACACACACACACACATTGCCGCTGTTGTTATTATTATTTATATCTTATTTTCATGTTCATGTGTCGCTGTATGTTCATTTACCTTTCTCCTCTCTGTCTGACTGTATGTATGTCTGTATGCCCGTTTGGTTATATTTCATCGTCTCTATTCCTCTTTGTTTCTTGGTTTCTCTCTCAGTATGTATGTGTATGTATGTATGTATGTATGTATGTATGTATGTTTTTTTTTTTTCTCTCTCTCTCTCCCTCGCTCCCTCCCTCCCTGCTACATACAACATTACATACATACACACATACATGTATACATCCCTGACGGCGTGACGAAATGCGAGGGATGCACCTGGCAGTGTGTTGCAGCCGCCAGTGTTCCTTGTAGCTGCAAGAGTGCTTGAGCTCGTGTGCTCGTCTCTCTTATGTATGAAAAGAGGGAGAGGGCGAGAGGTACAACTATGTTAACTCTACGTGTTCCAGTGTTGAGTTAGTGGTAAAGGGCAATCTAGGATGAAGTCCAGTGCTTTTAGTTTACTTTGTGTTTTTAATTTGTTTTGGGTTGTCACTACAGCTGGTTTCAAAGATCACAGTGATAATTAGTCAGGTGTTTTCCCGCAGGTGATGTAGATTTTTTTTTCTTTTTTCTTTTCTTTTTTTTTTACTAGAATAATGAAAACCCCATTGGAAACACTAATTAATAACTTCCTCAGGAGCTTGTTTAAGATGTATATTCCTTGCTAAACTATCACTCCAGTCAAAAAAAAAAAAGAAAAAAAAATATAATATATATATATATATATTATATATATATATATATATATATATATATATATATATATATATATATATATATATACTATATATATAAGAAAAATATCAGTAACTTTTAAGTAAAGTCTGTGAAAGATGCAGAACACTTGTTAAACTATCTCTGCCATAATGAACACCCTTCCAAAGCTCAATAACAACTAATAGTTAAAAATAGTTAAACGATCACTAATTTAATTAATTGATTAATTAGTAATTAAAACATTCATGAAAACACCAGTAACATCCGCTACATTCTGTCAGATGTGTTGAACCCTTGGTAAACTATTATTAACATTATGAAAACACATTTGAAAAAAACTCAAATTACATCCTACCAGAACATATCAAAAGTATTCAAGGTAAGAAGCCGAATCGTTAGAGAACACGGTCCCCTCCCCTGCCAAGGCGCTCGCTCACCTGCGCACTAGTACCTCTTAAGCGTCACTTGAGGCTGCAAACACTCAAGCAATCCTGACTTAACGCTTGGGAATGCATCAGCTAACTGCATTGTATTGTACTTCGCCTCCTCGCTTGACGCTTGCCGGTGAGTTTCAAGGAGGAATGATTAACGCGTGTGTGTTGGTCTTTGGCGAGTGGTTGAGTGCATGAGGAGCGTCGTGAAGTGTCCTGGGTCCTCGTGGAATTCTTGGCCAGCTAGTGTGATTCAGAAGTGCTTTGCTTTCTCACCACAAGTATTTCCAAAGGCCACAAATGATTACCCGGATTCCCAAGAGTGTTTTTTTTTTTCTTGTTAACTATGAAGAA